>NC_051213.1:27036211-27406211 GCF_015220715.1 Pygocentrus nattereri
TGAAGAACGTTGAAGTTTAAAAAACCTCCATAGTATGTAAATACCAATTGAAAGCATTTCCCAGATCTGTCTGTTCAACGCAATGACCATTTAGGAACCTTTATTTTAAAAGCATATATGACATGAAGTGATGTAATATGTTAAAAAAAAAGTATTAAGTACATAATAATATGTAATATACTTTGTTCACTCAAAGTAGGAGACAGGAATGAAGAGGACTGATTAAGAGGAAATAATTTTCATTTTCACATATGTTTCTCAACACCTCACATCATATCGGGGGGAAATCCGAGTCATCGGAGACTGAGAAATGGCCTGTGGTAGCATTAATTTCTGTTTGAAATCAAACTTAATGTCATTAGTTTCCACTACATTTGCACAGTCCTGCATTTGCAGACATTCTTGCACAGATCATCCTCTTACAAACCATACTACTGTGTCTGCTTTATGCATCACCTTTTTCTCATGGTCTTCCTTTTTTTCTTGAATAGGTGAGTACGGTAAAGTTTCTCACTTGACCGCCAGCTACAAACTCTAGCTATGAGAAAAATCTCACTTTAATTCTTTTATTTTATGTCAGTGGTTGTTTATGTCCCATAGATTGCCAAAAAAGTCTATTTGGAATATGTTGCGGAAGCAGAGAGAGAGAGAGAGAGAGGATGCTGCTGAGTGCCCTTTAGGCATTGTTTTTAGCAATATCACAACAGTCTTAAGTGAATACCAGCCACTTGCTGCTCTGCTGGTGGAAATTGTGTTTGAAAGAGTTGCATGCTGTGTTTCTGCTCTGCTCTCATGACTCATTGCCTCTTTATCTTGGCTTGTTCTGCTGCGTGTGGCTCAGACAGAAGACAAAGAGCCTCAAATTCAATTTTATAAACATATCCAGTTTGTCACTTAATGGATTTGCTGATGTTAACATTTGCTCCTTTAGAAATTGCCAGGCGCCATCACAAACATAAACGTAACTGAAGACTATTAATTAATTCGTAATGAAATCTCCTCTCAGTTGTTTTGACCACTGAGATTTGATACAAAATCAGCCCCATTACCTGATAGGGATTAATAAAGTCTGCCCTACAAAGGACTGGAACATGCTGTCCAAGCGACAGTCCTTCAGAATCTGTACAGATTCCAAAGTCATAACCCAGCTCTGTTCTCTAAGACCATGAGTGTGTGCTGTGTTAATGTGGAAAGTAGTGTGTGCAGAATGCACAGTTAACATGCCTTCGTCGTCCATATTCTGTCCAACAAGTTCAATAGATTTGCCTTTGATTGGATCAATCCACTGCCAGAAAGTGGTCAATAAATGTCCATATCATGAGATTGCCCCTGTTATATTGGCCTTCACAACCATGGAGTTAATCTTTTCATGGCAGTTGATACCTCATTAATGTCCTTTGTAGGACAGCTCTTCATACAGTGATCTGAAAGAATGATGCGTGCAGACAGCCATATTGAGTAGAGCGTGACTGAAATGGCTGCACGCAGTGTGCTTATGATTTGATTGTGAAAGATAAAGGCATAAAGGTGCAGAAAGTTTGCATACAGATGTTTATGATTTATATTATGATATGAAGAGTTCTGCTATTCCATAGAAAACTCTATTGCTGTCTTGGTTTGCAACACGGGACATATCATAAATAACATATATTAATACACAGAGAGGCCCCATATTGTTTAATGCTTATACAAGTTTATCATATTCACTCACATTCAATTCTGTTTCAAAATAAAGGTCCAGCTGGACCACATATTTCAAAAGCTGAACTCGAGATCAACAATTATATGTAACGTATAATCAGGACTGCACTTAAAAACAAAGCAAATGTTTCTTGGCTTGTGGTTCTAGAAAAGGCCTTACTTTTACATAGTGTTGAATTGCTTTAATTTTTCAATACTTTTTTATATTCCAATATATACAAAAACACTTTTTAAAGAACCATCCGTTGAAACCATTTGTGGCACCAAAAGTGGTTCTTCTATAGCATTACTCCAGTGAATCCTTTTTGGCACTTTTACTTTTAAGAACATATGGGGCTAATATCCTACTATATAGTTCCTAGTATTGATGGGAAGTGGTTCGTGCTCCAGTGAGGTCTTTTTTGGAGGATAGGGGGATAATTACTGGCCTTGATGGGGTTTTGTGTGTCAGTCTGAAGTCTCTCATGCGGAGGACTGCACTCAGCGAGCCGCAGAGTGCTTCATTCTGAGAAGTGCTTCTGAGAGACGCCAGCTCATTGACACCTTATTACCTTCTCAAATCAACACCCCCGCCAAGAGTATCTGTTACTATAGATACTCTGTCTCTAGTCTGTCTCTCTCTGGCTCTCTCTTTTGAGGAGATATTGAATAGACAGATATTCAACAGTGCAGCTTCTTTTGAGCAATTTTTTTTTGTTTTCTCCTTTCTCGGCTAATAACTGGCAAAGCTCTGAAATAAATTGCTTGAGGCTCATCTCAGCCTTTGCACAGAGGGAGAAGTGACAAGTGACAGGTAACGATGATGACTTGTTGTCAGGGGTGAGGCAATTAACACATTCAAGCCACCTGTAAGAATTTTGGCTCTACCTCAATAAAAAATTAATTGATCACCTCTGGAACACTTTAAACTTTGTCACTCAGTGCAATATTTTCAATAAATCATGCCCTTCAGTCTATTCAGCATCTGCTTTAGGTTGGGATAGTGGAAAAAAAACTCAAAATGAGTCAGAGCAGATAAATTCTGTTGCCTGAGTATCTTGTATAAGTGATGCTCTGAGTAAATTGTGTGCTTCACAAAGATCCAAGGTGTTTTTATGCTTATAATTATAATGCCCTGTCATTTTCTGAATAACATTTGAACTTCCTAGCATAGCCACTCGTAGTTATTTGTGGTTATTTATGTCTACTGTACAGCAATGCTGTAAACATAATTAAGTACTGCTCCAGATGGAAGCACTTCATATTGGTAAGATATAATCAAATGAGGACAGTTATGTTTACTTTACCTTTACCTACCAGACCTTCCATTAACATTTCTGTGTAGTATGCTGAGATATGTGATTATATGATATGATAATGTAGGATTACAACCAAAGTTAAACAACCAAAGGTGTTTTAAAAGTGATGCAAATTTCAATTCAGTATTATCTACATCAAGTGTTGTCCAAAAGCACCTTTCTAGAAGCGCAAATAGAGGAAGACAGTTGCAAAAAAAAACCCTCCCTATAAGCTTGAGGAAGAAACACTGAGAGGAACCAAGTCAAACAGAGAAAACCCATCCTTTGCTGAAAGTTTACAAGAAAGAATTAAATGAAGCACTTATACAGAAGAACATTTCATGAGATAAGCCAAGAACTAACATTTAAAGGTCTATCACTGTCTGAAAAAGATCTAATTTGATTCCCAGGTCTGTTACTACTGACCGGAGTTGTAAGTAAGCTCAGCTTACTTATTTCACACTGATTAAGTCCAGCAATTGGCAAATTCTCTGTTACTTTAGCAGTAGAATCATTAAGGCCCAGTTATATTTTCATTGGCATCTCCCAGGGGAAGCTCTTCAGTTTGACTAGTTTTCAGAGCTCCATGTGTTGACAAACTCTTCCACCCACTCACCATGCTGGTGGTGAGCCCCACATTTCCACTTCACAGCCCCAACCGGCTGTGCACATCCTGGGCTTAGCTGCTGGCGGCTGCTTGGCCACAGATGGGTAGTGGTGCATTCCCCGTCAGATGAATGGGTGAATGTTTAACTTCACAGATTGCCACATTTCTTGTCATCCCACTACTTTCTCCTTCTCCCCCTTCTGTGGAGCTGTCCCATTGTTTGTGCCTTCATCTTCATCCTGACTGCTTGCATGCATCTGTTGTGTAACGACTCACCTCCTTCGGCGGCAATATGCCAAGGGATGGATATCATACCTTCAGTTCTACCACCCCTTGAGCCTTTGCCAAACATCGAGTTTTGAATAATTTGCTTCAGACAAAGAAGTGCCCCCCCACTCACCCATGCACTTGCCAATCTAATTGTAAGTTTGGTGATTTTCTGTTTTAATTAAAAGGATTTAGACACTGCTGAGAATTGTTCTTGAGTAAATTTAAGTGCAGGTAGGTATAAAGTGTAAACACTAGAGACAATAAATGCCACTGCTTGCAAGGGAAATATGAATAAAATTCTACTGTTTGCTTTTAGATAAGACAGCTCTGCCTCACTGATCACCTAAAGTCCCATGTGGTTTTGCTTATGTTTCTTTGGTTTATGTTGGTGGACATCATGTAAGTTGTTTGCAAGTTCACATGTAGCTTATTTTCATGTGACAAGATTCCACTTTGCTGGGTAAATCTTCTACTGGAGCTGGGGCTGAATGAGCAGGACTCACATAACACAGAATGGAATACAACTATGTCCTACTGTTTGGTGCTGCTTTGCCTACATTCTTCATAGTCAGCTACTTTACCCTTCGACTGCAGACTGATTTGAATTATTCACCACATTCCCTATCTTTCATTGCATCCAGGGTGAATGAGATTGATCCCCTGCAAAAAGCAAACCACTCGATACGTGACACTGTCAGGAATGACATGGGGAGTTGGCCCTTCGTTAAGCCTAATTCGAGCTAACACAGCAGAACATTCGGTCAGGTATCCGCTAGGGACACCCCAGCTGGAGTTCATTAGTGGATAAAATTGAGCTGACCACTCTGCCTTCTTCTGATAAGTGTTCTTTCCACCCACTAGCTGCTCCCCTTGTTGACCATTGCAGTGTCAATAACACACATGAAGAGATGGTATTCAGTATTTATAATCAGTCTTCTCAGTATTTTGGCATGAGGAATCGTATCATTCTAAAGGATAGGTAGCCTCCTGCAACGGTAATGAGGCAGGTGTCTTGGACACAGTGGTTGGTTGATACTTGCTCACTCCCTGTGCCCAAAACAGGGGAGTAAGCACACTGTATGTGAAGGACAGACCTGGCACTTAGGCCTGCTGCTTCCATGCTCAGCTGTAATTGGATCTGCTGCATAAACAAAAGCCAAAAGGTTTCTGCTGTGAGAGATATTGATAGTTGGCAGTTGCAGAGGCAACTGTCAGCATGTTGACTGAACCCTGATCCTGGAATACATTCACGTAGACACTCAGAGCAACTTGAATAATCTCCATCCATCCCTGCCCCTGCTTGAACGCTGGTGGGGCTTAGAAATGAGACTCACTCGATTGTCAGTTTTCATTTACTCTAACTGGCAGTTGGGTTCCTGGAAATACGGTTGCTTGATTGCATACCATTGCGTTTCTTTGCTTTGTCATGTGCTGGGATAAAGCGATTATATGCTTGGTCTTCAGCTGTTTGTTTGGACAGTTGGAGCCTCCATTGCCAGACACATGTCTTATGGCCCTTACTGTTGCTCTACTTTCAGTTTAGATGCTTTATTCTGTATTCTTATTTGTCTCTTATTATTTGTCTCTCTTATTATTTAACTTTTAAAAAAATACAATCAGCCATGGTTAATTTTTATGTTTATGTAAGTGCAACAACAAATTCCAGCTAACATGGTACATTTCAGATGAAATGGTTAGCGAAGGAAACTAAGCATAGTGTTATTTTCTGTAACTTTTGAAGATTTGTAAACGGCTCTTTTTGCAGACACTGCTGCACATGAGGGAGGCTTGGACTGTAGTTATCCATAGCCATGGACTGAGCAAGAGATGTTCCCTAATAACGTTTAAACTGGCCATATTATGGAGCTACCAAAAGGCTGTGCAATCACAGCTGACAAGCCAACAATGCATCAAAGATTCTTCCATCTGCCAGAGCACACGGGCAGCCATTGTGGGGCTGCACACCGGAGGAAAGTACTGCCAGTTCTATCATTTCCGTTTTTTTTTCTGCTGTATTCTTCCTCACCAGGGAAGAGGGGACTGAAGAGGTGGAGAGAAGGTAATGGATTTAAGCAAGAGAGCATTACTCCCCCTGTCTCTGTTCACTCTTCCTCACATTCTCCTTCTCCCCACCATCTGATGAGCTGTAGATTCCTTTTCTCTTGAGACAGGGAGACATGGATGCACCTGGTTTCTCTAATGCACCGCCAATTTGGTTCAGCGTCATCCTGTAGTCTGCAGCTATCAGGAACATTATGTGTCTCATCCACAGTCAGATAATCTCTCAAGAGGGACTTGCAATTTTGTTTCACTAATGCAGTGAGGTTTATTTAATGAGCTCATTTGTTAGGTTGCATCCCTGGCTATGCTACACCTGATACATCAGCCTTTTTAGTACTGCAGATAACACCTTGGTGAACAAAACACTGCGCTGTGCCTGTGTGTTAGATTGATAGGGTGCAGCAAGCAGCAAAATACTAAGGCATTTAGTCGACTGCATGAATCACGTCTCATCTCCCGGATGTGAGCTAAGAAAACCTGTTACCTCTCATTCACACCATACCATGTGAGAATATTAAGTCCAGTTCACTCCAGTGGATTTCTCCTTGCATAGTAACCCCATCACTGCATGGGTTAATAAATAACTGCATATTCGATGCATGTCTCTATAGCTTACTGTGCGCATTATAGGGACTGTATCAATGGACCCAGTATGATCTTTTCCACAGGTTTACCCATTATCGCCAGCAGTTTGTGGATTGCTAGCTTGCTAGCTTACCCTCGCTTAGTGATGAAGCTGAAGCTAATGAGGCAAGGTGAATAGTATACATGCAGGGCCAAGCTGCTGTGGACAGCTTGCCTTGCTAATTGGTCTCAGGATATTGAGGCATGCCTCATTGTTTTCAAAATAGCACAACCTTTAACAAGTACTTCCAGGGTGCCCCTGACCAATCTTAGCTGAACAGTGAATACTAATGGCATGTGCATAAGATTTGCTTTTTATTTTATTTTTTTATTTTTTGGTCTCTCAAAGCAATCCCCAGTGAAAAAACAAATAGCTCACATTAAATGGCTAAGATGATGCCAATATAATGTTGTTTCTTGAGGTGGTGTATTATATTTATTGATGAGGAATTGTGCTTTTTTGTATATGTTTAGATAAATACCATTTCTTTGAAGTACTGCTGTTTTTTTTCCTCCTTTTTGTCAGAATAAGACACTGAAGCTTTTCATGTCTTTGTGAAACTATAGGCCTTTAATATCTATTGGGTCTCAGCATTTGCAAGATAAAGATTCACAGACTTGAAATTACTGCAGCTTAAAGTGATTTTCCAAAGTTTTCAGTAGGCACCCAAATCCCTCATGAAGCTGAATTATGTTTTATTGTGGGACCAATATATTTATTATGGGATGTATATATACTGACTGCCAACCCACAAGGACAGTGATGTGGGTGTGAGATGGGACGATTGGGGTGGTGGGGGTATTGGAATGAGGCTGTACACTGCAGAAGCCTCTCTCAATGATTACCCTTCATTATCAGAGCCAAATGTACACTACAGAACAGTGCAGATTGCCTCTTATTCTGGAGTAGGAGTGAAACAGAGAGAGAGAAAAAAAAACAAAAAAAATAAACTATGTGACTGTTAGTTGAGGAGCTAGGACCCTGGACCTTCTCAGCCATGCAGTCTGTTCCTCTCCCAGATTTAAAAGGTCAAAGATTCATAACTGCCTGCGGATCTTGAATGTTAATGTTAGCTGAGGCTTGGAACGTATCAATAGGTCAGAAGTTATCTGCTGGAAACATAAAGCTAAACCTAACGTGATTAGGAATGAGCATTATGCTAGGTGTTGTCAATAAGCATGCAGGCCTTACCTTCCAGAAGTTGTTCATGATTCATTTATTTTGTTCTACAGCTGACAGTGAGCAGGGACAGTTAACGACATAAAGCATACCTAAGCCTAAATAACACATTTTAAGCTGCTTGGATGCCAGTTCTGGCCTTCAGATGAACACCTACTGAATGTTTAATGTGAAATCGCAAATGTCATGAATCTCTAACTGAATGAAGAAAGCATAACTATTGCCATTGCGGCTTTTAACTTTAATGCTTTGTTTATTTAATATGAAGGTCTTATAGGTTGACTCGAAGGCTTTACTGAGGCAACTGCTAAGGCGACACACTTTGTCTCAGCTATAAAGGCTGAAAGACTGTATTACTACTGTCAACTAACAAGTGTCCACAGACTTTTTGCCCCGACGCATTTTTTAAATGCGCTTTTGAGCAAGCCTTGAACCTTTTGTTTCCCATAGGTTGGTAATCAATAATAATAAGACGCACAAAAAAGGAAATCAATTAATCGATTTCCCTGCAGAAAGCCTAATTTAATCAGAGGTTATGTGGTAATTGATATTTCTTGAGGCTGCGAATAAGGATCTCTTATAAAGAATGGATTCCAGTGAGACATTGCAGTCTTCAAATGTCTCCACTGCTTACCCCATGTAGCTCTATCCACATCCTCACTGTTATGCAACAAATAGATGCTCTACAATTATTAACTTACCTTGTTAATACTGAATTTCTAATAAGCAATCATACCTGGACAAACAGCTCTAATGCTTATGCATTTTATATGCACTTCCAAAGACTATTTTATCCTGCGGAAGTAATCCTAAGTAATCCCCTCTCTGTGCATATAACATCTCCGACTTAAACATTGATGATTGAAGGTTGGAATAGTATTTTCAATGAAATGTTTGTATCTACTGTATGTGCTTTGCAGTTTCAAAGTCTCACTTGAAATATTATTTATGGAGCCAGTTAGCATGTTTAATATAAGATATGTGTTGTGTGGTTTAAGGTCTTAAGAGCCTGCAAAGATGCTGCTGGTGTGGATTTACTCTTATTGAATGATGCAAAAAAGTGACCTGAGTGTTAACTCCCCCCTCTAGAAAATCTTCAGTCTGCAATCTGAACGTTTATTTGAAAACCCTGATTATAATGATTTATCTAATCAGTTCTGATTCATTTTGAAGGTAATTTTAATTGTTTGATTTTAATTGATTTTTTTTAATCAAGTAATCGTGGAAGCCTTACATTCATGCATTCTAATTCCAAAGTGTTCTTTAAAGAATTATTTCCTTTTGTCAAGTGGGTCCCTTTTCTGTGGTGTGTCTTGGTTGTTGACTCAATTAGTACTTCTGTATCTCTTCCAGAGTACCAGGTATCACCATTGCCACTGACATTATCTGTGGCTTCCCAGGAGAGACAGATAAGGACTTTAAGGAAACAGTGGAACTGGTGAGAGAGTACCAATTTCCCAGCCTCTTCATCAACCAGTTCTACCCGAGACCTGGCACCCCAGCAGCAAAGATGGAGCAAGTCCCAGCCCAAGTGGTGAGTGTTCAGTATACATTACGTTTGTAGACACCCATTATTTCAAAATCAAGAGCATTAATAGGGAGTTTGTCCCCACTTTGGTGCCGTAACTGCCTCTACTCTTCTGAGAATGCTGTCCATTAAAACATTGTAATTTTGCTGTGAGGATTTAATTGAAATCAGCCACAACAGCATTAATGAGCTCTGGATCTGGATTAGTTCTGGATTGCAAATGACACTCCAACTCCAACTCAAGTTATTTGATTTAATTTCTACACAGCCCAAATCTAGGGCTGCTTAGTAATGCTTGCCATTGGTAACTTTAGACTTATGTGTTGGGCATCCCATACTATTGGAAGTGCTTTTCAGTGGAGATTATGGAATATGTGGGTGCGTGCAATGGCTGCACCATAGGGTAGCAAAATTTTACCAATTAAAAGATATCTGTGTGACATCACCATGACTTTTGAACTTGGGTCTTGGGGTTGAGTTTTGACTAGTTATAGAATTCCCTGAACAGATAAAGTTTAGAGCAACACTGATTGATTGGTTTGTGTTGCTTTTAAGTAGAACGATTCATCTATTTGCTTCTCTTGGAGTCTGCTGAGCAGATGTAAGCAAAAGGCCAAACCAGGAGTTTCCCCACAGCAAAAATAAGGACAGCCTTTCTGCTGGCATGCAGTTAATGCTACGTGTGGACAGTGCAGTGCCAAAATGCAGGCTCCACATCACCACTCTGTGATAGGCCTCACTCATCGCTAGAGCTTTTGTTTATCTGGGGTTTTTTTTTCAATCATTGCATATGGCGCACATCTGGTTTTATAGTCAGTAACTCTTGCTCCAAATGGAGGGTACTGTTGGTGAGGGAAATCATGATAGGTCAGTGGAGACGGAGTTTGAAGATGTAGGTTCTGACTTTAACTGCAAGACCTCTACCAGTACATTTTTATAACAGGAGAACTGACATGCTCAGGTAGATACTGGGATGAGTCTTCAAGCAGCCTGCTGTCATGCAGTGAAACTGTAGTGATTATGAAGGCAGTGTTGCTATAAATTGCACTATAGTAGCCTATTGAATTTCAGCACTAACAGAAAACAGTGTTTTGTGGCTTTCATCTGGACTTTCGTAGGAAAAAATCTACTTTTCAAGAGACAGCCAAAAACTAAGCCTGCCGTCAGAGTAGGGAGATGTGCTCCAGTTATGTCATGAGATTTCAGCTGCAAATGGCCTTGAACAGTCTTGCTCTATTAGATTTTTCTTTTTTAAGGATTAGCACCTTCAAAGACGTACACTTTTGGATCTTGTCCGACTGTGTTATTAAATTTGTGATGATTAATTCTCTTAGCTCCTTCCTTCTGCCTCTCTGTCTTTGTCTTCCACTCCCATTTCTATTTCTCTTCTCCTCAGTAGCATTTTCTCTCCCTACTTTACATTTGTTTGTCATTTTTAGTAAACTGCTAAAAAAGAAATAGAGTGGTTTCAAAGGGCAAACAATTCAAGATTTTAAACTAATGGTCTTGGTGACAAGTCTCTTGCATCCTGTCAGGAAGTAATTATACATTTTCTACGGTTTGACAGTGACCCAGTTATTTGTTCATTCATCATGTCATCATGATAATCTATTCCTGTAAAAGTATAAATAAGTAAAAGTTGGTTGATTTTCACCATTAGTGAAAGCATGTTAGGATGTTTATTTTGCACACCCTTTATTGCAGCTTTCATTCAAGTCTTGCTTTCAGTGTAGGTTTTCATACCTCTAAAAAAAATCTTAGAAGATGGTTGCATTCTTAGCTGCTCACAATCCAAAATAATCCATTCAAACATGTTGATGTTCTGTTTTGGGGTGTCAGTCTACCTGTACCTATTTTGTTTGTTTTGCTAAATGTCTTCTTTTTGGTCTATTTTCTTTTTTTTAGTAGCAGCATTTTGACAGTTACACATTCTTTGGATTTTTCTTGAAGCAAGTGTGGAGCTTGATTTTGAAACAATATTTCAAGGAAGAAAGCTTTTTTCTTCTAACAGTTTAACTGATGCTGACAATTTTGGTTGTCTGCTAGGCCTTGCATGATTGTTTGGAGTTCCATTTTCTCTCAAATAATTTTTGACTTCAGTTTTTTTTTTAACCCTTCTTTATGCAAATTATTTATTTTGTCATTTCCTCAGAAATATCTTGTGTAAAAAGAATAACTTGCATATAATCGCAGTTTTAACTGGAAATGAAATAAATGATGGATGGTCTTTGACTTTTGCGCAGTACCTTATGTATATTTGAGTAAGAGGCTTGGTCTTTTATTTACAGTCACAAAAAAAAAGATCTGAACTACCTCCCTAGTGTTAATGATCAGACAAGTGGGTAAGTGCTTTGAAATCCTTGCAGCAATTACTCTTCACTGTGTAATGTAGTTGTAAACAAGTGTTTCCCAAATGTGACTAAATTATGAAATTTGTTTCAAACTGTAACAATGTGTCTGGCTAATGATAGAAAAAGAATAAGAAATATAGTATGCTTTTGATGAAGAGTGTGCAGATTTGCTGCTTGCTCACCTTGAGAATTTAGATATAATCATCGATTTAATGACTTAATGTGTTCCCTGCCAGACAATTTTCTCTCTCGCTCTCGCTCTCTCTCTCTCAAACACATACACACACACACGTGTGTGTGTGTGTGTGTGTGTGTAATGTGTGTGTTTATATATATATATATATATATATATATATATATATATTTATTTTTTTTTTTTAAGAGTTCTTTTTCAGGTTTTTTCCAGCTCTGCTTTATTTAAAAGTCCTTGTCTTCACTTCTGGTAATGAACCTCATCTGTGAAGCTCTGAACTTGTCTATCTATATGGTGAATGTGCATCTTTTTCATTACATCATTCTCAGTGGGTGCCCACTATGAGCACCAAGTGCAGTAGTGGCTCTTTTCTTTTAATCCTCAATTAGTCTTTCTTATTGCAGACACAATCTCACCTTTGATCCATTCTGTTCTAAACAGCTTTTAGAACCATTATTTATCCAGGAAATTGTTGGAGGAATGTTCTCAAGTGAACTATTTTGTTGTGTGCTACCAAAATGATGCTCATTTACATGTCAAATCTGAAGAATATACATATACATGTCATTTACATGTATAATTGCCAATTTTTAATTTTAAACATAGAGCAAATACTGTTGGAGGACATTCTAGAAATATCTAAGCTGTGCAAAATCATTTAAACCCTATATGTAATTGAAAATAGTACAAAGACGAGATACCTTGAGATACCTTTATAGACGAGAAATTTATTTATTTATTGATTGATTGATTGATTGATTGATTGATTGATTGATTGATTGATTGATTGATTGCCAACAACATGTTAGGATGGGGCAACAAATTGCTGGTGAAGTTGTGTAATGCTAAAAGAAAAAAAAAACACCTGCTGGTTGATTGGCAACAGGTCAGTAACATGCAAGAGTCTTTCAGAAATAAAGATGGAGAGGGGTTCACCACTCTGTGAAAGACTGCACAGTCAAGTAGTGCAATATTTCAGGAATAACATTTCTCAACATAAAATAGCACAGAACATTTGTTTCATCCATGGTACAGAATAACATTAAAAGATTCAGAGAATCTGGAGAAATCTTTGTATGCAAGGCGCAAGGGACAAAAACCAGTATTTGCTGGCCGATTCTGTAGTAGAAATCACTGCATGGGCTCTTTGAAAACAGTTTGACACTATTCACAAATGCAAGTTAAAAATCTAAAACACAAAGAAGAAATCGTACATAAACAGGATCTCATTAAAAATGGATTGAGCGGAAGTGGAAAAGTGTCCTGTGGTCCGACAAATCAAAATATGAGATTCTTTTTGGAAGTCATGGACACTGCGCTCTCTGGGCTAAAGACCATTCAGTTTGTTATCAGTGCACAGTTCAAAAGCCAGTATGTATGATGGTATGGGGTGCATTAGTTCACATGGCATGGGTGAAGCGCACATCTGTGAAGGTACCATTAATGCTCAATGATATATATGCGTTTTGGCCACATATGCTGCCATCCAGATGACGTCTGTTTCAGGGAAGGCCTTGAATATTTCAGCAAGACAATGCTAAACAACATTCATGCATGCATTACAATGATGTGGCTCTGTATTAAAAGAGTCTGGGTGCTAAACTGGCCTTCCCTGCTGTCCAGACCTGTCACCACTGAATATTTGGTGCATTATTAAATTAAATATAGACACCAAAAGTGAAACATTTAACTTTCAAAACTGCAGCAATTGGTCTCCTCATTTCCCAAATGAGTGTTGTTTAAAAAAGTAGTGATGAAACACAGTGGTAACATGCCCCCGTCCCAACTTTTTTAAAACATTTTTGTTGGCATCAAATTCAAAATGGGCATGTATTTTTCCAAAAACAATCCATTTTCTCAGTTTCAGCATTTGATATGTAGTATTGCCCTTTAAAACTATATTTTATATGATTTTCATATCATTGCATTCTGTTTTTGTTTGCATTTTGCACAGTGTCACAACTTTTTTGGAAATGTCTGTGAAAAAAAGCTGATTTGATGAATAAAGGGCTTCATCGAGCTGAATTTTAGATTTGCTTATGCCATTATGTAAAGAAATCGGATACTTGTGATATTATGAATGCTTACAGTGGAGAGGAAAGTGAATGGATTCTATAGATTGTGTCAAGGTATTTTCTCTCATTATAGTTCAGTAGCAAAGGTTACCATACTGGTGCTTTTGTCAGGTTTTCTCTAAGCACTCCAGAAAATGCTTCTTTCTCTGCCTAAAAGGTATATAAATGTGATGTATTCCAGGGTTTTTCTGTCTGCAGTTCTGTTCATCTTGGTGACATTTAAACTTTAATGTGGAGTAAAAGTGCACAGATGTTCTGCCTTTGTTCCCTTGTTGTCTCATTTTCCATCGTATTCTTGCACTGCTGCAGTACAGTGCAGGTGTGAGAGACAGTCTAGCCCATGGCTGCAATAGCCAAATGGAGATTGTAAGAAGATGCAGACTTTGTTGTGCTGGCACATCTGCCATCCATGCACTGTGGCATCTCTCTACCAGACCCATTAAATATGGGCAATTCTACTAGGAGAGCCGTGGGGTGCTGCAATTGTGTCACATTAATAACTCTTCCAGATGGCAGCGGCTACCTGGCTTGCTTCAGCCTGGCCCAGGCCTGCCAAAGACTATAGGGGGTCTGAGGGAGCAAGGTGGGATCTGTGGATTGTCCAGTTCTGGTGCTTTGGTATCTCAGCATGTTTAGCCCATATTATTGGCAGGACCCTTCCACTTCTATTTGATAAATGGCTCAGGGTGGGTAATGGATTGCAGTGTCTTGTCACTGTTGGATGGATGGTTGGTGGGTCGGGCCTGAGGAAATCTGGTGTGCAGTTTTAGGCTGGTCTCAAGCAGGAGCTTCCCGAACAGGGCCGCTGTAATTAGTCCCATGTGACGGAAAGGGTTAGCGGAGATAAATTGGAATGATCTCCCAGAATGTTGCTCTTACCAGCCAGACAGGTGTTTACCCTGACAGCCTGTCGGCTGCACCCGTGCTGTCTTTAACCAGGGGAAATTAAACAAGCCACACAGAGTAATACTTAAGGTGTAACTGGGGTAAACTGATGTACTAGTTTCAAAAGCACTGGCAGAGCAAGGTCAGTTAGGAATGGCCAGCACATGTGAAAACAAATTTGTCTTTAAACAAAGACAGATGGGAGAGGCCTTCTGGACCAGTGCAGCTTAGGATGAGGTCAAATGAACTTCACTACATCTGCTAGTTCCCCACCTGAAGTGGGAGTAGTACAGTATTGCTATGTGTGAAGGCTGAAGCAGGTTGTTCTCTCTCTCGCCTTTGCTTTTTTTGGACAATAGTTGTTAAACAGTCCTCAAAGGTTTTCTGTACTTCCCTTCACTCAGAGTGGAAATTTGCTATGCCTCTTGAAATACATTATTTTGGGAAAAGCTTGATTTGTGCCCTCACTATTCTGAATGAATCACCATTTAAATCTACTGGAATTTTTCAGAATCACTTGCACAGTCATTCATTGTTTCCAAAGAAAAGATTGCACTTCTGTCAGTGCATATTGTATTATATTGTATGTGTTTTACTTTACTTAGTTTTGCTTCTTTTTATATATATATATATTTATTTATATATAAGATTTTCACTGATCTTCCGCCTGTGTAAATGTGATGACAATAAACGTCATTTGATTTGATTTTTACATACTTTGTCTGCTGGCGGTTCACTCAGGACATTTTCTTCTTACCAGTAATCCTTGCTTTCAGTCCCTAGCTTTGTGACAATATGAAGTCTTAATAAAATGGCTTAAAATAATTTTTCTCTTGCTACTGTTAAACCTTTCAATCCATTCTTATGTATGGAGGTATGTGGGTGGAGATTGTGTTCTTGCAAGGGTTGTGTCTTTTTTTTCCCTATTTGTGTACGGATTAAGTTCCTAGCAATGTCCTATTTGTCCAGACCTTCAAAAGGGTATTATGTGTTCCATGAAGGCAGGCCAAGCTAAGCATTCTTCACTGCATTGTGTTATGTATGTGAAGGTTTAGGTTTTATGGGATGTGCTGGAATTGAGTGCTTTGGTGTTTCCCCCCTATTTAGTATTTAGGTGAAATAGCTGTCATTTTCAGACGAGTCACTTACAAAATCAGTTTTGTAAACTTATTTGTAGAGAATATCAAAACTGTTTTTTATTTCAATCTGAATTTTATTCTTCAGTTACACAGTGCATGTAAAGTTTCACCAATTAGGGGTGGCAGGTTATGCCGTTCCTTTGTAAAAGAAGAATAGAGTTTTAGCTGCTTCTGAATAGCAATATGCAGGAGAATGTCTAACGAAATGTCCTTGATCGACAGTCTTTTATAGATGTGCCCAAATCTCTTGCTCTTGTCCTACTGTGCCAGCAGTTGCTTAAGGAACTAAAAATTCATTAATTTCTACTCGCCTTTACCTGCTACTTTCATCCTGCAGCTTTTGAGGAGGTGGGCGAGTGTAAATACTAATCTCTCACACAATGGTCCTTTCATCACAGCATAAGAAGAGTAAAGTTTCTTCTTAGCAACAGAATGAAAAATACAGTGTCATAGAAATTTGCTTGCTTTTGGTCATACAAGTTTCTTTAGATGTTAAATAGGCATTGGCATTTGATAGGTGCGAGTTCAGACAGTTGTGAAACTATGTGGCTGAGTCTTGTTGGTAGTCTTTTTTTGAGCTTGTAGTAAAGCCCCCTCTCCTGTGTGCTTTTTGAGATGGTGTATGAAAAATGACCTAATATTGACCCCTTTGGAACACCATTTTCTTTATCACTTGGAGGGTAATCTACTGACTACAACTATTAAGATGGCTGGTAGGTAATGCTTTATAGTGCTTATATTATATAGCTTAGGTTATTTTAGCCCTTAAGTAAATGGCAGTGTTTCAATCTGCCCTGAAAGAGGCCACTGTTACACTCTGATGCGTTCAGCTGATGCATTCACCCACATCTGCCACTCATTATAGGTTCAGATGGGCACATGCTAGAGCGTCATTACCTTCATGTCATGCTCATGTACAGTGCATCCGGAAAGTATTCACAGCGCTTCACTTTTTCCACATTTTGTTTTGTTACAGCCTTATTCCAAATTGAATTAAATTAATCTTTTTCCTCTAAATTCTACACAAAATACCCCATTGTGACCATGTGAAAAACGTTTTCTCGAGAGTTTTGAAAATTTATTAAAATTAAAAAACAAAGAAATCATATTTACATAAGTATTCACAGCCTTTGCTTAATACTTTGTAGAACCACCTTTGGCAGCAACTACAGCCTCAAGTCTTTTTGAATATGATGCCACAAGCTTGGCACACCTATCTTTAGGCAGTTTTGCCCATTCTTCTTTGCAGTACCTCTGAAGCTCCATCAGGTTGGATGGGAGACGTCTGTGCACAGCCATTTTCAGATCTCTCCAGAGATGTTCAATCGGATTCAAGTCTGGGCTCTGGCTGGGCCACTCCAGGACATTCACAGAGTGGTCCTGAAGCCACTGCTTTGAGATCTTGGCTGTGTGCTTCGGATCGTTGTCCTGCTGAAAAATGAACCGTCGCCCCAGTCTGAGGTCAAGAGCGCTCTGGAGCAGGTTTTTATCCAGGATGTCTCTGTACATTGCGGCATTCATCTTTCCCTCTATCCTGACTAGTCTGCCAGTTCCTGCTGCTGAGAAACATCCCCATAGCATGATGCTGCCACCACCATGCTTGACTGTAGGGATGGTATTGGCCTCGTGATGAGCAGTGCCTGGTTTCCTCCAAACATGACGCCTGGCATTCACACCAAAGAGTTCAATCTTTGTCTCATCAGACCAGAGAATTTTGTTTCTCATGGTCTGAGAGTCCTTCAGGTGCCTTTTTGCAAATTCCAGACGGGCTGCCTTGTGCCTTTTACTAAGGAGTGGCTTTCGCCTGGCCACTCTGCCATACAGGCCTGATTGGTGGATTGCTGCAGAGATGGTTGTCCTTCTGCAAGGTTCTCCTCTCTCCACGGAGGAACGCTGGAGCTCTGACAGAGTGATCATTGGGTTCTTGGTCACCTCCCTGACCAAGGCCCTTCTCCCCCGATCGCTCAATTTAGACGGCCGGCCAGCTCTAGGAAGAGTCCTGGTGGTTCCGAACTTCTTCCATTTACGAATGATGGAGGCCACTGTGCTCATTGGGACCTTCAACGCAGCAGTAATTTTTCTGTATCCTTCCCCAGATTTGTGCCTCGAGACAATTTTGTCTCGGAGGTCTACAGACAATTCCTTTGACTTCATGCTTGGTGTTTGCGCTCTGACATGCAGTCAACTGTGGGACCTTATATAGACAGGTGTGTGCCTTTCCAAATCATGTCCAATCAACCACAGGTGGACTCCATTTAAGCTGTAGAAACATCTCAAGGATGATCAGTGGAAACAGGATGCACCTGAGCTCAATTTTGAGCTTCATGGCAAAGGCTGTGAATACTTATGTAAATATGATTTCTTTGTTTTTTAATTTTAATACATTTTCAAAACTCTCGAGAAAACTTTTTTCACATGGTCACAATGGGGTATTTTGTGTAGAATTTTGAGGAAAAAGATTAATATAATTAAATTTGGAATAAGGCTGTAACAAAACAAAATGTGGAAAAAGTGAAGCGCTGTGAATACTTTCCGGATGCACTGTATGTGTGTCAGTGTACAGTCATGTGAAGAAGTACGCCCTGTGAAAATACTTTTTCTATACATTTCCACACATCTTCATTTAAACAATGTTGTTAGATAAAGGTGATATAATTTAATAAGAGACACTTACTTTTTAACGTTTATATTATTTACATAAACAGAAATGCCATTCACCTATGTGGAAATGGTAAATACACCCCTATATACACCGATCAGGCAAAATTTTATGACCTTGTTTCTACACCTATTGTCCATTTTAACAGTTCCACTTACTATATAGGCGCACCTTGTAATTCTTCAATTACAGACTGTGGTCCATCTGTTTCTCTGCATACTTTGTTAGCCCCGATTTACCCTGTTCCTCCATGGTCAGGATCCCCATGGACCCTCATAGAACAGGTACACTTGGGTGGTGGATTATTCTCAGCACTACAGTAACACTTATGTAGTAGTGGTGGTGGTGTGTTGCGCTGGTCTGAGTGGATCAGACTCTGCAGTGATGCTTTTAAACACCTGGGTTTTTAAACACCTCACTGTCACTGTTAGACTAAGAATAGTCAACCGATCAAAAATATCCAGCCTACAGCATCCTATGGGCAGTGTCCTGTGACCACTGATGAAGGACTAGAGGAAGATGACCAACACAAACTGTGCAACAGCAGATGAGCTGTTGTCCCTGACTTTACATCTGCAAGATGGACTGACAAGGTAGGAGTGTCTAATAGAGTGGACAGTGAGTGGACACAGTGTTTAAAAACTCTGGGAGCACTGCTGTGTCTGATCCACGTGTCTGATCCACTAACACACCACCACCACCACGTCAGTGTTACTGCAATGCTGAGAATATTCCACCACCCAAATGCCTGAAAAGTACCTGCTCTGAGGGCCCACGAGGGTCCTGACCATTGAAGAACAGGTTAAAGGGGGCTAAGAAAGTATGCAGCGGAACAGATGGACTACAGTCTATAATTGTAGAACTACAAAGTGCACCTATATAGTAAGTGCTAATGATTAGAACATCATATCCTAGGAGAGAGTATCTTGGAGGAGCCTGTCTTATCCAAACCTCAGACATCTGATCTGGTTTGCACTTTATTATTGAAATTTCGGATATCATTCCTAAATCAAGAGAGCTCTCTGAGGACTTTGTAAACAAAATTTTAGAAAGCACCCAAAAATTCCACAACTGGATCTGCAAGTAGCTTTTTCCGCTGTGGATTTCAAGTGCATTAATCTACCAAAAAAACAGAAAAAGGCTGCACAAATTTGACCTACATGGAAAGTGTGCTAGCAGGAAGTATTGGCTGTCTAAAAATAATATCAGTGCAAGACTAAAGTTTGCCAATCAATATACAGGCAAAGACCCAGACTTCTGGAGCAATGTGCTATGGGCAGGTGACTCAAAGTTAGTTGTTTGGCCACTGTACCAAAAGCCATGTTTGGCAAAACAAAAGACTGCATTTGCTCAGAAGAACCTCATACTATCTGTAAAGCATGGTAGTTGAAATGTTATGGTTGATAATGACAGTGATAAATAGGCTCTGTTCTCAGCTCCTTGCTTTTGCAGTGGCCGTCATTCTGTGTTCTGGGAATTATTTCTGTTATTAAGCTGTTGCCATTCTCTCATGACCAGTTGTAGAGTGTGCACTGTTATTAGGGTTCATTATGTGAGTAGCAACGTAGTTTGTAATCACAAAACCCTATCTACCAATATTATTTTGCCACTAAGAAGTGTGCATCCAATATCAACATCACCTCTTTTTTATTTATCATCTCAGTATCATTTAGGTTTAATTATAGAGGTTGAAATAATTTGTGGACGTCTGATATGTGTTCTCTCTATAATATCTGAGCAACCTCATCATAAAAACAATTGTAAAACAAGTTTCATCCCAGAAATGAAAATTAGGAACCAGAAATGTTCTCAATACGGTTTTCACCACAAGTCCTCCCCTGGCCTACAAACAGCGACATTATTCTTTGAGTCTATTAAGCAATGGTCAGGAGAGTTAGGACGATGTCATTGTGAAAATGGATATGCCTCATTACATTTCTGATATGAGCATCTTTAAAGCCTACGAACAGATATTTTAGGCCATTTTGGGTCTGTGTCCTGAGCTTCACCTTCATGGTACCTTCTATCTCTCTTGCCCTGGATGTCAAGAGGGTTTTGGAAGAAGAGTGAGAATTATCAGGTTGATTTTTCATCCTTAATGCATCATTTGAGGAGTGAAGCAATCTTGGGGCTTTGGCCCAAAAACTCTGAAATATTGAAATCCCAAGGTCATGAGGTTCATCTTTATCTTTTTTTTCACCCCTAAATGAAAATATGAGAGAGACAAATATATTGTCTTAAGACTGTAAGAAGCTTCCCTGCTCATCTCGCGCTCTCTCTTGCTCTCGTTCTCTCTCTTGCTTTCTTGATCTCTCGCGCTCTCGCTCTCCCAATCAAACGGCCAGAGGGTACTGCTGGAGCAGGAGATGCGCTGTGATTTTTTGACTGGACAGGAGAGAACATATGAGCTTACTGATGCTTTCTCTCTCCTGTTTTTCTTCCTTCCTCCTTCCTTCCCTCTCTTCTTCACTGCTGCTCAACGGAACAGGGCGAACCAGGCGTTATTGAGCCAATCCTACTGGGAGCTCATTGGCTGAGCTCACAAATCATAACCCTGAGGTTGTGTTCAACCTGATCTTCTTCTGTCGTGGCTGCTGATGGTCCGAATGGAAGACATGAAATGGAGAAAGAGAGGGAGAGAATGGGACAGAGGGAGATCATTAGCCAAACCTAGACATTTTATTCTGCTGCTGCTATTCTAGGTCTAATCCTCTGTGTATTTATAAGCATTATAATGCCTTTGGCCATCACCTTATCTAATGGGAAATGGTATGGGTTATATGGGGAGGTTGACTTCACTAGTCCGTATTCAATTCTTAATGCATAAAATGAAATATTAATTTGGTTTGTTTCTGACTATGGAGCTGTGTGAATGTAATGCTATGGGGGGGCAATTGGGTATCTCCTCTTATTTTCCTGTGAGCAGTGTTTTCTCGTGAAACAGTTTCTTTATAAATTATTCTTTTTAATAAAGTGAATGTTTTGGGCTAAATAGAACCATTTGTTGGTTCCACATACAGTTGAGTCTAACAGTTAAGTCTGTTTGATACGCAACCTGGTAAGAAGCCTGAGTGCAGCAGTAAAATTCCTTCTTTATAAAAGTGAACTTCTTGTATGGATGTGAAAGTTTTCAGGCATCCAGCTCATTTAAATGGTCTAGTAGCAGGAATTCCAATCACCTTGGTTTACTATTACTCCTGGAAATACTGTACAGGTGTTTAGATTGGATCCCTCTTATTTTTTTTTTTTCCTTTTGAATGCATCATTGCTGTCCAATGCAAAACAAGTATCTCCAAAATTGTAACTTTACAGGAGAAGGCAAAAACACTCTTACCTTTTAATGTAAGTCAGCGTAAAGAGATTTTTCTTCAAAGTGATTTTAGAGCATTTCTATGGGTCCATTCATCATTACATTGTGTAAAATGTAAGCAACAACTGTTGTGTTGAAATAATGTAGAAAACCAAAAAAAAATCAACAAAAATGGAGATGCATGGTTTTCATTGGAAAGCAAGGATATATATATATAATAAGTAAAGGACTGGATATATATATATATATATATATATATATATATATATATATATATATATATATATGTATATATAGTATATGCACACAGTGCTACAGTACCAGTCAAAAGCTTATGCTTAAGTGCTTGAAATTTATTTCTAAGGCAAATTAAAAAAATGCAGTTAATGCCTATATATGAATGAATTTTTCCAAGCAGAAAACAGTTTTATGAGTAGGTGTGTCCAAACATTTTGACTAGTATGTGACACTGTGTGGAGTAGTTCTCCCCTATCTCTTGGCTGTGAAAAAGCACAACTTCCCTTGAGTAAGACTCGGCCTAACCAGTGTTCTCATTAGGCCTTTTCTAACTTTCTCTGCTGTTTTAAATGATTGCATCAAGTGCCTTCAAACATTAACTCTGCTACTAAGTCTCTGCTGTTGCATTTCATCACAGGTTAAGGACATGTGAGCTCTTTCACTGGAAGAAAAGCAGGAGGCTTAGCTTTCTTTTAGGCAAATATCCACCTTTCTATCCCTAAAATGCTTTCTTTTTTTGCCTTGCCAGCTGTCTCATTTGATTGTCATCCAAGCCTGTTTTTGGTAGTGTTCACCGAAGATCATTTTTTATTCCTCCAGTTCATTATTATAATAATGCTTTTTTTTCTCTCTCTTAACAGAAAAAACAAAGAACCAAAGAGTTGTCTGCTCTGTTCCACTCGTATAACCCTTACGACCATAAGGTAAGAACCAGTTGGCTGTTAGCAGACCTCGCATTACAGCAGACATTTCCTCTCTCTCCCTGTGTGTATTTTTCTGCTTAAGGATTGTTATCTGAGCTTTTCTGAAGCTTTGGTCAGGTACCCAACCACAGTCCTTTACTTTTTTGTGCTTCCACACTTGACTGACATTATAGTAGACACAAGCTTATGATTAGAGGCTTTGCTAACAATATCTTAGCACAATCTTAGCGAAGTAATAATTAAGAAGCACAAAATGATCAGTGTATGATTTAGTTTATAGATTGGTGCATGTGAAGGTCGTGTTTGGTGACGTTACCCTCACTTGACAGAGTAAGGACTGAATTATGCTCTTATACATTTGTTTTACAAGTGTAAGTCTGACATGTTCTCGGTATCATTAACCTTTCCTTCAAATGTTGATTTTAAAGAACTGAGAACAGATAACGCTTGAGCTAAGATAAACAAGCTTTTTAAAGGAAATTTCCGCTTGTTTTCGTCAAAACCCAATGTGTATCTAAATGAATGCGTTTTTTTTTTTTTTTCCCCCTTCATTATTAATATTTTAGCCCAGTATCGGAGGGGAGAAAATTACTTCCTTCTGACATCCAGTTGGGTAGGGAGTGAAGACATGCCTCCATCCGCCTCTGAGATTACATTTTACCCTGACTGTGGATAACGGCTTTGCAGCATTCTTCTTGTCAAGCTTGTCATTGTGATCTCAGGAGAGAAAGGAGTCATCTTTTCACAGTATTTGGGAAGGGAATCAGAAATGGAGAAAGAGAGAGACAGCAAGAACGAAGTGTCATGGTCTGCTGGCATCTGGGCAGGAAGCAGCATGAGCCCTGTAGCTCTTGTCTTTTAATGACATCATTAAAATTTCAGCAGAGCCAAGCTCTTTTACTCCTCATCGTCTCCCGCCCATAAAATCACATACTCATTCCTGTTAGTGCCGCTGGTATTTTGCCTTTTCCTCAACGGTTTCACTGCATCCACTTCTCTCCCTTGACTAATTACTGCTCTGTGCCATAATCAAGTCCAAATTGAATAGCCCATAAAGACTGGAGGTGAAGCTGCATTGGGAGACATTATAGCCAGAGAAAGAGCAGTGAAAGGAAAGAGAATGCCTGTAAACGGTTAGAATGGCAGAGGGAATGATATCATTTCTTGGTACTATGAAAAAGATTTGTGTTTTTTCTTCCCTTGTTCCCTCTGTGATCAGATTTGTGTGTTTGGAGACAATCAATCAGCCTATGATGTGCTAGAATGCCTGTGTCAATATGGACATGGTCCAAATGAGAATTGAGAAAGGAAAAAGAGCTTCCAAGGGATTTTCCTATTTTGGCTGGTTAGTTTTCAAGGAAAGATTAGACATGTCTGGGATATATCAAAAGAAGAAGACTTGACAGTCTGCCCCTGAGTTTGCAGATGTTTCAGAGTTTAAGTCAGTGATTGCTCCCGAAATAGTGATTTGGAGTGTTTTGAATCAAGAGTTCAGTTCAATCCAGTTCCAGTAAAAAAATGTTTACAGTATACGAGTGAGAGACATGTTCAGCCTGTTCTCAGATGCATGAAATAATAATACAAAATGATTGCAATTCACAGCCTCACAGTAGCACAGTTCATTTTGAAGAAGTATGCTATAATAATAGGATGAATAGTACAACAGTCCATAGCAAAGTAAAACATATGCCAAGAAAAAGGTTTCTTCATTCTTTTTTTTGTTGTCCAAAGATCTTTGTGAGTTTGTTTGTTTATCTACTTCTCAGAGCAAAGAGTTTGTGGTTTTAGTTTTCTACCACTGAGTAGTTGCCCTGCCATTAAATCTGCACCATCTCTTGTTCCTGAAAAGAAGCTTAGTTTGTGGCTGATGTGATGTTGGCTTGTCTTTTCTGCAGCAGATATGTGCTCTTCAAGCTTGCACATCATCCCTGAGATACATCTGTGCCAAAGCATTAGACTCTTTTTAAAAATAATTTAATCAAATAATGTTAACATGTGTCAGAGTTAATGGAAGCTAATTTATGTTAAGGGAGCAGTGCTAACTGCACCTAAAAAGTTCCCACATTTGTTAGCTTCATTAGCAATTTAGTATTCCTTTAACTGCCTGACAGTGACTTGGGAAGATTAACAACACACTGTTGATATGCAACATCTTTTTCTCACAGATCCACATTCATGCTGATTCAAGTCTTTCTACAAAGCATAAATCCATACATCCACATCTATAGATGCAGGTGTTCGTCCATTCCGATTCATTTCTTCTTGGTCCACTTTGACAGTGGCCACCTTCTGCAGCATTTACCGAAGTGATTATTGGCCGGTTGCTTCAGTGTCCCAGTCAGTCAAACAGAGCTCCATAGGTAACTCATGATTTTGTATCCTGGCAGCAACCATTTTGACCCCGGCATAGGAGAGCAATGAGTAAGTGCTGTTTCACTAATCCCATTCTATTGATGCGTGAGCTTCCACTTTGGCTGCTCATGGTCATTTGGCTTTAAAACGCTTAATAGAGACAACTTCCTGGGGTCCCTTGGCTTTGCTTCTTGGCTGAGGTTTATTGGTCACTCTGAAGTATGACGCAGAGAGAGGGAGAGAATGTAGAGCATGGAAGAACAGGGAGGAAATAGAAGGACAGATGGTGGGATGTGAATGTAAATGTTAGAGAATAGTTCATCATAAAATCAAGCATTATTTATACAAATAATGAGAGAAGGTAACATACAGACTTCAGTTTGGCTGCTATTGTTTTTAGATATGCAGTATACTTTTGTCTTTTTTCATAGATAACAGTACACCAGAAGGTGTCGGCAACCACATAAGCTAGTGTATTTGAGATTACTTAACAACTCGGCACAGTTTGATGCAGCTGTGTGAGGAGTGTGCAGATTACATGATGCCAGTTGATGGTGCATGTGCTTCCATTACTTGTTAAATAATTGTTATATATAGTTCCATTGTATGGAGAAAAAAAAAGAAAAGAAGAGGAGATGATGATGCAAACATGTCCTGAATAAAGGCAAAATTGAGGAAGTTTGATTTTAAACTGATCAATTAAAGGTAAACAGCTAAATCACACTGGACAACAGCCTTGTGGTGAGTTAGAGGAATCAGAAAGCATTTTCTACTGTGCTGCAGAAAATTTGAACCCACAGATTTCTCGTAACATCCTCCAACATGTCCAGCGGTCACCCATAGGTCTGCTAACCAATGACTCCTTTTTAAACCATGCTACCATATGTGAATAATTTCCCATTTAAACCATCAGGGAAAGAAAATAAACATACATGATTGTGTATTACATTGAATACACAGCCATTAGGGGTGTACTTTGTGTACTTCTGGTGCCGGTCCCAAGCCCGGATAAATGGTGAGGGTTGCGTTAGGAAGGGCATCTGGCGTAAAACTTGTGCCAAAACTATCATGCGGATCACAAATATGATTGCCATACCAGATCGGTTGAGGCCCGGGTTAACAACGACCGCCTCCGGTGCTGTTGACCAGGAGGGTGCTGGTGGTAATTGGACTACTGTAGGTCGAAGACCATCAAAGAGGAGAGGAGGAAGGCAGGTTAGAAGGCAGCGAGAGAGAAGGAAAAGCAGGAGTGTAGAGGTTAGAGTAGAGACTAGAGTAGGTAAAGGCAGAGAGCTTGCAGACATGGAGAGAAGGAAGGTAGATATTCTGTGTGTCCAGGAGACCAGATGGAAAGGAAGCAAGGCCAGGAACATTGGAGGTGGATTCAAACTGTTCTATCATGGTGTAGAGAGGAAGAGAAATGGAGTAGGGATAATCCTAAAGGAACAGCTTGGGAAAAGTGTTCTGGATGTAAAGAGAGTGTCAGACAGGATCATGAGCCTGAAGTTGGATGTTGATGGTGTAATTTTGAATTTGGTCAGTTCATATGTACCACAGGTTGGTTGTCAGTTAGAGGAATTTTGGAGTAAGATCGATGAAGTGTTAGATGGTGTCCCTAGAGAGGAGAGATTAGTGATTGGGGCAGACTTCAATGGACATGTTGGTCAAGGGAACAGAGGGGATGAAGAGGTCCTGAGTATGTATGGTGTGAAGGACAGAAATGCGGAAGGTCAGATGGTTGTAGATTTTGCAAAGAGAATGGAATTGGCTGTGGTGAACACGTATTTTCAGAACAGGGAAGAACCCAGGGTGACATACAAGAGTGGAGGGAAGTGCACACAGGTGGATTATATCCTTAGCAGGAGATGCCACCTAAAGGAGATTGGACATTGTAAAGTGGTACCAGGGGAAAGTGTAGCAAGGCAGCATAGGGTGGTTGTCTGTAGAATGAGATTAGAAACAAAGAAGGGGAAGAGAGTGAAGACAGAGCCAAAGATTAGATGGTGGAAGCTGAAGGAGGAGGATGGTTGCAGGCAGTTCAGGGAAAAATTGCAACAGGCCCTTGGAGGCAGTGAGGAGCTACCTGAGGACTGGGGAAACTACAGTTAAGGTGGTGAGAGAAACTGGCAAAAATGTGTTGGGTGTTTCGTCTGGTCAGAGGAAAGAAGACAAGGAAAGTTGGTGGTGGAATGAGGAAGTCCAGTTCTGTGAGGCTAGTCACATAGCGAAAAGAATGGTGGCAAAGGCTCAGGCTCAGGCCTATGATGAGCTGTGTGAGAGGCTGGACAGTAAAGAAGGAGTAAAGGACTTGTATCGTTTGGCTAAACAGAGAAATAGAGCTGGAAAGGATGTACAGCAGGTTAGGCTGATAAAGGATAGAGAGGGAAATGTACTAGTGAGTGAACAGAGAGTGTTGAGTAGATGGAAGGAGTATTTTGAAGAACTAATGAATGAGAAAAAGGAGAGAGAGAGGAGGACAACGGGGGAGAGATAGTGGATCAGGAAGTGCAGAGAATTAGTAAGGTGGAAGTGAGGGCAGCTTTAAAAAGGATGAAGAATAGAAAGGTAGTTGGTCCAGATGACATACCTGTGGAGGTATGGAGATGTTTAGGAGAGAAGGCAGTGGACTTTTTAACCAGGTTGTTTAACAAAATCCTGGAGAGTGAGAGGATGCCTGATGAGTGGAGAAGCAATGTACTGGTCCCCATTTTTAAGAACAAGGGTGATGTGCAGAGCTGCAGTAACTACAGAGGTATAAAGTTGATGAGCCACACCATGAAGGAATGCTAAAGAGTTGTTGAAGCAAGGCTAAGGAAAGAGGTCCAGATCAGTGAGCAGCAGTTTGGTTTCATGCCCAGAAAGAGTACCACAGATGCAATTTTTGCGTTGAGAGTGTTGGTAGAGAAGTACAGAGAAGGTCAGAAGGAGCTACATTGTGTCTTTGTGGATCTAGAGAAGGCATATGATAGGGTGCCAAGAGAGGAACTGTGGTACTGTATGAGGAAGTCAGGTGTAGCTGAAAAGTATGTTAGGGTGGTGCAGGACATGTATGAGGATAGTGAGACAGTGGTGAGGTGTGCAGTTGGAGTGACAAATGGTTTCAAGGTGAAGGTAGGGTTACATCAGGGATCAGCTTTGAGCCCCTTCTTGTTTGCAATGGTGATGGAAAGGTTGACAGATGAGGTTAGGCAGGAGGCTCCATGGACCATGATGTTTGCAGATGACATTGTAATCTGTGGTGAGAGTAGAGAGCAGGTGGAAGAGAATCTGGAGAGGTGGAGGTTTGCACTGGAGAGGAGAGGAATGAAGGTCACTAGAGACAAGACGGAATACATGTGTGTGAATGAGAGGGAGGCAAGTGGAAAGGTGAAGATGCGAGGAGTAGAGGTCGTAAAGGTGGATGACTTCAAATATCTTGGGTCAACCATCCAGAGCAATGGGCCGTGTAGAAAAGAGGTGAAGAAGAGGGTGCAGGCAGGATGGAGTGGGTGGAGACGGGTGTCAGGGCTGATGTGTCACAGAAGGATAGCAAGCAAGCAAAATTTATTTATATAGCGCTTTTTACAACAGGTGTTGGCACAAAGCAGCTTTACAGAACAATCAGTATTACAGAGAGAAGAGAAAAGAAGAAAGAAAATCCGGGTCCGAGTCCCCATGAGCAAGCCAGCGGCAACGGTGTCAAGGAAAAACTCCCTAAAAGAGGAAGAAACCTTGAGAGGAACCAAGACTCAGAAGGAGAACCCATCCTCCTATGGTCGACACCGGACAGCAAACATTATTAGTATGAAGTATTATAGTAAAGTGGGAAAAGAAAGAGAGAGATCTGAGGGTGAGGACTGCACAGCGCTGTACAGCAAGAAGCTCAGTGGTGGTCAAACCGGTCCAGAAGGCTGGTGAGCAGCGGCACCAATCAAGGCAGTAGAGGCAACAGCATCAGGCGCACAGGATGGGCAGCTGATCAGCTCGGCAGAGAAAGGAGAAGAAAAAAAACAGAGTTAGTACTGTAAAGAGTGGCTGACCACAGATTACAGTAAAACAGAGCAGTGAAGACTCCAGCAGGTCTAGACCTGACAGGGAAGACTAGTCACCAAATGCTTGACTGTACAAATAAGTTTTTAGCCTAGACTTAAAGATTGGGGCTGTTCCCGAACATTGGCAGGAAGATTATTCCAGAGCTGGGGGGCTTTGTATGAGAAAGCTCTCCCCCCTGATGTAGCTTTATTTATTCTAGGTACCAGTAGTAAGCCAGCACCTTGTGATCTAAGTAGGCGTGATGGTTCATAGTGGGAGAGGAGCTCACTCAGGTACTGAGGGGCGAGTCCGTTTAGAGCTTTATAAGTCAGTAATAGAATTTTATAATCAATGCGAAATTTAACTGGTAACCAGTGCAGGGCTGATAAAACTGGACTAATATGGTCAAACTTCCTAGTTCTTGTGAGGACTCTGGCTGCAGCGTTCTGGACTAGCTGAAGCTTGTTAAGGCTTTTGCTGTGACATCCAGACAGCAGGGCATTACAATAATCTAGCCTTGAAGTGATAAATGCATGGACTAGCTTTTCTGCATCCTGTAGAGATAATGAATTTCTTAATTTAGCGATATTGCGGAGATGCAGGAAGGCTGTTCTAGTGATATTAGATATATGTGTGTCGAAGGAGAGATCAGCGTCTATCATGACACCAAGATTTTTAACAGATAGGCTTG
Organism: Pygocentrus nattereri; assembly: GCF_015220715.1. NCBI lineage: Eukaryota > Metazoa > Chordata > Actinopteri > Characiformes > Serrasalmidae > Pygocentrus > Pygocentrus nattereri. The sequence goes on from NC_051213.1 coordinate 27,066,067, forward strand.
ATGAAACTGAGAGATTGTTAAGTTTTAGTGTTGAGTTAGACAGTCTGTCTCTGGCTAATTTTGGACCAAGAAGCAGGACCTCTGTTTTATCTGAGTTAAGTAACAGAAAATTATTTCACATCCAATCTTTTATGTCTTTTATACAGTCCTCAATCTTGCCAAGTTTAATTTTATCATCCGGTTTACTTGATATATATAACTGGGTGTCATCTGCATAACAGTGGAAATTTATGCCGTGTTTACTGATAATGGTGCCTAGTGGTAGCATATATATTGTAAATAATATAGGTCCTAAAACAGAACCTTGTGGAACACCATAAATTACTTTTGCACGAACAGATGATTCACCCTTTACATTAACAAACTGATATCGATCAGTGAGGTAGGACCTGAACCAGGAAAGAGCTGTTCCTGTTACCCCTATAAGGTTTTCTAGTCTATCTAGTAGGATAGCGTGGTCTATTGTGTCGAATGCTGCACTAAGGTCAAGGAGAACTAACAACGACACATTTCCTTGGTCCGTGAATAATAGAAGATCATTTATATTTTTTACTAATGCTGTTTCTGTACTATGATGTGGCCTAAAACCAGACTGAAATTTTTCATGTAGATTATTCCTATGCAAATAAGGGCTTAATTGTTTTGCTACCACTTTTTCCAGGATCTTAGATATGAAGGGGAGATTTGAGATGGGTCTATAATTTGATAGTTCACAGGGATCAAGGTTAGCTTTCTTAATCAGCGGTCTAATTACTGCAAGTTTAAAAGTATTTGGGATATATCCGAGGCTAAGAGAGGAGTTTATTATTGACAAAATAGGCTTAGTTATTTCTGGTAAGATTTCCTTGAGTAGACCTGTAGGGATCGGGTCCAGAATACAGGTTGATGGTTTTGCGGAAGAGACTATTTTGATTAGTTCATTTTCTTGGAGTAATGTAAACGATTCCAGCCTATCTGGAGTGACTCTAATTTTCTCAGGGTCTAGACTGGAATTATAAGCCACCAGGTTTGTGGAGTTTAACTGTGTGTTCAGAATTGTCTGTCTAATTTTTTCAATTTTGTCACTAAAGAAATTCATAAAATCATTGCTGCTATAGGCTGATGGCATCTGGGGTTCAGTGACTCTTTTGTTCTGTTAGTTTAGAAATTGTGCTAAATAGTAGTCTGGGATTGTTCTTATTGTTTTCTATGACAGAGGAGAGATAGGCTGAACGTGCTGCAGTAAGGGCTCTTCTATAGTCTATAAGGCTCTCCTTCCAGGCGGACTGGAACACTTCTAATTTAGTCAGACGCCATTTTCGCTCTAGTTGCCTGGCCGTCTGTTTTAGAGTTCGAGTGTGATCGTTATACCAAGGGGTGAGTTTTTTCTGCCGTACTATCTTACTTTTTAATGGAGCTACACTGTCTAACGTAGATCGAAGAGTATCCTCTAAGAATTTGGTCATAGTATCTAACTCAGTAGGATCAGATGGACAGCTGACTGAAGTTGATAACTGCGGGAGGTTTCTGATAAAAATAGCAGCAAGAGTGAAAGGGAAGGTTTTCAAGACAGTAGTGTGTCCTGCTATGATGTATGGTTTGGAGACTGTGGCTCTGTCTAAAAGACAGGAAGCTGAGCTGGAGGTGGCGGAGATGAAGATGCTGAGATTTTCGTTGGGAGTGACAAGGATGGACAAGATTAGAAATGAGCAGATCAGAGGGACAGTGAAGGTGGAGCAGTTTGGATATAAAGCCAGAGAGGTCAGGTTGAGATGGTTTGGACATGTGTTGAGGAGGAATAGTGGATATATTGGTCAAAGAATGTTAGAGATGGAGCTGGCGGGCAGAAGGAGAAGAGGTAGACCTCAGAGAAGGTTTATGGATGTAGTGAAGGTGGACATGGAGATGGTTGATGTAAAAGTAGAGGAGGCAGTGGATAGGGCAAGATGGAGGCAGATGATCCACTGTGGTGACCCCAAAAGGGAGCAGTCGAAAGAAGAAGAGTGTATTACATTGAATAGGTATCTTACTGACCGCTGTACATTCAAACTCAGACTCTCTCTCTTTCTTTCTCTTGCTCTTCTTGGCAAAGTGCCAGTCTGATTGTGTGTAATTAGTGGTAGTGGATGGAGCTCACACATCTTTCCGTCGCATGCGATGCTGTGCCGCCTACACACGGTCAGATCCAATAGGAGAACCTATGAAAAAATAAAGCAAGAGCCGGGGTCAAAGGACACAGCAACTGCTAAAGCTGCAAAATCATAAAGTAGATTTGAAGTTAAAATCTTCTTCTTCTTTTAGTGCGTTTTGCATGCATGCTATTGCAGCAAAGACTCTTCGTTTACACACTTTTACATGGCACCTATCTACACCGGTGAAGCTGTACTGCAATATTGTACTTTACTGAGCTGTTTTCAGTGGGCTTTGTTTAGCTACATGGTCCCTACAGAGTGCATGTATGCACTGACTGGCTTTTATATTATCCTTATAGGTGCACTCTTTGTCCAATTTATCAGGTCCTTTTACCATATAAGTGTAATTGTAGTTCTACAATTACAGACTATAAATCTGTTACTTTCCATACTTTGTTGGCCTCATTTTACCCTGTTCTTCAGTTGTCTGGACCCCCACAGGACCACCTGATCATTCTTAGAACTACATTAACACTGATGTGGTAGTGGTGTGTTAGTGTGTGTTGTGCTGCTTATGCTCTGCAGAACAGTGACTGTTCCAAGCTTGCCTTCTTAACTAATGTAACTATTTTCCATGTAATTTTGTAACTTCAGCATGCAATCGCTGAATAATAATCCTTAGGAAGTAATACATCTTAGTTTAAAAGCACTTTGATCAAAATGCTAATGCTTAAATTACTGAAATATGGTGCTAAGATGAGTTTAAATAGTAAAGATTATTCTTTGTGTGAATTTTAATCACAATCCTCAACAAGTCATTTTCATTTTGACTTGTGGTGCAGTTTAGAATGGTTAACCACAATTGTGATATCATTCGGTTTTCTGTGTGTAACTATGCGTTAGAGGTTCTTAAAATTGTTAGTAATAAAGTGTATTGAAGCCAGTCAGTTGTGTTGTTTGGTAGTGTAGGTCTGAATGATTCTACCTCACAGCAATATATATAAAAAAAGTTATTTGGTAGAAGGCCAGTACATATGCTACCTCTTATTTTATAGTTTTGATGTTACTTAAAAATGCAAAAAAATAAACAAAAGCTCTTCTAAACTTTGCTATGTACAGACTGGAAATTTGTGATTAAATCAAGCTGCTTTAGCTGCTACAGTGGCCACAGCTCTTGCAGCCACCTACATGAAAAAAAAAGAATATTATTGCTCCTTTGTTGTGGGTAATGAAGAGCCACAAAACTAGGCTCTTTAAAAATGTCTCAATAATTTAAGAATAGTTTGCATTTGTTAGCTCTAAAAATCACTTTCACAGTCATCCAATCCCACTGAAATTCCCCTCCCTCTTTCCTCTGTAAAATGACTTTGGGTATGGTAAAGGTGCTTTCATAAATCAAATGTATTATTATTATTATTATTAATTTTATTTTTTTAACTAGTATTTGAAAGCATTTTCTGGCCCTGCTAGCCCCTGGATTGGCCCTCTATAGGAGCAAACTTCTGCTGGTTTTTAAAACATGCCCATACAACACCACTCTTCTTTGTAGCAACGGATGGATTGCTTTCTGTCTCTAATAGATTTATTTCTAAATCCACTCTCTCCCTCTGTTCTTTTGATTATTTAGTGTGTGTGTTACAGATGAATGTGTGTTTTGTACTGTAGCCAACCAGAACTCTATTGGACTCGACAAAGAGCCGGGGGAGGAAAGTGTTATCCCAGATGCACGCAGACACACACACACCCACACAAACACAAGCACAATCTGCTGCTCAGTGTGTTTGTTGTTGTGCCGTCTCCGTTTCTCTCTGCACAGGGAGGGAGTGTGTATCCACATGCATTGGCAAGCTCAGCCAAAACATTGCGGATGCCTTCGCCTTTGATTCTGTGAGAGTGGTGTGGAAGTGAGTATCTGTACAGCACAGTTGTTATGCCACACTTCTGTGTGTGTGCATGTGTGTTTGAGATAGTGAGAGGGAGAGAGCTCATGTGCACGTGTGTGTATACATTTTCAGGACTAAAATGTTATGTTTTTCAAAAAGCCAAAAGGGTTCTGAATTAATTGCTTTGTTCAAAAGCTACATGTTTAATTTGCTTTGAAGGGGCAGCAACTTTTCCTTTTGGTTACTCAGGTACATACAGGTTAGGTTTAGAACATTACACAAAAGTCTCCTACACTAAGAATATCAGACCTAGCTGTGTTTGATTGATTTACTCTTTACTTATGCGCACCCTAATTGCCACTCTTCTGTCCCTCCAGTCTTAAAACCAAGAGGTCACAGCTTTGGTCCCCCACCAAAAGTTGGTCGTAAAGTAGTCGCTCACATTGTTACTGCTGAAGAGACACTAAAATTCAAGCAACCACCCAAACTCACTTTAGCATAGTAAAAGGTGGAGGGATCCCAGAACTTTTTTCCACCTTCAAAAAAGTGAAAACTACGAAGCCCCGCTGGTGACATCCTGTATAAATAAAAAATAATGTGTGGCCACGACGTAATCATCTCATTCCCACACCTTACTAAGTTGTGGCCACGCATTAGGATCTCATTCCCACGTGTTAATCTATGGAGCCCTGCTGGTGACATCCTATATAAATAAAATTAATCATCTCATTCCCATGCCTTATTAATGTGTGGGAACAAGATGATTATTTATGCAGGATGTCACCAGCAGGGCTCCGTAGAAAACCCATCTTAGCGAATGAAGAAGTTACGACACAAAGTTTACAATATGTTACGTTGTTGTTGGTTACAAGCTCCAAATGTCCACATGTAGGCTAGAGATGTGTAGTATCAAATCCAGTGTTGGGAAATTAATTTATGCTATACAATCTTGAGCTTACATAACAAATTCCAGTGGTGGACGAAGTACACAAATCATGTACTTGAGTTAAAGTAGAGATACCCAAGGTAAAATACTACTCCAGTAAATATGAAAGTCCTCCCTTTAGACCTCCAGTTGAGTAAAAGTTCAAAAGTATTTGCATTCAAATGTACTTACCGAAAGTAAAAGTAATAAAAGACTAATTATGACTTTAATCTCCTATTGCCATTTTTATAACAAGACTCTTGCTTCATGAACTCAATTTACAACCCCAATTCCAATGAAGTTGGGACGTTGTGTACATAAATAAAAACAGAATACGATGATTTGCAAATCCTTTCAAACCTATATTCAGTTGAATACACTACAAAGAGAAGATATTTAATGTTCAAATGGATAAACTTTATTGTTTTTTGCAAATATTCACTCATTTTGAATTTGATGCCTGCAACATATTCCAAAGAAGTTGGGTCAAGGACAACAAAAGACTGGGAAAGTTGAGGAATGCTCAAAAAAACACCTGTTTGGAACATTCCACAGGTGAACAGGTTAATTGGGAACAGGTGTTATGATTGGGTATAAAGGCAGCATCCCTGAAAGGCTCAGTCATTCACAAGCAAGGATGTGAACAACTGTGTGAGCAAATAGTCCAACAGTTTAAGAAAAACGTTTCTCAATGTGCAATTTAAAGGAATTTAGGGATTTCATCATCTACAGTCCATAATATGATCAAAATATTCAGAAAAACCATCATTGAATGTGATCTTCAATCCCTCAGGCGGCACTGCATTAAAAACTCACATCATTCTGTAATGGATATTACCACATGAGCTCAGGAACACTTCAGAAAACCACCGTCAGTGAACACAGTTCGTCGCTCCATCTACAAGTGCAAGTTAAAACTCTGCCATGCAAAGCGAAAGCCATATATCAACACCACCCAGAAACACCGCCGGCTTCTCTGGGCCCAAGCTCATCTGAGATGGACTGACGCAAAGTGGAAAAGTGTCCTGTGGTCTGACGAGTCCACATTTCAAACTGTTTTTTGAAATCATGGACGTCGTGTCCTCCGGGCCAAAGAGGGAAAAGACTGTCTGGATTGTTATCAGCACAAAGTTCAAAAGCCAGTATCTCTGATGGTATGGGGGTGTGTTTGTGCCCATGGACTGGGTAACGTGCACATCTGTGAAGGCCCCATTAATGCTGAAAGGTACATATAGGTTTTGGAGCAACATATGCTGCCATCCAAGCAGCGCCTTTTTCAGGGACGTCCCTGCTTATTTCAGCAAGACGATGCCAAGCCACATTCTGCACGTGTTACAACAGCGTGGCTTCGTAGTAAAAGAGTGTGGGTACTAGACTGGCCTGCCTGCAGACCAGACCCATCTCCCATTGAAAATGTGTGGCGCATTCAACAATTAGTGTCCTTAGTTCCCAAACGCTTATTGAGTGTTGTTAAAAGGAAAGGTGATGTAACACAGTGGTAAAGATGCCCCTGTCCCAACTTCTTTGGAATGTGTTGCAGGCATCAAATTCAAAATGAGTGAATATTTGCAAAAAAACAATAACTTTTATCCATTTGAACATTAAATATCTTGTCTTTTTAGTGTATTCAAGTGAATGTAGGTTGAAAAGGATTTGCAAATCATCGTATTCTGTTTTTATTTATGTTGTACACAATGTCCCAACTTCATTGGAATTGGGGTGTATGTGAAAATGGTAAACCAAAAAGAATGTCATTAATTAGTCTGACACTGACATCTATTACAATTGTCATAAGAACAAAACACTGAAGGCAAACAATTTGCAGAACCAGTAGAACCAAGTGGCTCTGAAATAACTTCTGCAAACAAGCAAAGTTTCAGTTTAAGATTTAGTTGCTACTTAGTTACAAGTTGAAGTTTAATAAAAACTTGCTTTAAGGTTCACAAATGAGTTTACAAATTTCTTTACTGTATTGCATCTGCAGTTCTCTGTTCATAAACAAACTAGCAAAAACAAATTTTACTATAAAATGAAAGTGTTTGTAGAAGTTCAGAAAAGACACTTCAGTCACAACTGCATATTCTATATTGTGGTTTATTTAGTTCCATCATTTATGTTGGAGACACTCCCAAATGGACACTCCCAAAATTCCCAAGAAAAAAAGAGTGTTTTAGAGCCACTGTTACTAAAAATAAAAATAGTGGATTTTGGGAATAAAAAATATCCTAGTATTTCAAAAACAAAGTCATAGAATTATGCCATTAAAGTGGCATTAATACCAGGAAAGGTCACAGTATTGTGGCCAAAGGCTTTGCAAAGGGAAGGCAGCACCTCCTCGTGTTAAAATGAGGATCGTTTAGGAGTTGGAGTTTTGCTTTCATATTGATTTCACTTTTTAAAAAAATACTCTGTGTTCCTGTCATTCCTGCACATCAACACCAGCCTGTTATTAGTATAAGAAATGGCTGAGCAAGTTTATTTAGAATAAAGAACCAGATGGACTTGGAAGAAACTGTCTTGTCTGTTTTGTTGCGGGAGAATCACAGGCGGGGTCATCTACATAGCTGTCAGTGGCTACATATCCATGCCATTCAAAGAGGGCATGAAGTTTCAGGGACAACGAGAATGATAATCAAAATGATTGATCCACAAAGAGACAGGAGTGTGTGGAACTCTGGTGCGCCAGTACAGTAACCAAGATCCCAACGCGTTATGGCAGCCACTTACAGTTAGCCTACTTTATCCTTCAAATATTATGACTTTTTTCTTGAAATATTACAACTTTTTTCACGAAGTATTATGACTCTATTATCAATGTTTTGTTTTCTCTAAATATTCAGACTTTTTTTTTCTAAATATTATGACTTTATTCTCGAAGTTCTTCTATTTTTCTTCTATTTTCTTCTTAACTTCTATTTTTATGAACAGTGGCCCGACTTGTCCAGGGTGTATCTTGTCTTCCGCCCAGTGACAGCTGGGATAGGCTCCAGCACCCCCCGACCCAGAAGCAGAAACGGCTTAGAAGGGGTGTGTGTGTGTGTGTGTCCTAGAATTTTTGCGGATGACCTAGCTCAGTGTTGTACCTGAATTCAGAGGTGTGTCTAATATATGCAGCTAGCACATATTTGTGTTTATATGATGAAAATTAAAATAGTCCCAAGTCCCATTGCATGTTTAGTTTATCTCGGTACAGTACAGGTTCTTACATATTCCATGCTTTATTTTATGTCAAAGCACCTTCTCAGCTCTCCGTAAACGTCACAGTGCTCTAAGGCAGGAGTTCTCAACTCCAAGCCTAACTACAAATTACTCTAAACAGTATGATATTGTACAGGTAAAATGACGAACACAGTATTACTATTTAGAAAGTCAAATTTTTTTCAATCTTGTAATATTGTAAACCATGATAAAAGGTTAGGGTAGTTATCATGGTATAAAAATTTTATATCAGCCCAAGCTTAATGTGTATGTATGTGTGTGTGTGTTGTAGTATTGGGCCTAGGGCGCAGACATGTGTTCTTTGTGTGTCTGTGTGGTGCTGGAACAGGGATAACTCATTTCTGCAATAACCTTCAGCCACGTGGCCTGACGTTGGGAATAAATTGCTCTCTTAGCGATGCTAATATCCTGTGCTGTGAATGAAGTAATTACACTGGTCCTGGCCCACTGAAAGAGGCGTAATTATCACCATTCTGCAGCCGACGCTACAGAGAGAGGGGTGCCTGTTTAAATTTTAATGCCCAGCGCCGTTCCCCCATCCACACGCCTCCCTCTACCACCTAACTCTGACAGGCACCCCGCTTTGTGTGCCTGAGTGCATGTGTGTGTGGAGGCGCCCCCCCCTCACCATTCATTATTCAAAGTGTCTGTCTGTCTGAACCTGATTTACCAGCTTCAGTGTTGAGCCAGCCAGAGTAAACATTATTCTCTTATTTTCAACCTGACTGTGTATAAGCGTGTTGAACGAGGCATACGTTCAGCCTGTGTGTGTGTCTGTGTGTGTCTGTCTGTAGAACAAGGCAAACGTTTAGCCTCTGTCAGTGTGTGCAGGTTTATTTAACATGTGCATGTTAAGCATAATATACATTCTACCTCATTGCTTGAATATATTGTTCTTTAATCATTTTCACAGTGTTGGCTGTCACAGTACTGATGCAGCAGAAGTGCAACTTGCAAATGAGCTTCTGACTAATCACTAAATGTTTTGTTATGTGCACTGAGCATTCTGTCCAATCACAGATGTTCTTTGGATGAATCAGTGCATTCACACAGCCAACAAATATATCACCAAGTTGTTCACTCATGTTTTCATTAAGTTGAAAGGTATGTCTAAATTGCAATACATATCAGTATGGCTGCGTTATTATGGTACTTTGTACATGTAATACAGAAAATTAAAGAGTACCTATCTTGGTTATCTTGGACTGCGTTTGTGAACAAGGCACAGGGCAGCCAAACAGAGCGAAGGCTATTTACATACAGTATATCAGTCTTAAAGGCACAATAACTAAATTTTTCATTCCAAGAGACAGAGTTCATGTATAAATCATAAATTATGACTAATTTGGTATGTATACAAATGCCAACATCTTAAGTGGGTAAATCATCACTAGGATATATAGAATATGGGAACGTTATTTTTCAGCCTTCGGAAGAGTCATCTTGTCCATTTCTGCTCTGTCAGGGTAAGAGACCCGCCTTGACTGTAAGGAACCACTGGCACCATTTGTCTGGCACTGTGTGTTTTGTGTGTGTGTCTTCTGTTCGCAGGCTGTGCTGGGAGGAAAATCGGCATGTATTGGCATTGGAGGGGGGCTATTATTGTGTACAGACGCATATAAAGAGCTAGAGGCCACTGGGCCCGGCCCCACTGTTTTGGACTATGATTAATGCGATCTATCTATGGCCAGATGGTGGTGAACAAGGTCCATCAATCAAAGTGAAAAGACTATTGAGCAACTCTCACAATGCTTGGTATAAAGCAGAGGGTTTGCTCCAGTCCCCAACCTCAGCAGCGGCCAGACGCCCAGCAGCCGCCCAGCCATGGAGGCCTTTGGTAGGCTGGGCACGCAGCCTCTCTGGGTCTGGGACCGTGTAGGCTGGGGATAAGCCTGGCCCAGACTTTGCACTTCTGAGGCAACCACAATAAAGGGAGTAAAGGCTTGGGCGTATGTTTGTGTGTTGGAGGATTAAGTCTCTGCCTATACTTGTTTATCACAGCAAGACTGAGAGTGGTCCACCACCCAAAAATATCCTGATCACTGATGAAGGGCTAAAGAAAGGTTAACCAAAAAAAATATATATATATATATATATATATATATATATGCATGTGTAGATGGCTATGTATGATTTTTAACTGCACTGTTTCAGCTTGCAATAATGGCACAAACGTGTCTTATTTCGTTCCCTTCCAGATTATCTGCTTGCTGTTGATTGGCTGTAGTTTCCTACAGAGCAAGGATTTGGCTTCCCACTGATTCCTTCAGTGAATACACAGGCACACACCTTGTTAATCAGTGATTGCTTTACTGTAGTCCCTCATTGACAAAGCTTCAGTGCATGATTAGCAGAAGGCCAGAATATCTGTGGAAAACACAAATGGTTCAGCAGTCTTTTTTTTTTTTTGCGCTTTGTCTTTGCACTTCACTGTGAGTGCCCTAAAGAAATACTTCACTCAATATATTCTTGGACCTAACAACAGATGAACTTTCACAGAATAAGTTCAATGGTCACTGCAATCTTTGTATTATTTCTAGCATTTTTCGCACTGATATTATTAGCTACTGCTATAATAATATCCAGCAGGCAGAATAGACTGACCATTGCTGTTTATGGGCTCACCCAACTAGTCCACTTAAAGGAAGTTAAATATTAAACTTTCTCCACAAGAAATGCTTTAGTGTATGTTCAGTGCCTGCTCAGATTTCATATTTTTTTCTTAGATTGCATCTAATTTGGCAAAAAAAAAAACCCTTGGGTGCTTCTTTGTGAGTATAAGGATTCCTCCGTTGCTGTAATTACCTCCTGTTTGCAGGGTTTGTCTCTGAAATTATGCATTTATTCATCAGGAAATGGGAAAACAACAGTCGTGATGGTTTTTGGTCTCTGCCGGTACTCAAATCATATCTTCCCTTGACAAATTCAGTCAATTGCCAGTATTCATTCGTGTTGGCTTTAATTACTTTCATTTGTGGGGGAATATTTTTGTTTTGTTTTTTTGTTCCATCTCCACCCTCAATATTACCAAAGACACCCATTTGTGTGGCGCTTACTTGACATTTCTGTTGGTTAGTCCTGTCTGTGGCTGTGTTTCATGTTAATTAACTCTTGTCAGTTGAAGAGGGAGAGAGTGAGACAGGCTTTTTCTTAAATGGTCTAACTAAGCACATTCCACTGGAACACCAACATTGATTCTGATAACGTGCTACCTTTACATGTCTGTGTTTGCCCAGAAAAATGGTCAGAATTTGACTGCCACTGACAGGTCTAAGTGGTTGTGTTTAGTTAGCACTACTTCCGTCTCTACTAAGCCTGCTTAAGTTACCTGTTCAAGCTTTGGGATGGAGAGCAGGGAGTTGTAACTAAGGGATGGAGTTATTTAAGAAAGTCATAGACTAAGTAAAGTGAATTTGAGCAAAACCCCTTTTTGCATACAGCAGTGATTATTTGCTTTGCTGATCATCCTTCCCTCTCTCTCTGACTCTGCTCTGATGGTATTAACATATCCAGTAGACATAATGGTAGCCACTTAATTTTTAATTGATGATACTAATAGGTACAGTAAAATAATCAGAGACTATCCTTTCATTCTGGTCAAAACAGCTATTAAGTGCAAAGTATTAATGTTTCAATGTCAGAAAAAAGAGGAAGGAAACCTATTTAACAGAAAAACCTTCAACACTAAGGAACCGTATCAAACCAGTATCAATCAGTGTTTGATTTGTCCACTCTGTTTTTCTAACAGATAATACACTTGCATAATGCAGGGGAAAGCCAAAGAAAATTCATGAAAAAACTGGAGTTTCTAAAAGAAGAATTAAACAAATTATTCATAGATATACAAATAATGGTGCAGGACCTGGTAGACCACCAACAGTGTCCCCATCAGTACTTAAAGCTTTAAGACAGACAAGAAAATCAAGCTCCATTCTTGCTTCAGATCTGAAAACAATCCACAGGTGTTTCTGTCCATTCTTCCACTGTGAGAACACAACTTGACACTGTGGGTATGAAAGGATTAGCTGAAATGTGGTGTAAAGTTTTATGAGCTGATGATTTTTTTTTTTTATTTAAATGTTTATTGAAAAGGACAAATATAATTTGCTTCTTTACAAAACCTTCAAATCAGTAAGTAATATTCACATATTTGCATAACTGTATATCATTACTCTGTGAAAATATAAAATTAAGTGTCCAGTATTATATGCATATCCGTATACACACAAATAGACATATATACATACACACACCCATGTACAAAACTATGTACAGAGTTTGAGGGAGACTTCATTGAATGCCTTATAAAACCAAAACGTTGGGGTGTGTAGAATTAACATAATTTACCCATTTTTCCCAGTATACGTTAAATCTATCCTTTTGGATTTTTAGACGAAAAGTTATTTTTTCCATTATAAAAACATCTTGCACAACATTAATCCAATCTCTAATTTTTGGTGGATTTCGTTGATACCACTTTCTAGTTAATGCCTTTTTACTTGTTGCCAGGAGTACTCTAAATAGATATTCCCTTGAAGCACCCCATGTACCCATGGGGGCGTTACCCAAATATCTTCTTCTTTCGGCTGCTCCCTTTTGGGGTCGCCACAGTGGATCATCTGCCTCTAGTCGCCACAGCGGATCATCTTGCCCTATCCACTGTCTCCTCTACTTTTACACCAACCATCTCCATGTCCACCTTCACTACATCCATAAACCTTCTCTGAGGTCTACCTCTTCTCCTTCTGCCCGTCAGCTCCATCTCCAAAATTCTTTGACCAATATATCCACTATTCCTCCTCAACACATGTCCAAACCCTCTCAACCTGGCCTCTCTGGCTTTATCTCCAAACTGCTCCACCTTCACTGTCCCTCTGATCTGCTCATTTCTAATCTTGTCCATCCTTGTCACTCCCAACGAAAATCTCAGCATCTTCATCTCCGCCACCTCCAGCTCAGCCTCCTGTCTTTTAGACAGAGCCACAGTCTCCAAACCATACATCATAGCAGGACACACTACTGTCTTGAAAACCTTCCCTTTCACTCTTGCTGCTATCCTTCTGTCACACATCAGCCCTGACACTTGTCTCCACCCACTCCATCCTGTCTGCACCCTCTTCTTCACCTCTTTTCTACACTGTCCATTGGTCTGGATGGTTGACCCAAGATATTTGAAGTCATCCACCTTTACGACTACTCCTTGCATCTTCACCTTTCCACCTGCCTCCCTCTCATTGACACACATGTATTCCGTCTTGTCTCTACTGACCTTCATTCCTCTCCTCTCCAGAGCAAACCTCCACCTCTCCAGATTCTCTTCCACCTGCTCTCTACTCTCACCACAAATGACATTGTCATCTGCAAACATCATGGTCCATGGAGCCTCCTGTCTGACCTCATCTGTCAACCTTTCCATCACCATTGCAAACAAGAAGGGGCTCAAAGCTGATCCCTGATGTAACCCTACCTTCACCTTGAAACCATTTGTCACTCCAACTGCACACCTCACCACTGTCTCACTATCCTCATACGTGTCCTGCACCACCCTAACACACTTTTCAGCTACACCTGACGTCCTCATACAGTACCACAGTTCCTCTCTTGGCACCCTATCATATGCCTTCTCTAGATCCACAAAGACACAATGCAGCTCCTTCTGACCTTCTCTGTACTTCTCTACCAACACAAAAATTGCATCTGTGGTACTCTTTCTGGGCATGAAACCAAACTGCTGCTCACTGATCTGAACCTCTCTCCTTAGCCTTGCTTCAACAACTCTTTCCCATACCTTCATGGTGTGGCTCATCAACTTTATACCTCTGTAGTTACTGCAGCTCTGCACATCACCCTTGTTCTTAAAAATGGGGACCAGTACACTGCTTCTCCAATCATCAGGCATCCTCTCACTCTCCAGGATTTTGTTAAACAACCTGGTTAAAAAGTCCACTGCCTTCTCTCCTAAACATCTCCATACCTCCACAGGTATGCCATCTGGACCAACTGCCTTTCCATTCTTCATCCTTTTTAAAGCTGCCCTCACTTCCACCTTACCAATTCTCTGCACTTTTTGATCCACTATCTCTCCCCCCGTTGTCCTCCTCTCTCTCATTTTCCTCATCATTTCAAAGTACTCCTTCCATCTACTCAACTCACTCTGTTCACTCACATTACATCACGGTACATTTCCCTCTCTATCCTTTATCAGCCTAACCTGCTGTACATCCTTTCCAGCTCTATCTCTCTGTTTAGCCAAACGATACAAGTCCTTTACTCCTTCTTTACTGTCCAGCCTCTCATATAGCTCATCATAGGCCTGAGCCTGAGCCTTTGCCACCATTCTTTTCACTATGTGACTAGCCTCACAGTACTCCTGCCTACTTCCTTCATCTCTTTGGTTATCCCACTTTTTCTTAGCTGCCTTCTTCTTCTGAATACTCTCTTGAACTTCCTCATTCCACTACCAACTTTCCTTGTCTTCTTTACTCTGACCAGACGAAACACCCAACACATTCTTGCCAGTTTCTCTCACCACCTTAGCTGTAGTTTCCCAATCCTCAGGTAGCTCCTCACTGCCCCCAAGGGCCTGTTGCAATTTTTCCCTGAACTGCCTGCAACCATCCTCCTCCTTCAGCTTCCTCCATCTAATCTTTGGTTCTGTCTTCACTCTCTTCCTCTTCTTTGTTTCTAATCTCATTCTACAGACAACCACCCTATGCTGCCTTGCTACACTTTCCCCTGGTACCACTTTACAATCTCCAATCTCCTTTAGGTGGCATCTCCTGCTAAGGATATAATCCACCTGTGTGCACCTCCCTCCACTCTAGTATGTCACCCTGTGTTCTTCCCTCTTCTGAAAATGTGTTCACCACAGCCATTTCCATTCTCTCAAAATCTACAACCATCTGACCTTCTGCATTTCTGTCTTTCACACCATACATACCCAGCGCCTCTCTAAGGAGGTCATCTACCAATTTATCCATCTTAATCCAAAATTCCTCTTTCTCCTCTAACTGACAACCAACCTGTGGTGCGTATGAACTGACCACATTCAAAATTACACCATCAACCTCCAACTTCAGGCTCATGATCCTGTCTGACACTATCTTTACATCCAGAACACTTTTCCCAAGCTGTTCCTTTAGGATTATCCCTACTCCATTTCTCTTCCTCTCTACACCATGATAGAACAGTTTGAATCCACCTCCAATGTTCCTGGCCTTGCTTCCTTTCCATCTGGTCTACTGGACACACAGAATATCTACCTTCCTTCTCTCCATCATGTCTGCAAGCTCTCTGCCTTTACCAGTCATTGTCCATGTTCAGAGTCCCTACTCTAACCTCCACACTCCTGCCTTTCCTTCTCTCTCGCTGCCTTCTAACTTGCCTTCCTCCTCTCCTCTTTGATGGTCTTCGACCTACAGTAGTCCAATTACCACCAGCACCCTGCTGGTCAACAGCACCGTTGTTAACCTGGGCCTCGACCGATCCGGTATGGCAATCATATTTGTGATCCGCATGATAGTTTTGGCACAAGATTTACGCCGGATGCCCTTCCTGACGCAACCCTCACCATTTATCCGGGCTTGGGACCGGCACCAGAAGTACACAAAGTACACCCCTAATGGCTGGTTTGGGTGTTACCCAAATATAAAACATCAAATCTGAAGTCAAGGGGGATTTCCAAAATTGCCTGTAATGCGCTGTGTATATCTCTCCAGTATTTTTCAATAACAGGGCATTCCCAAAAGATATGGTAGTGATTAGCCTTTTGCGAACCACAATGGCTCCTACAAAAAGACTTGTCTGTGTAGTGGCTCTTCTGCCTTGGGGTTAAAAAAAAAAACGGATAACGTTTCTCCAACAGAATTCCCTCCAAGTTGCAGAATAAGTGGATTTCTATTGTAGTGCGCGAATACTCTCCCAGTCCTCCTTGGCAATATGATTCCCACACTCATTTTCCCATTTTTCTTTAATATATAATGTAGAGTCAGTGTCTAAATCTATAAAACCTTTATACAGCTTTGTGAGAGTCTTCTTGAGTGTCTGTGAATTATATGCTGTTGTAAATATTTTAATAATACTATTATTATGAGGTTCCATAATTGTTGCTGATTTTATTTTCTGGTGAAAGTATTGTCTCACTTGAAGATATCTAAAGAAGTCTGTTGTTTCTAGGCCATATTGGTCTTTTAAGGCTTAAACTCTGGAAATTCCCCTATCCAGCATAGTACAGGAAGCAGAGAGACCTTTACTATTCCACATTTTGAAACGATTATCTAATGTATTAGGAGTAAAATCCAGATCAACTGAGCACCATCTTAGTACTTTCCCCATATCCTGTATTCCTTAATAATATTCCAAATTTTCAATGATCGTTTCACCCATGGATTTTCAATTACATATTTAGTTAGTAATCTTTTATCTGCCACCACTCTCCACTATTCTCTATATCCTTCCATCTTGCCTTATACTGTGGGTCACACAAGCATATCAAAGGTCTTATCTGAGCTGCATAAAAATATTTCCGTAGGCACGGTAATGCCATTCCACCTTTTTCAGTTGGAGTGTTTTAAATTTTATCCTTGGTTTTCTGCCTCTCCATATGTATCTTGAGAAGTTTATCCCATTCCATAAATTGTTTTGTAGGCAATTCCACTGGTATGGACAGAAACATGTAGAGGAGCCGTGGTAGTATGTTTTGTTTAATTGATTCTATTCCAGAGCCCACGTCCAGGGACGAGATCAAATTCCATCTTCTTATATCTGTCTTGATTTGAATATTTATTGGATCATAGTTAACAGTAGGTCTTCAATATCTTTAGGTAAATTAATTCCTAGGTATTTTATAGATTTTGCTTGCCAATCTAGATTATATTCTGTCCTAATCATTTGTGGTGGATTATAGTTATAAGAAATAACTTGTTTTATGCATGTTCAATTTGAAACCTGAAAAAGATCCAAAAAATTTAAGTGATCTCATTAACTCAGGGAAAGAGGCAGTCGGGTCCGATAAGTACAAAAGCAGATTGTCTGCAAATAGCGCAATTTTGTGCTCATCCCCTCTAATGTTAATCCCTTTAATGTCTTTGTTCTGTCGAATCCATTGACTTAGAGGTTTGATAAAGAGTGTGAAAAGGAGGGGTGAAGGAGCACACCCTTGCCTTGTACCTTGCCCTAGTATAAATGTTTTTGACAAGTCTCCGTTTATTTTAATTCTTGCTGAAAGTTTGTCGTAGATGGTTTGGATAGCTTTAATAAACTTCTCGTGGAACCCAAATTTATGAAGCACTTTATATAGGTAAGCCCAATTCACAGAATCAAAGGCCTTTTCGGCATCAAGACTCACCATTGCAGCCTCTAAGTTATTATCTTGGATTTGTTTTATAATGTGAAGAGTCCGTCTTATGTTGTCTTGAGTCTGTCTATCTTGAATAAATAGCTCCGTGCCTGTTGTTGCCAGTTTTTCGCCAAGACAGACGTTGAATCCTTTCCATCAGGGTGGCAGGGGATTGAGTGGCGGTTACGGAGAAACCTCTTTCTGCCATGTCTCTCTCCGCTTCTTCAGCCGAATTGTAGACCCTTGTGCCGTCCCTGTAGAACACACGTAGCTTAGCCGGAAACCTCGTTTGAAACTTCACATCATTTTCCTTCAGCACCTTTTTAGTCTCTTGAAGTGCCCTGTGTCGCTGGAGGACGTCAGGCGAGTAGTCATGGTCAAAAAGAATTCGGTTGCCTTGCAGGTAGACGCGCTTTCTTGCCCATGCCTCTTTTGTTTTGTAGCTCAGAAATCTTGCTACAATGGATCTCGGTTTAGCAGATTCAGGTGGCTTAGGTGCCAGTGCTCTATGGCTCTTTCAATGTGTAACTCAAGTGAGGGATCCAGATCCAGGGTCGACTTTAGAAGATGTTCTAGAAAGTCCGTCACATCAGGGAAGCTCTCTTCCGACCCCTCAGGAACCCCCTATATTCTGATATTTTCCCGTCTGGACCGACCTTCTTGGTCGTTCAACCTAGCCATGAGGTGTTCTTGTAGCCTTAGCAACTCTTCAACCACCTCCTCTGCATTCTGAATTCTTGTTTCTGCCACTTCAATTCTTTGTTCGGCCTCCTCGATTCTTTTGTTGGATTTGTTCAGTTCGTCTTTTATGTCTCATAATTGCAGACTGTTGTCCTGGCGGAACTCTCTTAGCTCGTTGAGTATTTTCTCCAAGCTGGCTGCGCCGGCGTTCGTTTTAGCTTTCTCTTGCTCGGGGACATTACCGCTACTGACGTTGTCTTTTACTGTGTTTCTTCTTTGTTTTCCCCTCGTTTCCATCAGAGCTCCCTCCATGACTTGTTTGTGGCAGTAAAAATGATTTAGAATCGTGTTTTCGGGCACTAAATAGGAGCACGTTACGAGAGCTTCTACATTAAGTTTGCCGCCATAACCGGAAGCTGTGCTGATGATTCTAAACTTGTAATTGACATTACTTGGACCATGTGAATCTAAGACTGAACTTTGGAGGTATTTGAAAAATGTATTTTGAAAAGAATAGAAACTGTATAAAGGCAAGATTATTCTTTAGTTGTTGATGTTCTGTTTAATAATTTTCTCGTATTTCCTAACATTGGAAAAAAATCGGGCTTAATGGCCATTTTAACTGAAAATTAATTAAAGAGTGGTCTGAGTTTTTCACATTACTATATATTTTGCTTTAACTCAATGTTGGCCTGATAAGAATCATGATTGTGCATAGTTCATTACTTACTGTCTCTCAGTTGGTGGCATGTTTCTGCATATTTTGCAGTAGTCAATGGAGAATAACTTGTAGTTTTTCCGAATGTCAGTTTCAGAATTTGAGAAGTTTTTCAATTGCGTTTTTAAGGTTTGCTAAAATAATTGATGCTAATTGAAGTCTTCACAGTTTAAAAATTAAATATCTGTCTCTGTGTCTGCTTCTTTCTCTTTTTCTCTCTGTGTTACCAGTGCTTTAAAAGTGTTTGCGGAGAGGACCACTCCCAGAGTGTGTTGGCTGTTTGTACGATGGTCCCGCACATTCTGAGTCTGTTGCAGTCCAGCTCTTCTCCAGTGAAACATACACACACTCACACTCTCTCTCCCCCTGACCTCTCCCCACAGCATGTGTAGCTGTTTTCAGAATAAACAGGCTGTTGATTAGCGAGTGATGTGGAGGTTGGGCCATTCAGCAGGCAGAGCTGCATACATTATTGCTGTGTGTGAAATTGAAATCGAGGAGTTGTGTGTGTTTCGTCCCTCAAAGTGGCAGCAGGGTGCATTTCCTACCGTTTCCGATTCTGAGGTTAGCAAAGGTTACCATGGCACCCTCGCGGCCAGTTGCAGCCTCTGCCCCACATGTGCTAAGGAAAAGAAAGAAAGAAATGGACGGGGGAGGAGGTGCCAAACCCAGTTTTACAGTCACCAGGAGGTTTGTGAAAGGGGAATGAGAGTGTGTGTCCCGGGATGAAGGAGTGTATGGGCCTTGCCTGTAAACAGCCCAACGTGTGTGAGCTGACATAATGAGTTGTGGCTGCAGCATTGTTTATCATGTTTATAGTAGTGTTTTTATTCGAAGGAGACGGTACAGGACGCCTTCTGGGAAGCAGCAGGGGCCCATAGCCTTCATAAAGCCACCGAAGAGAAGGGCTGTAAAATAAAAATGGGACGAAAACGATTATTTATGAGCATGATTATTATTATTATTTTTTAATACAGGTCAGCATACTGACCGCAACTGTCATCATGTGTGGTTTTATAAAGGAACCAGCTCACTGCCCTGTTGAGTGAGTAGCACAGCTCCTTCTAAGATGCATGTGTTTGTATGTTTTAGGTGTAAATACATCTTGATGCATTTCTGGATCTCAAAGTGTCACACTAGTTTTTGTTTTTTTTTTTTTAATTCAGGTGCTTCGTAGTAGCTGCTGACCAGCTTTCTGTAGCATTGTCTAGCCCATATTGTTTGTGTGCTCACTGGCATTCACCCTATTGGCATCTCCATTGATTATCTCTTAGAAGTGTAGAGTACTGCTTTAATGTAATTACTTAATTACCTAAGTACTGTCATAGCAATATATTACATTAACATTTGGTTTACATTATATACAAACAGAATGTTCAAGGTCATTGTCAGATTGTGATGGTGTTCAAATGTCAGAAAATCATAAACATGTCAAAAACGTAAAGGGTTGTTTCGGTTTTGTGCAGAATAAAATTGTATGCACAACAACTTTTCTCTTCTACATGCAAACACAAATATAGTACTGACTGAATGTTGACAATCCACATTTTCAGAATATCTGTGCTTGTTTCAATGAGCTGCGAGTAAGGTCTCAGTATTGTAAGGATTACGATCTTTAAGGCTCAATTTAGCTGCAGCCCCTAGTTGCAACTAAAGAAATCACCTGAAGTGATTTTTAAATGATGTCCCCCTACCACCTTGACCCATTTTGAGCCCAGATGTTTGATGGGGCTTAGTCGTCAGCCTTCAGTCTGAGATAATTACACCTGTCATACAGCCATTCAGGACCAAGGTGATGGTGGTGCTGGTTTTGTAATCATTAGAGTGGAATTGCTGGTGGTCCTTGGCAGTTTTTCTTCCACTTTTCTCTAGCAATTGATGGGTAGTACTGCATCTCCAGTGTTGATTGGATGTAGGTTGTCATAGCAATGAAGCTAAGAGGGTAGAAGAAAGACAGCAAGTGACATGGTGTTGATCTGGGGCGTGATAGATTGTGGTTTTTTTTTTTTTTTTTTTTTTTTTTTTTTTTTTAAACCTCACCCACTTTACATGTGCAGCTCTCAGTAAGGCCGTCAATTGGCCGTTTACTGCCGAGCGTGTGACATACACTCTGCTTTTTATTAGGCAAATTACACACGTCTTTTATCTTAACATTCTATAGGAGCTTTTGAATGCTGTGACATCTCATAAGTGTTGGGAGCCTTCACTCCAGAAGGGTGTTTACCTTTAGATTTTCCTTAAGTTCTCCCCACACGCGCACACACACACACACACACACACACACACACACACACACACACATATATATATATGTGTGTGTGTGTGTGTGTGTGTGTGTGTGTGTGTGTGTGTGTGTGTGTGTGTGTTTTTTTTTTATTTTTATTTTTTTCAGGGATTGTTAGAGAAGACATCATATATAAATATTGTTTGTTTTAAAACAAACCTTTCACTATCCAGTCCATATATGAAATATCTTCTATAAAAGCTTGATTTGAATGGATTATTATGTTAGGACCATTAGGACATTAGGGACATTGGGACCATTGTTGGTGCACGAAACAAACAAATACCCTAGTCCTGGTGATGGTAAAACCGTAATTTTATATGAATTCTGATGAGTGAGGGTTCTAGACTTGTTGGTCAGTACTACATTTGTGTTTGTAAGTGAAAGATTTTTTTAATGAAAGCCCCAACCTCTTATCCATTTATACAACACCACCATACAAACTGCTTTTAAATGAGCACAGCTTATTCTGCCTCTGCGCTTATTGCTTTTAAAGCTGTGGGCTTTGCTTTAAGAACAGCATTTATACACAGCCGAATGATATACATCGTCCCACAGCTGTTCTGGGATGAGGTCCAGGAAGCCACAGTGTTACAGGAGCACAGATTAGGGCTCATTGTATCTTTAGGAACGTGGCCGACACACTTGCGATGTGATTAAGTAGGATTTGGTTATGTGTCTGATTAATTGTGTACAAATCTCTTGGCACGGGATGGGACAGATCCACACTGCATCTTACTTTATGATGGCTTAATTACATCCAGCAGTTTTTTCTTTCTTCCTGAGAAAGAATCTTCCTGATTCTGGTACTATGATAAAAGTTCTTTGCCCAAGGTGTTTTTTTTTTTTCCCTTTCCCTGTGATGACGACTGCCGAAAAATGATTGTTGGTGTAAAATGAGGCCTTAATTCTCTCTCACTTTCTCTCTCTCTCTCTCATCCTAGTCCAATCACTTTGGGGCCGTACCATCCAGTGAAATTACCTGTGCCAAATTGCAGCCATTTCTGTGGCTACTTTGGCCTGCTTGCTTTATTTCACAGGGGTAGGGGGGTTGATGTGGTAGAGAGGGAGAATAAGAGAGTGAATGTGTTGCACTGAGCTCTGCTGTCTGCTCTCCACTGCTCCATTGATCTGCTCCTTACACGAATATGTTATTGTCATCTTCACTCTAACGCATGCTGATGCCCAGTGCAGCGGAAAAATTTGCCCACACTTCCAGTGAAGTGAAGGCCGCCTGCATCTTAATGTGTGTAAGCCAGGCCCTGGAGTGACTGCAGTGAATTTTGAGTGTGAGAGTTGTGCCAGAGGCTCATCTCGCAGCATCTGACGGAGCGAAATATAGCGTGGCAGAGTCAACCCCTCCACCATGCTTCACTTCACACACAATTGCACACAGCAGCTCTTCACGTTCTCAGGTCTTCACTTTCTTTGCTGTTCACTTTGTCAATGCTTTACTTTTTCAGCTCTTCACTTTTTCAGCATTTACCTTGAAGATAAACGCCTCACAAAGACAGAACTACACACAAGTGTGTATTTACGCATGCGGGACTGCTGCAGTAATGACTAGTTTGTCAGCTCCTCCTCTGTGGGAGTGATGGTATGTGTAAAGGTGGTTCAATCTTAGTGGCCTTTTCTAATGTCCCACTGAATTGACACCTGAATGCAGCTGACATCTTCCTGTTTTGCTGAAGCCCTCCATTATGTATATTCTGCCTTGCCTTTACACAGATGCCTCTCTAAACGCCACTAAAATGGCCATTCATGCAGGTCTGGGTTTGCCACTGCTCCGAGTATGATGGACCTTGCATAAAAAACATTTGCATATGAACACTTGATATACATCCTGAACTGAACTAAACACGTGTCTCTGGTTTTGATTTGGTCCCCAAAGATGTTTTATTTACCTGCTCCTCTACTCATTGTCTACTTAGTAATGCCTGCTGTTCTTTTACTCACACAGTAATGGTAAAGACATGGTGTGAATGTATCAGTCTAGAAATACTTAAGAATTCTCTTGCTTCTTCTATAGCAAACATGATAGAAATACTGCAGTCTGCTGTTTTTGATATACATTTACCTCAGTGTCATCTTAGATTATTGAATAGACTTTATCCAACTGCAGTTTGTTCCCTTTGAAACATTTATGCATGTGAAGGACATTGGTTTCTGACATTGATGACCCACTGCAAAAACACTGACTGGTTTGACAAATCTGTCCAGGATTTGATGTCCATAACCGCTTTTGACAGCAATAATTTATTTGTCTGTGCCTATTCAGGGAGCTAATTGATCTCTGTGAGTAATGAGACGATTTTCCAACAGGCGAGTGACATAACTGCAGCTATGCCTCTCGCTGTCACACACATAATTACACAGCCTGCAAACCCAGATGCGCGAATCAGCTCTGCACTGGGGCAGCATTAGCTTGTTTAGCATGCCACAATTTATATGGAAATTTACTCTAATGGTTTTGGGCGAGGAATCCACAGCATCAAATACATTTGCAGGATTTGCCGTGTTTAACATGTGTTTGGTTTTCCCTTTTTCTTTCTTCTCTTTTTTTTTTGCCAATATAGTTTAAATATCAGATCAACAAACCTGATGGGATACTAATTTCATTTCTCACAAAGCATTCTGTCAAAAATGCTAATTCTAAACTTTCAATTAATAACACATTTGTGTTTGTAAATGCAGATATTTTATTATGATTTGAGTTTTATTAACAAAGTTGTTGCCTAATATTGCCTAACATGTAGACATGAACCTGTCAATACAAAATGTAAAATCAAATTCTTTGCATAACTGTTATTAATTATGCAATTATTACAATATGTAGACTTTGCACACTAATACGTGCGACATAGTGAGAGAGAATACTGCACAGTGTCATGGACAATGGCAGTGCAATTTTGCATAGATGGAATAAATACCATGCAAGTTCCTCAAGCCTTGCGACTTCCTCTCTCTTGCATACTCCTACCTTTCAGTGCAACCTTCTCTTGAGGAAAATGTAAATAAGACTCTTTGCCAGTCTAGCCTGAGGCTTCAACTGAACCTGCATATTCAGAAGCGTCTGGTTTATACTTTGCTTTGGCCAGCTGTGAGCCATGGGTGCACTCTGTGGAAATCTGCAGAGCCTCCAGCCATGTACTCCCATAGATCCATCTCCTATGGGGGAAAGCAGGAGGTCCAGGAGGATAGCAGGAGCCTGGGAGGCGCTAATATGAAGTCCAGCATGGGGAAAGCCCAGTCTTTCATCATAGCCTCCTGCACTCCCCCTCTTAAACACTCCGAGGAACATTCTCTGGAAGCAGGAGCCTCCATGCCTAAAGAAACGCTAAATCCTCCATGGCCTGATGAAAAGCCGTCTAGACAGAAAAAACTCAGCCCTATCTGCCTGTTAGTCAGTTTGCTCTGGTGTAAAGTTTGCTTTCAACAGTTGACTTCCCAACCCCCACCTCTGGAGTTTCTTCTTACAGTGCTGGAATCTCTGTTCTAAGGTGTTCTTAGGTTTTCTTAGGTGTTCTAAGGTCTCAGCTTTAACGGAGTGTAAATGTCCTGATTGGCTTAGAATGTAGGTTGTTTTTTTTTTTTTTTTTTTTTTTTTTCAGAAACTTTGAGTTGACTTGATGACTTAAAACAGGGTGCATTTGAAAGCATGAATGTTTTTGGTTTAACGTTACTTCATTGTATATTAGGTTTTACTCTTGAGCACAAGTACACCTTGTGAGCTCCTTACTTTTACTGTTGAATGCACACGTACATTCAACAGCTACTTCATTAGAAACACCTGTCTTCTAGCTCCACCTTACTGGTGTAATGATTAGTCCATCTCTTGTCATGCACCTTTTGTTAGTGATCGTCTAGCTCTTTATCAGTGGTCACTTTCTGGCAACAGAGATGCTCTTTGCTGGGAGTTTTGGGAGGTGGACCCCTCTCAACTGAACAGCGACACAGAAGTGTCACCAACCCAGCAAAACCACTGTACCTGATGCACTCATACCAGCACCACAAACATTACAATAACGGCATGTCATTGTCACTGCTGTGTTGAGAACGATTCACCACCTAAACAGTATTTAGTCAGCAGTGGTCAGATACCAATGAGGAATGGGGTAGAGGGTGACTGACAAAAAAGGCACCAGATGCGCTATAATTCTATAATTGTTCAAATACAGTACTATACAAAAGTCTGAGACTACCTTTAATTTATTTCATTAGGTACAAGTTATTATTGAGTCTGAAAGCATGTGTAGCTGTCAAGAAATCAACGCTAAGAAAAGTAAATAGACAAAAAGAAGAAAAATTGCGGATCAAGAAAATAAAATTTTAAAAGAGTGGTCTTTTGCACAGTACTATGTATAGTGGGCTTTTTAGATAGGCTGGCCTCAAAGTGGCTAGTTAATGGAAATACAAGGGTAGCATTTCTGCTAAAAAGCAGAAGAATTGGATGAACTTTGGGGACTGTGTGCAGGTGAATTGGTCCTGGGCCAGCAGTGTTTTTTTTTTATCCCGAAAAAGATGGTGTCTTTTTGCTCTGATCTGAGTTTTACCTTTTCTTCCGTCCACCATTCACTCTGATAGCTCCGCCACTCGCCGAGAGAGATGGTTTTTCTGCTGCATGCAATTTTAACTGTGCAGGATGTCTTAAAATGGGCTGTAAAACGGCTCAGTAAAGAAGAGGCCTGCAGCTCTCTCAGGCACGTCCCTGCTGTGTCTCTATCTCTCAGATCAATGGCTGATTTATGGACTGGGCTGGAAGAGAGCCCTGTGCTGAGCTGGGCAAAGGAGGAGACTGTAAAGCATCATGTTAACACTGTAAAACCTCACGTTAAGAGGTGTGTGTATGTGTGTGTGAGACACCCGTAGGTCCTCCTGTCTTCTGCGATGCAGTAAATGTGAAATGATTTCCAGCAGTCAGGGTCTGCACCAGCCCAGCTGAAACCTCTCTGAAACCTACAATTTACTGTTCTTTTGACTCTAAAACTATCAAAGACCGTCTCTGTTTAGATGTTTAGGTGGTGAAGGGAAATATGCTTTATTGACATATACAGTGAAAAGAATTTTTTGTGAAGGTGTAACATCAGGTGTATAATGAGCAAATACAGGCGCTAAAAAGTTCCCATTATGTCAAATAAATGGTAGGAACCTGTTATACAGAAAATATGTTTTAGGCTCTCTTGTCAGTGTACAAGTACTATTTTTTTCGTAATTATTGACCACATGCTGTTTTGCATTTTCTGCTTTCCATTTTTGCCACTGTATTGATTACTTGTACAGTTTAACAGATGTAATATTGTTGAATATATTTTGTAAGTCAATCCTCTCCAAAAGCAGCTCCCAGAAGCCCTGCATTGTCTCAACTGTTGCCCTGCCTTTCATCTGACTGTCATTTTGCAGAGTAGAAATTCCTTAGAAGAGGATCCCACTTTCGTAGCTCTATCATCAGATTCTAGAGGGAACAGAGAACACATATGGATAGCAGCAGAAATGTAAATGTAGTGATATACAGTTGAACTCAAATGGAAGCTTCTGAACATGTTTGATGTCAAGCTGTGATGTGTCTTTGCCATGACACTCTACCCTACATACGTGAGATTAAAGCAGTGCATGTTTGGCATTGGAGCTTACTTGAAAGCTTCTGTAATTTTATTTTGGACACTGCTGATGATGTAGGACATTTCTGTTTTATTCCTGTAGCTCTGTGTTTGGTTCATGTAGGCATTTGGTTGGGTGCATGAAGAACATGAAATCCTGAAAGCAGTGCTTATCCTTCAGTTAGCCATATTCAGCATGATTGCACAATTATAGAAACTCCCAGTCTGAAGTTTACTTCTGGAACGCTATTGCATGTCAGTGTGCATCAACAAGTATGTATTACCTTTCTTTTCCCATAGTACTTGTTAGTGAATTATGCAGCATAAATGAATGAAATCTGGGGGAAAAAAAACAAAAACTTTGCTACGCAAGTGCAGCCGACAGTATACACTGAATTGCTTTGGTGTGACTGACCATCTCCTACGTACCTTTGGTAATAATTAGAACAGTCTTACGAATGCCATTACAGTAAAAACATACCTGTGCTATTTCAGTTGATTCATTAATCTCTTAAAGTCAGGCTTATTACATCCTTATGTCCAGGCTTATTATTTAGAAACTACGTAGTGTTAAAGCGGCACGGTGGTGTGGTGGGTAGCGCTGTCGCCTCACAGCAAGGAGGGCCTGGGTTCGATTCCCCGGCCGGGCGACCGGGGTCCTCTCTGTGTGGAGTTTGCATGTTCTCCCCGTGTCTGCGTGGGTTTCCTCTGGGTTCTCTGGTTTCCTCCCACAGTCCAAAGACATGCAGTCAGGCCAATTGTGTAAAATGATCAAATTGTAAGTCGCTCTGGATAAGAGCGTCAGCCAAATGCTAATGTAATGTAAAAAGTGTGCAAGTTACGATTAAATTATAGAGGTTTATAGAGATGTGTAGTAAAACTTAAGGGTGATGTAGGAGGTTAAACTGTAGAGAAAAATATTTCTTGTGGTCTTTTTTTTTTTTTGGATGATTCATGCTTCAGTATTTTAGGATAACTGACTGTCCTTGATAGCAGCTGCAATTCCGTTTTTGCTTTTCTGAAATCTTGAAATGGTTCAGGAGCCACAGAAAATGCTGCTTTTATGGCAGCTTCATCACTGAATGACTTTTTGTGTTCCTATGTACAATGCAGTGGACACTTTCCCTCATGTAGTAGCCCTCATGAAAATCATTTGCTGGTTGGGGTTTGAAATCAATTGCTAGTTGAGATTATAAGTAATCAAATGTTCTCTTCTTTAACTCACTCTCAGCAGAGGACTAAATAATTACTTTTTATGTGGTTTTTAAATGTTTCTCTTTTCGTGTAGACAGATTACACACACACTCATTGTGAAAGAAAAACGAATCAGTCACAACCCTATTACACATGTTATTGGTTAATTATTGGATCTCTTTGTTTTACCCAGGTTCACTCAGGCTGCACATTTTAATTAGTGAAACTTGTTTACAATGACAAGTGTGTCTCTTTCCACTATGCATTTACGCTACCATTTTTAAAAAATTGGAATCAGTGTTCAATAACCTAAAATCAATCATGTTGTTGTTATTATTATTATTATTGTTGTTGTTGTTGTTGTTGTTGTTGTTGTTACTAAGATATTATTCATTAAAGCAAAAGTATGACGACATGATTCCAAACTTGTGCATGTAACAACTTTTGAGTAATGTATTTGAAGGGTTGATCACACTATCAAAGTGTATTAACAATTCTCTACTAAGGTGGTTTATATATTATTTTTCACCAAACATCCTTGAGATCCTTTGGAATTGGCCAGCCACAATCCTGTGGTTGGATTCCAGCTGACTGTATATGCCAAGTTTTGCTCATTTTGATTGTACTTGCATAAATGTTGTATAAGGAGAAGCTGAGCAATAGGACTGTTTCTGTAGAATTAAGGTGCTGTCCATCATTAGCATGAGGAGAAAACCCCTCCATCCCCCCATTTTGTCATTACATTGTCAAAATTCATGAGAGGAGATCAAACTTCATACACTCTGGTACAGAGAGGCTCAAGTGCTAATAATGGAATATACTCAAAGAGGGAAGAAGGGAAAAAATGAAGAAGAACAAAAAGGAGTCTGAGAGCGACTTCTGATCTTCGCTGGAGCGTCTTTGAGAATGGAACCCATCAAAGCAGGCTGTAAAAACAGCTGCATGCGTTCATCCCTTTTTCTCAGGGACAGAAGAGTGGCTGTGAAATATGAGGGGAGGGGATATGACAGTCTAAAGACGGAGAGCTTTGTTTCTTTTAAGGAACATCCCTTCTAATCCTGGCAGGATGAAGAGCGCAGGATAAAAAAAAAACAAGATGGCAAGAGGAGAAGAGCAACGTTTGGCGCAGAGCAGGCAGGGAGAAAAGAGGCGATGGAGAGAGAGGGAGAGTGAGTGTGAAAAAGGAGATTAATGGCAGGCAGATGGGGCCCAGGACAGAGGCTTGTGGAGCAGACTTGGCAACATGCCAAGCCTCTAGATCTTCTAGCGCTGCTGTAGAACCTTCTAGACTGATTTAGCACAGTGATGAAGGATACAGCATTAGCCCTCCTTTCAAATGCGCAGATCTGATACACATACAAGTCAAGTGTGATAAGTCACTGTTTGCCTGGGTTTGTCAGGAGAGAGGTTATTTGGGGATTTTGCTCTCTATGCATCTCTGATTCCTGGAAACTGAACAAAGTGATTTAGTGCAGGAAAGAAAGAGAGAGAGGCAGCTGTACACTGATTTGAAATGGAATAAAAAAAGCTATTCATTGTCAGTGTTCAAGTACACTCTTAAAAATAAAAGTGCCATAGAACTGTGTGTGTGTGTGTGTGTGTGTGTGTGTGTGTGTGTGTGTGTGTGTGTGTGTGTGTGTATATGTATATAAGACTATTTGCCTGCAAATATGGCATAAACAAACATTCTCTGTGGAACTGGATTCACATTTAACTTGTGCAGTGTAGGTCGGGCCTGCTGACCTGGAGTTGTTTCTATTTTGAATACAACTCCCTTGTTAGTTCTGTCAAATATCACAGCCTTAAATCTGAGAAGCGGCTACCCAAATTGATGTATCCTTAAATCATATTAAATTCATCTCATCTCTATCATTGAAAGACTTCCCCCAGAGAATAAACCCGTTTTGAAAAGCCTTGCCCTGTAGGTATCTTCCTCAAACTTACTGCTGAAGTTTTTTTGAAAAGCCACTTGCAGAAGGATCAAATGGCTAATTGTTACCTTTGAAAAGTCATGTCCTGAGGCCACATCAATAACTAATCAAAAAATGAAAGAATCCTGCTGGCAAGGGAGAATGCTTGACCCTTCTAAACCAGCAGGAGGCAACTGGTTAGAGTGGAGATTCTGCAGTTCCTGTAGGTTAGCACATCTGCTATTAGCACCCAACTCCGTTGGTGTCCACCAGTGGGCTTTTGTGGACTGGCATGTGTTTGCAAGACCATTGAGACTTAAGATTCAATGTTATTTTATTCCATCCAAGCTGTTTTTTTTTAATATCAAATGTGCACTGGACAGTGAAATGTCACTTTCAGATTCACCAATTATTGGAGGATTAGCGGATTAAATTAACAAGTTTAGTTGCCAGTCTCACTGTTGCCACCATAATCTCCTTACTTCAGGCCTAGCAGATGACTACTGCATTAGGCGAGAGGAGGAACGAGATTTTGATTATTCCCCTAGAAAGGAATCATCTAATTCATGCAGACCAGGGATGTCCCCTATGGGCATCTAATGTATCAGCATATGAAGGGAAGAGGCAGGTCGTATTTCCTATTTCAGGAAAAGAGACTGGGTAAGCGTTTCGGAGGAGGCAGGGAGTGGAGCCCTCAGAAAGAGCAGTTTTTCTTTTAGTCCCCAAAGTGAGCTCTGAAGCGCAAAATCCTTTTATCAGCACAGTCTCCACTGTGCTGAGCCTATCATCTCTGGATATGCCTCAGTCTTTTGCTCTTTCTCTATCTCTATCTCTCTGTCTGTCCCGCTTTAACCCGTTATCCCTCCTATTCTTGTTCTGGCACACCCCCCGTCCTCTCTTCACTTTACCCGTCCAGTTAGTGTTAGCATGCTCCTGATGCGAAGTGATGGGGTCAGTAGAATGTGGGACAGGCCTGTCATATGCTCTCAGCTCAGGGGCCTGAATGTGCGCTGTAGTTTACTCAGTTTGCGTCATTGTGTAGCACACTAATGTCCGCAAATCTCCAAACGCTGCGCATAGACGCGCGCCTTTCCAACATAAACAAGTCCACTCTTGTTTCGCTGCCTGCTCTCGCTTTTCAGTTTCTGTTCCATCATTAAATGCAGAATTTCCCCAGAGGTGGAAAATCCCTTCATTTACCATTGACTGTTCTTCCATTTCCACAGTTTAAAACACTATAACCAGCTATTTCTAAATTCAATTTTTAAAAAGCCCAGAGCGCTAGCTTTTTTATTTTTATTTTCGCTTGGTTTAACTGTGTCTAGATGGCAAAGACATGCTTTGCTGTGATTCTACTCTTTGATCATTGTCTGTAGGCTATTTTCACCACACTGTGTACTGATGTTGTATCCCACAGGATAACATGACTTTTTTTAATCAGCTGATTTGCGGCAGGGTTCTATAAAGTAAACCAAAAACAATGGAAATAAGCTTTTGGTGTGACCAATCGGATTGCAGTCCTTCAGAAAGCCCTCTGAAAAATGTATGGAGCCATTTTCTTTTTTTTTTTTCTTTAAAAAATAAAAAATTTATAAGGTTGAGGGAGGTAATTCTGTAAATGATGATTCCCTTTTTCCTTGTTTTGAATTGTGAGGATTTAAAGCTTTGAGATGTTATATTTTGCTTTGTTTTATATCTTCATCTTTAAATATGAACTTCAAAAGGTACCAGACCCCAACAATGTCAATGTCCAGAACACAGAGAAGCACAAATCATAAATATACCTTTTGGTTATTTTAATCTTTGTGTGACAGTTAGCATTATCTACTATCAAATAAAGCCTCACTGTCTTTGAGTACTTTCCAAATCACACTAATCTCTTATAATACAGTAAGCTACATTGTGAGAGAGTGAGTCATTCACTGCTCAGTCTCTGTAAAAAAAGCCTCAATTCATGGCAATTTGCTTTGAAGCTGTACCTCCATGGGCATATTGACTTCTGCTTAACCAACTGCCCTACGCATCATAAAAGATTTCCTAGTTTCCTCTGTTGCATACGTTCTTGTCAAGAAGAGGCCTAGAGAGCAGCCCTA
Organism: Pygocentrus nattereri; assembly: GCF_015220715.1. Taxonomy (NCBI): domain Eukaryota; kingdom Metazoa; phylum Chordata; class Actinopteri; order Characiformes; family Serrasalmidae; genus Pygocentrus; species Pygocentrus nattereri. The sequence goes on from NC_051213.1 coordinate 27,098,019, forward strand.
GTACTATCAGCTGTCAAGAAGGACCCCTCCACAGACACTCAAGTTTTGGCTTGGACTCTTCTTGGAACAAGTGTGTGCAAAATGGGTAGAGACAGAGGCACCTTTCTGCTTCAGTGCAGCCCACTCCAGACCTCTTGTAACAGCCAGCCAAAGCATAGCACACTAATATGGGCAGGCTTTATTGTGGAATCATGAAACCAGTCATCCATCTGCAAGATGTTGAACTACTAAAGATATCATGGTCATTTGGAAAACTAATTGGCCATATGGACAGAATTCTGGAACTTTATGGCCCGAATTCTAATATTGTGATTACGTTGCTTCATGTTGCAAACATTGGTGAATAATATCTTCTAGTTAAAAGTTGCACTGCATGATTTCAACTGAAATTATCCAACTACTTATACTATTGCTTGAACACCCTTATTTATGAACCCCCGTTAATAACAATAGGTAAAACACCTACAGAAGACTCATCTGAACTGTGGCTATAGCACACAGTCAAAACATTGTGATTGGTTTGAATCCTCAGTTGCACTCTGTAAGCTTCATCAATGTCTGTATTGGAAAGGCCAACATTTAACTGGTGATATATTGTGCAGCTTTCATACAACTCATGTACAGAACTGTCTCCTATCTTACCGTGCTAATCTTCCAGTTGAAGTGAATGAAATGTCAGGATCAGAGTTCATAGAAGACTTTTGTTTTCTGATTGTGATGAAGCTGGCACCTATCCTCTCTGATCCGACCATGCAGCTGTCAGCTTTATACACCCCGCATGAGTTTCCCGCTCAGAGCGACATCTGTGAGCAGTATTTCAGCTCACCTGACACGCTCATGGCTCAGAGAAAGCAGATATTGTTTGTTATGGATGCTCCCAGGTCCCAGGATCAAGCATGGCCGGAGTTGCTGTGGTCTGATGGATTGGCTGCCCCGAAGCTCCAGCTAGAAATTACAATGGGGTTACTTAGCCTAAATGGGAAGTTGGGTGAATTTTTTTTTTTTTTCCTGCTGTATATTGCAGGAAGTGGAGTGCTAAAATGAACACGCCACTACACAAGCTGTTCTTACATATCATGCTTTCCTGTTCCTGTTGATTTTGGCTTTGTCCTTAGGTTAACCACTTTTAGGTGTAGATGAACAAATAAACACATGTACAAAGGCACACTTTAGTCTCTGAAGGATCTTCAGGGCTTCCTCTGTCTTGAGTTCAAATTGTCTTGACAATCAACAGTGGTTAACAGAATAGATTCCATTATTGTTTAAGGCTTATCAACAGTAGGTTATGGGAAGTTTTTTTTTCAGTTCATTGTTCGCAATGAGACTTTGTAAAAGTTGCAGCATACTGAGAGTTTCTGTCAGCTGCTGTACTTTTCTCCAATCTAAAGCATGTTTTCACAACAGCATTTATTCCGATAATGTCCTAGTTATGTATAGCAGATACTTCTGTGCAGGACTTGCTCACAGTGTTTTTGAGGTAGTTCATAACCATCATGTCCATTTTGATGAATATGATGATGACACAAGCACATGTTTCAGTGCAGCCGGCTGACATTCATCACCTTTAATGAAAACTCCTGATAGGTCCCAATGCACACCCCTGGTGCACCTCATATTGGTCAGCCATATGCCACCCCTAACCCTGGCATCTGCTACATTGGCCTACACAGCCTGTCTCTGTCCCTGGCTTGTTAGGCATCTTTGTATAACTGTACTGAGTTATTACTTTTACATGTGCTATCAAATTTGATTGTGTGAATAGAGGAGAGTGGATCCTAGATTACAGCTCAAAGATACCTTACCCATTCCAGCCTTGAAGCCCATTCACAGCCCCTGATTTCTCTGGTCCAGCCATTCTCATTCCCTGGATAAGATTTTGCTGTACAAACAGGAGATATAGAATTAATTATGTGAAACAAGTTGGACAAATCCAAGTGAAGAGCAAAGGAAGGGTCAGTGAATCATATTCAAATGATGGGACCCTATTTCGGACTCCAATTTACATGTCTTTAGTTGGACTCATAACAAGCTTTCCGTGCCAGCAAACTGCTTGGTTTCTAAAGCATCATCAAGGGCATATCATAAAAAAACAGTCCCTTCAGTCAGTGTTCAATGATGAAAGTTATTAATTACATGGATTCAACATTAGAGATACATTCAGGATTTAAATTTTTGAAGCAGCATAAATGTTAAAAGGAGCAATTTTATGTTCTTAGTTCAAGGTGACTTTTTTAGTTGACTGTGAAAACTTCATAATGAAAACAGATACACAGAAAACTGTTCCAGTAATTTCAAACCAAAGCTATAATTTTCATTGCTACCCTGTTATTACGTATACATATACGTGTTAAGATATGGACCAGGTTACCTGGCGTCCAGGATGCAATCAGCCAAACAGCTCTGACTAATGAAGCAATCAAAGCCCTGAAAACTGTCATCACCTTCATCTGAAAGGCATTTACCCAAATACATCTGTGCAATGAATGAAACATGAAATGGCGCATTTCATGTCTAACCCTGATCTTATCTGTCATATGTATGTGCTTATTTACATTGTCAAAATGAACAATGACTACTTCAGTCATCCACTTCTGTATTATAGCAGGTTTTTTGTTATTCTTAAGCTCACCAGTGGGTTTTTTGCTTCTTAATGATGACTCAAACCATTGGTTTTGTTGTTATTGTTTCAGCTCTGTGTTTGACATTCTGATTTTTCAGCCTCTTCATGGCTTGTATTTTTAATTGATGCTTCTTTGGTCCTCAGTGACAGAGACTGGACATAAATGACTCTTCTAGAATAAAATTTTTCCAATTCCAATAATTCCACCCACTAGTTAAGACTCGCAATACCACCAGGGCTAGGAGAGCAAAAGCAAACACAAGCTTCATGTGAAGCAAGCCACTATATCTATTCATACAGCTGCAAAACACAACATCATTGGTCAGCTGAACGCACATGGAGGAGAACGCTAACTGCCAGTTCTATTACATCAGTGAACACAAGTCTGCACTGGCTAGTATCGCACTAAGTGATGAGGCCAATGCTTAGACAGTTGCACCACTCGCATGCCTTGTTTAGTAATTTTTCATTTGGTTCATTTATTAAATGGTAGACCAGTCACAATTCAAGACAATCCTAGTGCCCTGTTTACAAGATATTTGTTTAGTCGTAAAACTAATCAATCGTCTTAAGTACATCCAAAACTCAGCAGCCAGGGTTCTTACCTCCACCAAGCGCACAGCTCATATCACTCCTATTCTTCGACAATTGCATTGGATTCCAGTTAGTTTTAGGATCAAGTACGAAAACCTTCTTCTTACCTTCAAGGCTTTAAGTGGTCTGGCACCGCTTTTTTTTTTTTTTTTTTTTTTTTTTGATGATGATGATGTAAAGCGTCCTTGGGTTTGTGAAAGGCGCTATATAAATTTAACTTATTATTTTTATTATAAAACAGCACTGTAGAGAAAGCTTGCAGAATGCAAGTGTCTAAGATATGGTCCTCATTCATTGATAAAAAATAAATAACCTGGGGAGGGGCGAAGGGTTGATGTTAAGCATCGTTAGTGGTGAGTGTGGGTGCAGTGGCATTTCCTATTCACAAAGGGGACCTTGGACTAAAAACGTCCAAAAGAGAACATAGACAGTGTGGCATACACAACAACTTGATGTCTGGTGTTTTTTTTTTTTTTTTTGTCTGTGTCAAATTAGATTTTCCACTGTTGCAAATGAGTACACTGTTAAAGCTGGGGCACTTCAGTGGTAATGGAGAGAGAGAAGATTGAGAGTGGGACAAAGCAGAGACTAAAGTGTCATTAAATTTCCTTGAGCAAGAATATGAAGCAAAGACATGAAGAGGAGGGCCGTTCTCACGAGTAAGCCATACTCAAGAACAATGTTAGATGAATTAGGGAGTAGACACTACTGAATTCACTTACTTGGCGCTCATGTTTTTGTCTTTGGCTGCAAACATAAAGAAATCATATGTAAACACTTTCTCATTTTCCTACGAGAAAGATTCAATGGAACCAGCCTCCCCTTTTTGGGTTTATTCTAGTGAATCAAAATAAGAAAACAGAGATGTATGACTTTATTGCCTTCTTTCTTCATGCAGCTGACTGGAATATGGCAGTTTTTCAATGAATACTGTGTACAGACATAACTGCAGACATCTTGCAGGGTGAATCTTCTAATGAACCTAAATTGAATCAAAAGTCACATTTCTCCCAATCACAAAAGCATGTTGTGATTTTATTGATTTATTTCTCATTTGTAGCTCATTGAAACAGATGATTTGTCAAATGTATGGATTCTAAACTTTTAATCAGTACCAAATTTGTGTTTGTACATAGTTGTTTTGTGGAAAAAAAAAAAAAAAAATATATATATATATATATATATATATATATATATATATATATATATATATATATATATATCTCAGTCCTGGGGACCTGTTGTCTTTCACAGTTACAAGTATTCTGAGGCCTAGCACATTGTATCCAGGTCATCAGTTAATCAGATGATGGATTAGGTGTGTTGGGCAAGCATGTGCTTCTTCCTGCATGACACATGAAGCCAGTCTCCCTATTTTTTTAGCTTCTGCTCATGAAGTATGACTGAACAGCTGAACACTCTTAAAGGCGAGCGCCAACTGCCCAGTGCAATAATTGGCTAGCATTGCTCTGTATCCCACTTATATCCCACTTATGCTCTGTATCTCTGTGTGTGCATGGCCAGTTGTGCTTCCTCAAGCTCCCTATATTGGAAAGCTGCTATTTCTCTGGGAATTGCAATAGAACCCACCCCCCTTAGCACCCCAGTGAGTGAGATTTAGAAATTTTGTCTGACAGTGACCCAAGTTTCAAATTTCTAATAGTATTATTATGCTATGTATTTTTTGGCTGATGTTTCTTCACTCATGTAGTTACATATGTTCAGCAGTATGGGTCCAAACATTTTTCAGTACCAGTAAAATACACTCAGTTTGAGTGATCAATAAAAGCTGTCCTCTACCAAGATCTTAATTGAGTAAGATGTGTCTCTTTATTGGATTCTAAGTTTTGACCAATGTTGTTCTACTGACTGCATGCTAGAGGACCATTTCTCTTGTGCTGTGCACATAAAAGTTGTCTCAATAGAGCAACATCATCTATAGAACTATGAGTTTTGTGAGCATTTTAGCGCTCCTAAAAAGAAACTTCTAATTGAAAGACACATTCTGACTAAACTGAATAGCGGTATAGAGTTTTATTCTAAGGGATTCCTTTGGGTCAAATCTGAAGGACAGTTTTTCAACTACACGAACATGAATTATATGTGTTATGTGTTTCCTGATAAAGGCGTCTCCATTTTCTGAGTATATGCTCAGAGCCATCACTTGATTTGAAATGGTGATGGTTCTGAAGGCCAGTCTGTCAGTCACAATTGTGGCATTTTGTAGATTGGAATCTGAGACTTGTAATGGAAACAAAGAATAAAAATAGTTTGTAACATTAGCCTGCGTAAAATGTCATATTTGACATTAGGTGGCATTTAATGATTCATGTGTAAAAGGTTAGCTATTTTTTGAATATGTTCTCTTGATAAAAAATAAATAAATAAATAATGTTGTACTTTGAACATACACACATTAGCATACATATAAGTAAAGTAACCATCAAAGGTCTGGGAGCATATGCTCAATTATTAGTGCTTGAAAAAGCACTCTATTGTTATCTCTCATACTTATTCTTCTTCACACATTTCTGCAATTAATACAGCCCTTAACGTTACAGCGCTTAACGTACAGACTCCATTCAAACTGTGTTTCGAAGGTCCTGGCGCTGTGACTTGTGCTATGTATTTTTGGAGTCGATCGGTTTGGTAGTTTTTAATAAAATTAGGTTTAAATATTAAAAACCTCCCGTAAGAATGAATGGCGGAATGTTCAGAACTTCAAATTCTGACTGACATTGATGATGTCACAGCAGGCAACTCAGTCTCACAGACACAGCTGATCACTCAGAGAATCTGCTTTAAAATCCTTAAACTTTCACCTAGAAACTCTCTTTCAGTTTTAAATGGTAGAGACACTTGTCCTTTCTGAATCTTCAAAATATCTTATCATTTTATCAATCAGCTTTAGAGTTTGAGCATTTGTTTGGCACTAGGCACAGAAAACTGCTCCATTCACTCCCATGTAAATTTCTCAATCAGAATCTGCTTATTTCAAGATTTTCTGTGTGTTTAACTTGTCATAACTCGGACTCGCACTTCTCAGTACACACAACATTACACCCAAATTAATCCTCAAGGGGTCTTATCTCACATCATCTATCCAGTTAAGCAATAGAGTAAACATTTCCCGAGTTATGACTGTTTGTTCAGAGGGTGCAAATCGATCTCAAACAAGGCTTCTCCACTAAGAGCTGCATAATAACAAGGTGACAGTTAATTTGACACATTCATAAGGAGGTGTTGTTCACCTACACAGAAACACACACAAACACACACACACTTGCAGCTCTTTTCAAGTACTCTTGCAGTTCCTCCAGGAAATGCACATCTAGGTTTAACTATTCTTCGCATTTAATAGTGAAGACATCAAATCTGTGAAGTAATATTGTACGAAGTAATAATGTGTTAAGTGAAAGTGTCCTCTGTTTTAGATCAGCTATTTGAGATCCCTTTCCAACAGTCTCAAAGAAGCTCCATTAATGCTACAATCTTGTTGGCTGCTGAAAACTGCTGGTTGAGGAACATTTAAAAAAAATTGTTCATATGTAAGCATCTGTGTATTCACTATACTTTATATTACACTTTAATGATGCGTAATGATTGAAATCATATCAGTATAGGCAGACTATTTGTTTAAAAAAAATTTTTACATTGGACAGGTTTGATAGATATTTCAGACCACTGTTTGATGAGACATTTATAGTACTCAGGAAGAACAGAATGTTTAGCTGATGCTGGGCTGCTGTGCTACAATATCTTTTATTTGCTTTACTACATTTGTAAACTTGTAGGAATAAATGATATATATCTCTCTGTTATGCTAATCCAGCTAAATGTAGTCCCAATTTCTACATGTTGGGAATGTTTATTTACCGGCATTGGCATTAGCAGATATGTACATGACAGATAGTGGATCAGCAATGGCCCACAGTTCCCTTGTACATCTTTAAAGCATTCCAATATAAAAATCTCAATCATTTAAGTATAAACCTTTTAAAGATATTTTTGGAGATATTGTGGTATGAAGCAGTCATAATCGGGTATCAATTTTTGCCTGATAATGTATGTCTGCCTGCTGAAATCAAGGCCTGTTAAACAAGTGATTGTAATGCACAGTGATTGTCACAGAGAGGGGAAGAGGCAAGGGGAGTTTGGTTTGGGTAAGGATGTCTTTGCCTAAAGACTGGAAGGAAGTGACGCATGAGTTTTGGGTATGATAATGAGGGCTAGCATCAATGTGTGTAGTGGATGCAGCTGTTTGGTCGATATGAGGCTAATAATATCCATCAGTAATGGTATTATTCTAAGTCATGTAATTTGTGTTGCTTGCTTGTGATTTGGGCTGGCAAGCGAGTAATTGTAAATAATGAAAGTGATCATTTTCCCGGCCCAGAGCCAGGGGACGCAAGCGTGCAAGTGTGTGTGTGTGTGTGTGTGTGCATTAGATGCAGGTGCACAAATGCTTGTGGAAGTATGTGCCCTGGCATGGTGTAGTGAATGTGTGAATTAACAGCGGAGGGAGAAGGAGCCAGAAAGAGCCCAGAAAACATTAGTGCTCTGGCAGAGTTTCTCTCTGTTTCTCCCTCACCTACACATACACTCTTTCAAATGCTCATACACACTTATGCACCACCTCTCTCTTACACATGCCCAGGCTCACTCTCTCTTTGTCTCTCTCCCTCGTCTGTCTCTGTCTCTCTTTCCTTCTTCCTATCTCCATTTTTCTTTCTCTCTCACCATCTCCTTCATTTGCTCTGTCTGTCTGTCTGTCTGTCTGTCTGTCTGTCTGTCTGTCTCTGTCTCTCTCTCTCTCTCTCTCTCTCTCTCTCTCTCTCTCTCTCTCTCTCTCTCTCTCTCTCTCTCTCTCTCCCTCTCTCCCCCCACCTCTGACACACACACACACACACGGCTGTAATTGTTATTCAGCTGTTCTTAATGAGACAGGGTGCCCAGTGAGTGACTGGAGTGCTGCCTCTCTTTTGTTATGCTAATTATGCACTATTAGAGCTGGACCACATTTATGTTCCATCTAATCTCTCTCTCTCTTGCTCTCTTGCTCCCTCTCTCTCTCGCGCTCTCTCGTTCTCTCCCTGTCTGGGTGGCAGAGTGAGTGTGTGCCCCAATTTGATTCCTTATGTTGCCCAGTGAATACTCTTAACAGTGTTGGCCGATCTGATGATCTTATCATGTACTTTACACTGCATGTGTTTAGTTGCTTTAGTTAGTTAGTTGGATCGTTTATTTGTTATCAGCCTTCTTCAGAGTGTGATAAAGTGATATTACGACTTTCCTATATCATCTGGTGTCTTTCTAGTGCTTCTCATTGTCTTCTTTTCCTCCTCCACCTGTATCTTAATCCATTAGCACTTTGATTAAATCTTTTGGTAGTTGTCAAGGTAACAGCAGGGACAGAATCATACGAAAACATCCTGTAATTTTGTTTTCAAGTATTGTGAGTATCTAGAATAGGCGTCAGCTCTGAAGAGGTTGCTGAGTTTCTACTTTTACATCATTGTAGTGCTGTGAAGTGACTTTTAAAGAGAAGGGGTGCTTTTTTTCTGACCCTGTCATTATGCTTCAACATGCTCCAAACACTTTCCTCATAAATTGAATCACTGTAGACTTCCGCTTTAAAACATTTAGCACCTCTTGTGCTTGATTTCTCTAAATATCACCCATTCTGGAAGACGTGGATTGGATTGGGTGTAGAGATGCATGGTTTGTTTTTTTCATAATTAAAGTTCATAGTTTGCTTTTAAGAGACTAGCTCTGCAAAAAACCCAAATGTAGACAATTAGACAAGACATGTTTGATGTCTGAAGTTTACTTTACTGAAGCTATGAAACTAGTGTAGCTAACAAGGAATCGAGGTAAATGCAGACAATTAGTATCATGAAAGCTGAACACAAATCATGACATTTATGTTAAGCCATGTTTAGTTATTAATCTCATACTTTTGCTCATTTGACACTGTAAGCAATACTGTTAGCTATAAAAAAAGGACAAAGGTAGTAAATACAGTATTAGCATCAAACCGGGGGACTTTGTATTTTTGTTTGTATGTGACTATATTTTGGCCAAATATATATGTTTTTAAAATGTTATTTTCTGTAACTTATTGTACATTGTATGAAAGCATGGCTTGGCCTGCAGTCTGGTTGGTCAATGACAAATCGTGTTTTGTAATTGACTGTTTGCAGAGTAATAACTGATATGTCTCTTAGCCAATCACAAGCATCTGTAAATGCTACTTCCTCTGTAAAGTGGAAAAAAAAAGACTTTAACAAAACTTGTTCTGCAGGTGACAGTGGTGACATTTAAATTAGTCAAAACTATTAGACTAAGAGAAATGAAAAGGACCTGTAATTAAAACACACACTTTTACTAATCTGGATGGGGGAGCTGTTTTTATTTTTTAATTTTTGAAGCTAAAAATGTGGACGACCAAACTTACAGCTCAGCATCAAAATTATTGACATGCAGAATTATGCTGGCCCTGAGGTAAGCTGAACTTTGGCTGGCTGTATTTGACAAATAACCTAATGGAGAAGCATTAAGATGAGTTAGTTAACTAGAAAAATTTGCTTTCCTGCTGCTTAGCTTAACTTTATAAATCAGATGTACTGGAACAAATCTGGCAAAAGACAGTAGTGGATGATGTAGTGCCTACACACTGGAAGAATGTTTTTCTTCTGACCGTTCAGATTAATTTTCAATTAAGTGCATTATCCTGCAGATCTCGACAGGGTGCGTGGGTCTGCGGTGATGGAGCTCCTCTAACACTGGCTAAGAGCAGAGGATTTGGCTCCGACTCCAACAGGAATCATTTCTCACTGCTGATAAGAATGCTTAACGGCATGTCTGATGCTTAAAAAGAGAAAAAAGAAGAAGAAAATGAAAAACGAAGCAATGCAGAGATTCATATTTTCTTGATCTTGTGCAAAGCTTGTCTGCATACGATCGGAATATTCTGGTCTTTGTCTTCCACACTCTAAAGCCCTGTAGATTAGGTGGATTGTTTGGACTGGACTTGTGTAATTATTATTTCAGCACTGGTTCAAATCCAGCCCGCCTCGCATTTGTTTTCACTCTGCATGGTTTTAGCAGAGATCCTCCATGAGCTGCCAATCCGATCGTTGTCCCATTTGCCGCTGCGGACTCAGCCGCCGTTAGGCTCTGGATCCTGCAGTGTTTTGTAATCCTTCCTCCATATTTTCTGCTCTGTTTGTTCATGCTGTCCATAATCCATCGCCTTGGATTACTGTCAATTAAGAGGCAATGTGTTCCGTCTGGCCCATTGCCAAGGCAGACGTGGAGTATCTCTACAGTATCTCCACATTCTGACAGTACACAAGATGGCAAGGTTTCTTTAAAGAAACTAAAAATAAACACACAAATAAAAATTATGTGGCTAGTACTGAATGAAACATAAAGGGGGCCAGTTAAGATGGCATCTGCATGCTGCCAATTCTTTAATCCTTAGAAGTCGGGTTATTGCCATTTTTCTATGCATTCATTGTACATAATTATTTAAATGTAATTACATGATTATATAATTAATGTTAGTTATGTAATGCATTCTTTATCGACAACAAGAAATTACAACATACTTTTGTAAACAAAAAAATAAAAAATGACGCAGTTATTGAAACCAATTGGGGTTTCCATTTAGCATGATAACATTTACTCATTGCTAACTCCACCCTTGCTACTTTCTATCAATTATTAGCAATGGTGGTGCTTTTTGCATGAAGTATGCCTTTAATCTAGCTCTCTGTTTGGCAGCAGCAGCGGTGGTGGTGGTCTCCTGAGGCCTTTCTCGATTGCCTCAGATGTATGTTTCAGCACAGAGAGGGGGGTTTACAGTGTAGAGAGCATGTTTTTCCCCAGCTTTTCTCTTTCTACACACTTTCCCCTCACAACTCCGCATGATGCTGGATGAATTTGTGAGTGATCGGCTTTGGATCCGCAGCCACACGTTCCTGTTCAGAAGTTGATGAGAGGAAAAATCAAAGACCAAAGCAAGACGGCAGCCCTCCCCATGGGTTCAGAGGAGCAGCAAGCTTCATGGGCTTACACCGGTTCAGATGCGTGCCAATAAATCATGGCCTGCTGTACAGAAGGCAGCTTTATTTTTTTCCCTCCACCCCACTTTTCTTTTGCAGTGACAATCATGTTCTTCTTTGCTTTCCAACATGATCTGGAGCTGGAGGAGGCCTGCCTTTGATTGTTCAGTACACCTGTCCATCCGCTTTGAACATAACGACGTCCTCCAGTCAGCCTGAAGGCGAGCGGTCTGAGGAACTCTTCCATTCACTTTGAGGAGGAACGTCAGTGAAGTCCGCTTCAGCATGCCATACCTGTTACACGCAAATGTAGTTGATCGGCAAGGACGTTTGGTGTCTGAAGTTTGCTTCTTTAGTTTTGTAGCTATGAGGCTAACGAGTAATGGAAGCTTATTTTGCTGCCAGTTACCATCTTGCAAACTTCATGTCTAAATCCCTGCTAAGTCGTTAAGTCATAGTGAAATAGGCTCACTTATGTGGTTTCTGACACTATATGAGTGTTTTCTGTCAACATGTTGCTGATTTTTATAGATGACAAGATGGTCATGGTGTCAGATCCATTATATACCAGTAAGTTGCTGAACATGTCTGGGCTGATAACTACATTTGGAGGAAAGGCAAAGCAAGTTTTCTCTGTTAGACAGATACTTTAGGTTGGGGAGCTAAATCTTGGTCCTTGAGATGGACCATGATGGAGAGTTCAGATGCAGCGTACCTAGCAGCAGTATTCAGATGCCCTAGAAAGCCTTTATTATCAGGAGCGGGTGAGTTAAATTAGTATTGGTACTATACTCGGCACGTGTTTGATCACCAGGACCAGGACTGTGCAACCCTACTTTAGTCCAAACTCCAAAGCCTGTCTAATAGGAGAATTCCAAACTCCCATTGGATAGGCTTCACTTTTTGCTTAAGAGATATCCTGCTTTGAAATTTGCTCAGTTGCAGTTCTGATATATTTTTGATTTGGCATTTATTTCTTCCTGCCCTTAATTTATCAATTCTCTCAGTTCTTCTCAGGAAGAATTTGTAGAACACATTGAATTAATAAAGAATAATGAAAGCTTAAATCAGTTTGAATGAGCACTAATGCAGAAGCTTATCCGTGTGGAGTCTCCAGTGGTGGGCAACAGATGTTAGAAATGACATTCTTTTTCTCTCTCTCTCTCTCTCTCTCTCTCTCTCTCTCTCTCTCTCTCTCTCTCTCTCTCTCTCTCTCTACCCTATATGTATCTGTATATGTGTGTATATGCGTGTGTGTGTCTGTGTAAATACAATAAGTTATCCTCTTAAATCACAAATGATGTTTAGAAGAGAAGAAAGGAACAAAAAAAATAAACAAACAAAAACACTTCTGAACACTCACCTGCTGGTGAACTTTTAGTGAAGTAGTGCAGTTTCATGCTGCTTCAGTAAAAACTATGATTGCCTTGTTGTTTTTGTTTGTAAGAGATCTAGAGAAAAGTCTAGCTTTACTCTCTTCTCAAATTGTTTCCTGTTATTTTTAATTTAAGTCTCACTTAAATTTGCATCCCACAGCCTTTGAATTGACTCTTATTTTAAGATGTAGTTCAAATACAACACACAACACAAACACATGCACACATGCTGAATGACATCCTCTCCATTTGGAATTCAAGTGGTCATGCACCTTGAAGTGTGTTTGTGGTGCATCAATGGTAATTGGTCCTAAGTTTTGAAGCTGAGCTTTAAAAGAGCACAATTTAGTGCATTTCCCTTCCAGCTGTAATTGCGAGGAGGGAGCAGCATCTCAGCAGATGGAAACACAATTTTTCTCAAAGCCACAGTGCAAAAGCCATTGAAGCGCAGGTGCGTTTTCACGTTTCTACCTGGACTAATAGACCTTTGTATGACTAGAATCTATACAGAACAGTTTAACATGTTAACCATGACACCAAAGGCTAGAATCCAAATTTCCTTCATAACGCTTTGCAAGACTTCAACCCTGAGATGTCAGTTATGCTGTTATTAAAAACAATTCCCTGAGTCAACTACAGAAATTCATTTGAAATGGCAAATTCTAAACTTCAAAATCCATCTACATTTGTGTTTGTGAGTACATGAGATGATTTAGTACAATTTAAATGAAAAGATTGTGTTACAGAGAAGAATGACTATCCTTTATAGCTTTATCAGATGTTTTGTAATTTCTTGATATCAAAGCGCAGGAGAAAAGCTGGAACTGCATATCTATACCGATACAGAATGTAAATGTGACTCATTGTGTTTTGTATTATTCAGTTAAATATATAATTTTATTCCAAGTGCATTGGAATCGTGTAGCAAAACAAAATGAAAAACTTTAAAGTGTTAATTATAAAGAATGTACCTATGACACAGAGGCCAAAAGCTCTCCAGGTCAATCCCAATAGTGCTTTTGATAACGGAAATCATGATATCATTTGGGTCATTGAAACAACTTGCCCCCTAAAGCTTCTATATGCCATATTTGTAACACCTGCTGTGTCTCCTTATATATAGAAAGTTACTTCAAGGGTACACTTAAAAGCTGCTTGCAAATGAGCTCAAAAAATTTGGTAAAATACATGTAACCAGGGTTTTTACAGCTGCACTTTGTCATTGATATCAACTCAAAGAACATAATGACTCTGTAAATGTTTATACACTGTAACACATTACTCATCAGTTCATCCTAAAAAATTACTTCATGTGGTAACAAGCAGTTGAACTAGTTTTATTTCACTCAAAGAATTACTCCAATTTAAAGAATCATTCATTCAAAGTATTTATAAAGGTTGAATGAAGCAAGTTAATTTACTTGTTACCTTATGAAGTATTTTTTAGGTTGAACAGGTGAGCCATTTATAGTGCCATCTATATGGAAAGCCCTTTTAGCAATTCTCAGTTTAGCTGTTGGAATCAGCCCAGAGTGGGTTCAAAGACCGAGGTTGTAATTCAAATGTAATGTTCAAATCCAATAACGTCCTGTTTAAAAATCAGTGACCATAAGCAAAGATATTAAATCTGTCCTGTCAAGTTAATTAAGTCTAGCATATCTCTGAATATTCATTCTCTTTTGTTGCCATTTCATATCAGAGAGTCTTAGCAAGCTAGCAAAGTATACACATTGCTAATACTCACGTTTCTTAATGCAAAGGAGTGGTCATAGAGGTGGGACTTTCTGCTGACAATTTGCAAAGTGGCTTCAGAAAACATGAAAGCCATCAGATATCACCCCATTCATTCAGTTACTCGAGATGTCGTACCAAGACTTACTTTCTAGAAATGTGGGTTCAGTACCCTAAAGATCAGTCTGAGAAACACAGTTGCAGGAAAAACACTCCCAAAAAGCATTAAGAAGAAGCATTGAACTCTATCAGGCCAAAAAACTCAAACAGGCACATTAAGTTAAATGCCATTTGAACAGTAGGGGGGATTTTAGGACCCCCCCCCCCCCTTTCCTCTTTTTGTCTCTCCATCACTTTCATTCTGAAGGCTTCCACACTCAAGGCCTCTCAATTCACACGTGTTTTGGGTTTCTATAATAATCCCTTTTTATATATATATATATATGTATGTGTGTGTTTGTATGTAACAAAAATCAAGATAGCTTGTGTGTGATTTCTGCAACAAACTTCCTTTTGTTTTTTGTTTGTTTATTTATCTATTGTTGTTGAAAGAATTAAACTGCATTCACTCTACAGCTTTGAATCTGCCACCCACCCCTCAACCTCAGCCCCCCACCCCTTCAATCCTGAAATCTAATGGATGGCCAACAATACACTGTTTCCAACAGAATTTAGTTTCCATGCCAACCATGTTTTTCTGCTTCCCCCTCCTCTGTAAGTTGCGACGTTAATTGGCTCGTCAGCAAGGACATAATGTTTTGATTGCATGAAAAACACTTGCTGATAGTATTATAGAAGGGGAATGGAATCGGATGCAACGGTTGTTTTCTTGCATCCTTTTCTTTTTTTTCTCCTTCATCACAAATTTGAATAATCAGAGTGGTGGTGGCCTGGACATGTTTTTCCTGCCTTTTGGATCCCTTTTTTCTCAAATTAACACATGCTAATGATGTGAAACTTATTTGCTCTTGTGCTTTCTCTCGCTCCCCCTCTGTCTCCCTCTCTCTCTCCTCCATTCCTGCCTGAGACCATTTATAAAAATACATAAAAAAGGACCCATTTTAGGCATGAACCTTGTACCTAAATGCCATGTTTTTACAAGCTAATATAAAGCATTTTTGTGCTTTCATGAGCAGCAGACATTAAAAGCAGGCCAGACATATTGCTCTCATTCAGGCTAGGGGTGGCCAAAATGGCCGAACATCACAACATTTCAAGACATTTCCAAGATACTTGATTTGCCTTAATATATTTAGATTAGAAAAAAGAACAGCTATGCTGTATGTAAGAAATACTATCAAGAACTATGACTGCAGTGATGTTTATTCAATATTTCATGTCCTGTCTTGCATTAAATCCAAAAAAACAGACTCTTTGTAATGAAACATGTCAGTGTTGTTCAGTGCCCACCAGTGGTTCAAGCTGTTATTGACTGCAAATGCATTGATTAAGTCACAGTCTCGCTCACAACCTGCAGTCAGAAGATCTGTATGTAATGTTGTCATTCACTGAAGTCCCCACCTTGTAGCTCCAGCTTGCTGGTGTACAGTACGAGTCTTAGTCCCACTTTGAGGGAGAAAAAAGAAAATTATGAATTCAGATATAATGCTTACAATGATTTGTTATGATCTGTTTAAACTCAAAGTATTAATTTGGATAGTAATAAGCTTAATATATGCAACATCATTATTTATAGGATGCTTTCTGTTGGAAGGTTGCGGTCCCAAACCCTAAATTTCAATTTTCATCTTGCAAAAGTATTCTTTTTTACCCAATAATACTTTTTTCACATTTACAGCTTTTTTAAACATCTTTTTGATTCATTTTGATTTGAAGTTGTAATATTTGGATTTATCATGAGTTTAATTTTTAAATTCTAAAAATACTGTCCCACATTTTCATGTCACTACAACACAGAGTTTTAGTCTGTAGGTGCAGCCTTGTTTTAGCAACACCTGTGCATTTTAGAGCAATCTTGCCTCTCATAGCCACATGGTGAGCAGTTAGATCCCACTGTTTTGAAGTTAATGTATCTCAGTGTCTGAAAATCATTGTGGAAGATAAATGGTCACTGCCCAAACACACATTTTCTGTTTTTTGGTAGTGACAAAATTGAATGTTCAGTCATTTGTTTTAATAAAATAAACAACTTTAAGGTGTATGGTCATTCAAAGCAAAACAGTTTTTGTATGAAGTCCAAGTTAGCTCAAAGTCTAAAGTGTGTTTTCAACCCTGTTTTGAACCATTTCTGTAGAGTGATGCCACACATACCACCATTCCACAACCATGTCTCTGTCACCACTGTGCCAAAAATGGTCCGCCATCCAAATTATACCTGGTCAACAATGATTGTTTGATCAGAAACTGACCAATAATGAACAGGGTAGAGGGCAGCTGACATTGTGCTTGGCAGACTATACAGTCTATAATTTTACACCTATATAGTGGACCTATATAAGGTATGTGGAGCTCATAAAGTGGCCAGTGATTTTAATAAGTTGGACACCTTTACAAAGACCATGATCAACACTTGCTAACACACAAACATAGACTGTCAGTGGAAAAAGATATTGATATTCCTAGGTATGTGTCATTGGTGTAGTTTGTTTTTCATAGTCCATTTTTCTCTCACTCCTCTTTTGTCACAGGTTGGTGAAAGGCAGCATGTGTTGGTCACTGAGGAATCTTTTGATGCGCAGTACTACGTTGCTCACAACAAATTCTATGAACAGGTAAGGCCATGGTTGTTTGTTTTGTTCAGAAAGTTTTGCTTGGGCAAATGGAACAGTGCAGTTTTGTCTTGAACTAGAAGTCATACCGCCATTTCTCAAGCCAGTATCAAGGTTGATAAAATGAAGTTGTTATGGTATGTGGTATTTATCTCTTTCTGGGGACCAAATGTAGCCAGGAACATTTTACTGTACTGGGGGATTT
The DNA here is from genome assembly GCF_015220715.1 of Pygocentrus nattereri. NCBI lineage: Eukaryota > Metazoa > Chordata > Actinopteri > Characiformes > Serrasalmidae > Pygocentrus > Pygocentrus nattereri. The sequence goes on from NC_051213.1 coordinate 27,115,343, forward strand.
CACTACCGTCTGCTAAGGAAATGCTTTTTCCCCAGAACAGCTGCAGTTGTTTTCTAGAAATGGTAAAAGAGGATGAAGCTGGTGTTTTTGCTGTTGAGGTTAGAGTTAGGTGGAGAACAGCAGCATGTACATACTGTACATACACTCATACAGAAGAATATGAAACACCCATAATGACAGAAATGCAGATGTTCTATGTATGTTGCTTTCAGTTTTTAATCAAACATATGGAAATGCTGTACTTTGCAGGGCTTGGCTTCGTGAGTCTCGAAAAAGGAAATAAATAAATTAAATTTTTGCTTTTAAAAAACTCTACCTGACTGCATATTACTTCAAAGCAACCTTGTAAAAATCCACTTTTAAACATCTTCAAATAAATCAATTTACCTGTGTTAGCAATCATCAAACCATGTTTGAAGTCAAGCTGTTTAAAAGGAGGGGACCAGGAATGCATTTTTGCTGTTTGACCTCCAGGCTATAAACTTTCTGCCTCTCTCGATCCCTCTCAACTTTTTTCTGGAGGATAGACTTTTCTCTCTGCATCTGCTCTCAGTAGTTTGGTGTGCAATCCATTAGTTTACAATATTTAGGCTTTATAGACTTTAGTAGTTTTCATCTTTAGTAGTTTTCAGTCCTTTTGGATCAAAATCTAATCTGCATATCAGTGCCTTTGTGCTGCATGTGTACTGGTGTTAATTTTGAAGATTACTGTGTGGACAGAGCAGTGGGAACATACTGGCACAGACTGAATGAAACAAATGTGTGTGTTCTTTTTACTGTGTGGGCTTTCAAGTTTTCGATGAACAAAGTGCAAGTAATGCATTTGTAGTACAGGTGAATGTTCCCTGCATTCAGGAGCAGTAGACAAAGCATTTGCAATGGGTGATTAAAACCAACATTATCACCTCAAATGAGAGCTCAGACACTTAGGAACAGAGTCTCAATCACCCTGCCTCTGTTTACTGCCTAGATATAGGCATGGCTTTGAAAGGAAAGTACCCTTTTACTGACATGAAAAAAAGGCTAACCATAAATTGCTGTTTTTGCATGTCATGCAGGCAATATTTTGTTCTCTTTAGATGCACTGCTACTGCACATTGCTGATAATAATAATAATAATAATAAATTACATTTTTTTATATATATATATATATATATATATTTATATATATAAGCTCTGTGCGCAGTAGTAATCTGATACACTTGAGTGTGCATGGGTAAAATCCGTCATCCGTCAATTGTTTTTCCAATTTTAATTATTGAATTAATTCAGTTTTATTGATTATTTGTTGCAGCCCTTGTTAAAAGTAGCATGAAGTGTGCTGTCCTTAACTGAACACACCAGTGTGTCTAGTTGAAGTGTGTCTAAAATTAAAGCTAAAATTCTAATGTAAAATTAAACCTAGTTCAGCTGGCTTCCCAAGCTATTTTGACAGGTTCTGCTGTATAATGTAGCCTATTTTTGTTGTAAACAGGTGACATTTGTTCAAGAATCTCTCTCATGATCTATCTCTCCTTATGGGAGGTGGGATGAAGGGAACACTGCTCAGTGAAGTGTCATGACTGAGTGCAGTGGGCTTTGGCTCTGCAAGGGTTGTTGAGGTCATGCGTCCAGCCACCCACCCACCATTGATCGTTCTATTATGGGAGCTAACAAAAGCCCATCTCTAGAGCCATCGATTGAAGAGAGCACAGGCGCTCTATTCTAGGATTCAAGCTGTCGCATTTGCTTTTTTGCTCCATCCTCCCATGCCTTTTTTCCCCTTCTCCTCAACCTTGATCCTTGATCCTGCCATTCAGAGTAGTTCTGGTCTCGAGAGTCCTTGGGATATGACTGACCATGCAGGGAGATGAAGATGATTTTTTTTCAATGGCAGGTCATCTCAACATGATCTATTAAGGGATCTCTGATCTAGCCTGATGTTGTTGCCACCACTGCTTAAGCCTGAGTGTATTGGTCATCTGCCAAGGCTGTGTGATCGTTTAGAATTATTCATGCAACGCACACCAAACTCTCACGTCTCGTTTATGAAAATGATTGTTTAAAGGACCCTCTATTTAAAGATTCTTTTTCTTCTCGGGCATCACTAAAGAATATTCTTTTGGCTTACTTTTATGTTCTAAGAGGGGAGTATGTGTTGCTCCATGCCCAGAAAAGAAATAAACATGGGCAGTTCACATCTTCACAATTCAGCACAAAGACTGCACTGACTTTCAATCACTTGTTGCTCATAGCCACACCTGTCACCCAGCTAAATATGCTCCAGTTCTGAAACTGTCACATGGGAAATGTGTGAGCTTACAAAAGGCAAGGATCAGGTTCAAAAGGAGTGCAGCAGTTTCTTCAATTAACAAGATGTTTACAAAGGAAACAGCAACACACAATACAGTTCATGTTTTTTCTTCATGAAGTTGGGTGACCTTTAACAGAGATCTGCCGTGTCTGTCATCTGCTTTGCCTTTACTGTCAAGAAGGTGGGCTCCCCTTCGATTGAAGTTATCCTGGGCTTAGCCATATTGGTAACGAGCAATTTAGAATGTAAAGCTCTATAGATCCAACCCACACAGGCTATTTAACCCAGTTTTCCCTGTGAGTCTATTGCAATCTGTCCTCCTTTGGCCTTATAGCAGATCACTAATCCTCTTCATGTTGTCATAAGGCCACTGGTGGTGGAAGAGTCTGTTACCAAATAAAGTGTCCATTAAAACAAGAAGTTTGCATGTTGATCATTTAGTAGTTAACCAAGTAACTGTTCTTTTTAACCCTGTAAACATATATACATCCCTTAAAAAGATACTTAGTATGGCTTTTCTGGAGTGACTATTGCTTTTGTAAGCATATGTATATGTTTACTGCTTATGTTTACTGGTTAGGAGAGAGAAGTGTTAGGTTTATGGTTGTGAGCATAGACATAGTGTCTGTAAGAACACAGTGGTAAAGAGAGATGTAGGGGCTCGTAATGTGAGGTTCAAGATACCAGCCCTGTTGTTATTGAACGCTATTGATCTGGGCCCTCTCATATAACTCTGGGCATGTGGAGATCGATGGTGTTTAAGTTCGCTGGAGCTCTCATACTCACAAGATGTGTTAAAGAACATGTCATACTTCAGCTAAAGGCAAAAAGCAGTGAGCTGAAGACGTTAAAATGAGTTACGAATGGTTAGTGAGTGTTTTTCATTCCTTTGAGGAAAAATTAGATTGATTTATTTTCCTTTTGTTGCTGTTCTGAGTTTCAAAACCTAATATTCCAGAGAAAAGTTCACTAGCAAAACAGTAGTGCAAGAATTATTTTACATTATTTTCAACCTTCAACATTTAATGTGTATCATTCACTTAAATGAGACTAAATATGCTCTCATGGACTCATGGCATTGTTGGGATTTTAACATCTTCTTACAGTACACTACTGTTTGCTGTTTGTTGGGTTTGTGTGCTTGGACCCCTCTGCCTACTTCTTTTTTCTTCTGTTTGGTTGTTCCAATTTTTATTCTTTCTGCACAGGTCCTTGTTCCCAAAAATCCTGAGTTCAAAGGGAAGATGATTGAGGTGGACATCTATGAGGCTGGGAAGCATTTCATGCGTGGACGTCCAGTGGATGATGCCAGAGTCTTCACACCCTCCATCTCCCAGCCACTGCTCAAAGGAGAAGTTTCGGGCATTCCTCAGGTCAGTACAATCTACTCTGAGCATTCAGAAGCTGTGTAGGTTTGTGTCAATAGGCAGGTGTCATGTAGCCACCCTTCAGTAAAGTGTTGAGTTTACAAGTGTGTGTGTGTGTGTGTGTGTGTGTCAAATAGAGTGTTCCCAGGAGAATGCTGTACTAGTTGTCTCCTCCGGTTTTGCTATGTCACTGCTGAGTTGTTGGAGGAGCTTAACTAGTGAAGCAACTCTTGTGCAGACTGGTCTTGGTTCAGGTGTCCATTATGCTGCATTAGGTCATCTCTCTATTATTATATCTAATCTCATCCACATCCTGTCTCCTCCTTTCCCTTTTGTCTTTGACCTACATGGGGGAAACCAAATTATCATTGACCCCTAGAGATTAAGTGACCACTCCTCTATTGCTTGGCTCAGACACTGGTTCACTTTTCTCTAACCGATGCTGCATTCAGAGCTGCCAGGTTCTGTTGACCATGGATGTATCATGGAGTATCTCCGGCAGAACTAACAGCATGCTCAAGATAACGTCACTCACTCTCTTTCTCTCTTGCACACTCTCTCCTGCTCTCTCTCCTTCCCTTTTTCTTCCCCATGCCAGAACCAGCCATAAAAGCTGATGGAGTGTGAAATTAAAATGTGTATCACATTTCGGTGTCCTCACTGCTGTCTCCTCAGCACAGATGTGTCTGTGTGAAAAAATAAAAAATAATGTAGCAGCCACAGATTACCATAGGAATGACAAAAAGTGACAGTTAAGCCAGCCATGTAATTCCCAAATTACTCATGGAGGACAGCCAGCCTCCCTTCTAGCTCATTCACAGGCAGAATGCACCTCACCATGAGTTTAGCCTCATTTTGTGGAATTTGTATGAATGATGTGTTTTAAAAAAATCTAATTTTGTCTTTTTAAGCCATCTATTGATCACTTTCATGTAAGTGGTTTAAAAAAAAAAGCTGCTAATCACTTGTAAATGTGTCTTACACATATTGTTTACTGCAAAGGCAGAAAATTGTGATAAATAGCTTTGCTAAATCATTGCTGGTTTATTAAGTTTTGTAAACCGTTCCTGTTTCCATCCATTCCTAATGACAGCATGGTATTGGCTTCAGTAGCCTCAGTAATTTTGCTTTTTCATATTTCTTAGGAAATGTTCAAATGGAATAAGCTTGCGTCAGTCTAAAAAGAGTCACCTGCCTCTGTAGTGCACACATTTACATGTTGAGACATAAAAGAGAGGGAGAGGCTGGCAGATAGGGAAGAGAGAAGGTTTTTCATGTGATTTATTGGAGTGGGGATTTGTTTAAGGGGAAGCGGAGGTGGGAGGGACTGCGTGTCCAGGTGTGTGGATGTCCTCTGGCTCTGTGGAGTCACTTCTCAGAGTCTGAACTCTGTGACCTATGCATGTTCTGCCACAGTACTGTCACTGGAAAGGCTTAAATAAGGATTGCAGATTAGAAGCCACAACGGTTGCCCTCTGGTAGCAAATGGTTGTAATATGTTGCGAATGTGATCACTTTGACGTCAAGTTTTGAATATGATTATAAGCTTGTAAACACAGCTGTGCAATCATTTTCCACTTTAGTAGAAAGCTTTACCTTGAACTTCCACTCACCACTTGGGTGGTAAACCATTCTGAGCACAGCAGTGACACGGACATATTAGTGGTATGGTAGAGTGTGTGATGCTGGTATGAGTAAATCAGGTACAGTGGTGTTAGGCATTTTCAAACCACTGTGCCACTGTTAGGTTGAAGTCCACCATCTAAAAATTTGTTTCAGAAACTGACCATTAATAAAGGTCTAGAGGATGTTTGACTCAAGTTCTGCCTCAACAGATGGCCTACAGTCTTTAACTGTACACCAGCAAGGTGGACCTAAAAGTGAAGGGTTTCTAATAGAGAGAGCACAAGACCGCTTTCTCTTTTGTGATATCGATACTGAAACCTGGAGTATCTGCCAGTGCTGATCCATTATTTTCTTACAGAATTAGATCAGGTTCATTTTTTTTCTGTACAATATCTGATTTTCTGCTAATATCAGCCCAATACCTGAGTTTGGATCTATGGATCTCTACTTTCTAATAAAGGTGGTGGTGAGTATGTCTGAAATATGCTTATGCTATTCTACCAGGCATCAGATTGATATCAATAGAAAATGTTGGATCAGGTATCAGAGGGAAAAAAAACAATGAAACCCCTCCAGTCCTGTGACAAATCTAGCCTGAAATAACACTTAGGTTGTTGGTTTATGACTGGAGACTGCAGCCCATCTGTTGATGCACACTTTACATTAGCTATCCACTAGCACTTTATCAGTGGACCGTTTCTGACTACAGAGCTGCTCTTAGCTGTCCACAGACTAGCTCTAGCCATTCTAAAATCATTAAAATCTATTTGAAACATGCTGAACAGATCAAAGATACATTTGCACCACTTTTGGCTCAGTTACAGGCACAGAATCTGGACCAACACATTACAAATGATGACTGTAAAATATGTATACATGAACATCATCAAAAAGATCCACCACTAGTATTTCTACACATGGAGCTTTTTTCTAGCATTCTCTATTTACGTGCTAAAACTAATTCAGATGCTGACAGCACCTCTCGTTCTCTTCTTGCAGCTTTGTAGCTTTCTAGATCCTGAGCCAGTCACCGTATCGACTCAGAGCAGCATGACCTTGAGTTTCTTGCCTCGGGTCAATTAGTAACTCGTCTCTGAGTGCGGGTGTTGGAGGGTGGCTGAAGCAAGTTTGCACTGTAAACAGGGGAATGGGAGCCATGTTTGTGAAGTGTCTAAACAAATCATGGTATGATAGACGGGATGGATGGAGCAGCGTGTGTGTGGGAAACAGCACTGAAATGCTGCATTTCTGACACTTCACACTCCGCCTCTGCTGTTTATGCAAGGGCATCTCTGGCGCTGTCATTTATTTTTCCATAGGGTACAGCTTTTGTTTATTAATTAATTAATTTGTTTCTGCTCATGCTTAATTAGAAGTGTTAATTGCATGTTAATTGATGGGTCAGCAAGTACTAACTGGAACTCCCTAAAGATTTCTATATATCTAAAGATATGGGGTTGGCACATTTAAACAACTTCATATTTATCCTTTCATTCAGTTTATCCTTAATAAATGAAAGAAACATTCTTTTAGAACTATATGGACTATATGCTTTGAACCAGTATGGTCATCATACACTCATCATAATAATTAAGTAAATATGATGAAATGTAATGGATTAATAAAACAAAAATATTCAAAATCAAAATAAAATACATGCATCTACATTTCTGCAATTTTGGTGTGTTTCAGTCACTCTGGCATCAATGGACATGTACAGTTGTATGTAAGTTTAAATACCCCTGGTGAAATTACATGTTTTGGTTTTTGAAGTGAAAATAAGATTTTTGACAAAATTTTGCATTTGGCTGTATTAAATGCTATGCCCATGTCCATTCTTAAGTGGGTGTTATGGTCTCTGTGCTTTAAGTGTCTTTATTAGTGTTAGTAGAGAGCCTTGAGAAGGAGAAGTAGTGTTTCGTTTATCCCTTTATTTCTCCATCTCGCATTTCAGCTCTGCAACTAAAAGCTGCGTTCTCACTCCTCCTTATAGAAAGCGTTTTCATATTACACATGACCAAGTATCTCATTAGGGCATTTGTGGCCAGGGTGACTATTGGTGAGTGGACTTGGACTCATGAATGCATTTGCTGCAGTCTGAGCATTAATCATTATCTCTATTCAGAGACAGAGGTTGGAAAAACATGGTCTCTCCCTCTCTCTGCTGGCCTCTGCATTCTTCAGTTTTTTTCTCTGGTTGACCCAGCTCACCCCCACGCCACCCTCCTCTGTTTGTCTGTGTATATCTGAGCATGTGGTGCCAAAACACAGCAGCATGCGTGTGTCATGAAAAGCCCGCTGTATGCGGTGCTGAAAAATAGACGTGCCATTAAAAAGTGTCTGACAGAGGGTCTCTCGCCACCACAGCCCTGCTTTCCTCCATCCCGCTGCTAATGCCTTAATAATTCACTCGTAGTCTCGCCAAACACCTGCAATAGGGGATTAAAAATGATGAAGCACTTAATTATGCCAAACCCATGCCAACGTGTGTGAATATGAGCTTCACTGTACAAGCTCTTCCACTGTTTTGGGGTTTCTGGGCCTTTGCATCAGCATATAGCCCTGTGGCCCAGACTTCCTTTGAGAAAAGCAGGCACTCGGAGTTCACTCCACAGGGGTGCTTGCTACAAGTTCCAGTCACCAGGCCAATACAGCCAGCTTCAGGCAGTACACATTCCCCTACTCCCGCCTTTACATCTATACGATCTCACAGCCTTCCCAGAACAACAATAGAACAACAATTGGGCTCCACAGAAAGACCGATGCAATTCTTGCAGTTTGTTGCTTTGAGGTTGCGTAATTTCTTCATTTCTCAAGAAAAACAAAAATGAGGTTATTTCTTTGAAACATTTTTGGTTACATAATTTTGCTGTACTGTTTACCCACTGTTTTATTGTTCATCAGTTCTAGATAGCCTTCATTTAGATGTTTATGTCCAACAGTGTCTTCATCCTTCATGATATATGCATAATTTTTTTGAAGGCGTTTTTGAATGCTCATATCATGAGGCGTAGAGACAATGGCAAATATAAACATACTTGATTTCATGCTCCTGCATGCTAAACGAAATGCTAAAAAATATTCAGTAACTCAGTAAAAATCACCACCAATTGTATATACTAAATACCTTACACAATATAGCTGTTATGTAAAGAGTTTGACATGATCCAGCACAATCTTTACGATATATAAAGATGGAGAAAGGATGAATGATGCACTCAATTTCATACCAGATTCATAAAGTGATTCATGATGATATCAAGCTTAATGAAAGATGGTTTAAATTTATTACATCACAATTTTTTATGTGTGATGATTTAGATGCTCTGTAACATTGTGTAATTTCTTGCACAACTTTTGTTTTTTGCACTAAATTGAGAGCTTTCCCAAGTCTTTGCCACAGACTGTGTGGTTGGTTTGAATTTCAGCTCAGGCTCAGCAGCACCAGTCAGGTGACGTGTCATGGCACCCAGTCCCACCAGAGTGTATTCTTTGAACTGGGTCAGTTTCAGTGGCTGCTACTGTGGTGACTACATACTACATGCATGTGGTCCTTCATTTATTTAATTTCTAGTCAAAATGGCCATTAAGATATTAATTTTTATTAATAAAAAAAAACACTCAATAACTAAATGTAACATAACATTTTTAGTATTTAGTGTCCACCCTACAGCTTGTATTCTTTATTTAAGATTTGTTTCTTCATTTTTCAGAAAAATCTAGAAGGATTTTTTTCCACACCTTCAAAGTTCAGTCTTATTGCACTGCATTTTGCTTCTCACACTTAAAGTAATTCCAAACCCATTCAGGGATGTTGATGTCTGGACTAGTGTTTAGTTGTCTTTTCACAGTAGAAGGATGGACAAACACGTGGATTTTTTCAGATCTGAAGTAAGAGTGGAGCTTGATTTTCTCCTGTCTCTCAAAACTGTGAACTGTTCTAATCTAATCTGTTCAGAAATACATCTTGAATAACTTAATGCCTGTTTGGCTGGACATTAAATAAATTAAGTCTCTAATTTTGCACAGAACTGTAGATCCAGGTTCATTGCATGCAAATAACCATATAAACAGTCAGTCCTAAAGATTATAGAGTCGAAAACAAATTAGTTATCTCCATCTAAACACCGCTTAAGTTTCAGAGTGTTGAGGTGTAACATTTTTCTATTTCCATGATTACTTCCATTATGAGACACATGAATTACTGTCTTTCCAAAGATAAGCCAGATTGAATTCAGAGTGCATGCTTGTGCGGGTATGTGTTTGTTTGTGTCTGTGTTTGGATTATCACCTCGGCTGAGTCGGAGAGTGATGGGGTCTGGATGGTGCCTTGTAAACTCAGTGGTCACGTCCTTGATCTCGCTTCACCTCCAGCCAGCCTTCTCATGCTGCAGTTTGAGTATGTGGCTGGAAGACTGCTGGGTATTGACAGCATTTGATTTGCGTGTGTGCGCAGGAAAGAGAAAGAGAGGGTGTTGAGCCACTGTCTGCATGTGAGGCAGACATGGATCAATGAAGTGTCTGGACAGAGTTACATGCTGGTGGTCACTCCTGCTGACATCCATCAGAAGGCTATAGAGAGAGTCCTACAGAAACAGTGTGACTAATGGCATCCACTGCCCTGGCTTTTTGACCTCAGCTCACAGATACAGGGAGACACAAGTCTCAACCCAGGTTTTTCGTCAGCTCAGTTGAAGGGCACACCATGTAAAACTCCTTGTGGAAGAGGAGTCCTATCTGTGGCCTGGAATTCGCATAGACAATGAAGGATCCCAGCTTCACTTTCACCTCATCAATATGTGAAGCACTGGCCGGTCTGAGTAGCCAGATAGAGCCAAGCTTCAGTCTTCTATGGTCGGCATGTAATGGGAGATGGGATTGGAGCCTACATTTATGTAGAAGGGCTTCCATGTTGTGCTTCATCATCCAAGATGGTCAAGGTTGTGGGCAGTAGCCCAAAGACAAGTCCAGTTAGGTATGTCGTGAAGATTGTAGTTTCATAGTAGAATTAAGTTGCCTGCATACAACACATGAATCAAAAAAGCAGTGAATGTTGTCAGTTTTTACATTTGTTAGAAGAGTACAACTAAAACGTGCAATCTTTTCTCAGCTTTCATTGCAGCATCTCCAGATTTTCAAATGAAATAGATCAAGAAAAGCCACTGTATTGGGTAGTATATACAATTAGGAGAAAATAAAGGGTGATTTTCAAAAACAAAAGACTTTTTCCATTGGCTGCAGCTGTTCTCCTTTGTTGTCTTAATAATTGGTGTAATTATAAATTGGGTAAAATTTCCATACCAGCAAAACACATTACCCTAATTTTCTTCTGTCTCTTACCTCTTCCCTGAATTTTTTTTTTTATCAAAGGTGAGTAGATGTTAAGATTTGAAGGGCAGCATCCATGTGTGCAGACTGTGATCTTGATTATTTTGAACGTTGCTTCAGCAGGTTGTGAGTGCTTGCCTCTGTAAATGTAAAGAATAAGGTGTTCATAGCTTTTGCTTGCAAGAGGAAACAGGTAGCAAATAACTACTGAATCTTCATGCAGGCGAAGTCATATAGTGGAGAAAAGCTCTTGGCTTCTTTAGAAGTTTTTAATACAGTCCACCCGACTCCCTGGTGTTCCCTCATTGAGCAGGCAGCTCCTCTGAAGCACTCTACATTAGTTATGTCCAACCTCACATTGGCTTCATGCATTCTTAGGAGTGGAGCAGTGCTGAGATTACATTATTTCTTTCTGCCAACCCCCCACCGGTCTATTATAGTATCATTGAAGTCGGAATGTGGGCTCTGGTGCTCCCTCACTTGGAACGCCTGGAAGTCTGAACTTTTATGCAGAAATAAGGACACATCGCTGAGCTCTCTTTGCCATTGGAAGGGCCTCACAGGAAAGTAGTCAGCTTTTTTGTTACAGGAGTAAGTACATTAAGTGTGATAAAATTGTGTAGGTTCCGGTGTCTGACTGTGCTGAACAGCTTGATATCCCTGAACCTATTTCTGATGGAACCTGAGTTGTGTGGGTAGTCATTTGCCTTTGAACCTTTTCATGTCAGTGCTGTGGTTGGAAAAGCTTAACAGAGCTTTCTTGCACTGGAAGATGTGAGTTTCAGTGCTACTGTGTGGCACAGAATCAATTCATGCAGCTTTGGGATGAGCCAGTTGGAAAGGAAGGGGCACTGAACCACTGTGAACCTCTACTTGAAGGTCTATGACACAACAAAAGTAAAGGCTTTAATGGCAGGTATTGGCTGATGGACTCAGTGTTGGTGTCTGTGATAGAGGCCTCAGTAACAGCCATGGTATAATATGAAGGTGCCTTCAACTTTGACAGTTGTGGGTTTTACATCCATTTCTTTTTAGCGAATTATGAAAATGCATTACAAACTCTAAGGAAAAGGCACAAACAAAAAATGCTAAAGATCACCAAAACGTTTCTACACTTGAAGGTCAATAAAAGAGAAGTGCAAAAATGGATGGAAATACATTATTTGAATGTGATGACATACTGTGGGAACTAAAGTCACATGTTTGTCACTATTTCCTATCAGAACTGTTTCCTGCAGTGAAAATGTAGAGGGATCTTTACTAAATATGTAGAGAGAAGAGATTGTCTGAGCCTTCAGCTGTTTGATTTACCAACTTCCCTTCTCGTATTTGTGTTTGTTGTTTAGGCTAATAATGATTTAGTCTTCTATTTTGTGTTAAGAATGATTTTTATTTTTTATTTTTTGCTTAATTGCCATGATCTCCACTTTAGAAAAGTTATCTTCTGTCACTTCCCCTTCCAAATCAGATCCTGCTGGCATAGCTGTGACAGCAGTGCCCTTTATCCCTCTTGCTTTTGAGACCTGCAGAACCAGTAGCAGAGTGCTCCCCTTTGATATAACTAATCAAGACAAGTGTTCCTCCATAAGCCTCCTCCTGCTCTGCAGGCTGAGAAGGGGCAACCTTACCCAGCTCACTCAGAGAGCTAAAAATCTTCTCTGCCATATCAATTCCACTAGCCCCTTGTGGAACTACCGAGAAAGGGGGCCATGAAGGACATCAGTGAAGAAAAAACAGCTACGGGTGAGAGAGGAGCAGTGGAGTCAGGGAAAGAAATGAGACGAAAGAGATGCTCTCGAGAGCAGAACAAGACAGATCTTGGGAGTCCATCAGAGATGGAGTTAGATAATGGAGGCCTGGCTGGCTCTAGTGTACCCTGCTTGCCTCTTAGATAATCTATCTTCGGGCTGTGTAAGAGCACCATTTAGATGTGTAAAGGTTGGTTAAACTGATCCATGCTATCCGCTTGTAATTGGATTTAACAACTGCAAGCCTTTCAAGGTGATGGCTTAAGAACACCTAGCTTTTTCTACATTTTCCCTGGACGCGGTAGGGTGGCACTGCTGACTCCCCAATTTCTTCAAGATGCAGACTGCTAATGCAAATGCAGATAAACTGCTGATATCAGAAGAGCTATCTCATGATGCATATCTCCACCACCACCTGCTGCAAATTACAATTACTACTATAGTGGACCTGAAATATTGAACTCATAAAATGGTCATTCAGATTGATCCTCCATCTTTAATAGCAAGAATACCCCCACCCCCCACAACGCACTCCATAAATGAACATATTATTGGGTCGGCTGTCATGGCCATCCTGCTGGGAGACATCTCTCCATTACACTGTCCTTTATAAATGAGACTTTAATGGGCTAACACATTACAGGAGACTGGAGTCCCAATTGCAGCCATTTTACCCAGCGAGTTCTGTCCACAGAAGCTAGCACTCAATCTCTGGCTGTTTCACACTGTAAATGCCCTGGATCATTTCTGTCAGTAAGATGATGATGGATCATACCTAATCTCTACTGCACTCTCTTGCTCTGGACAGTCGGACAGATCTGTTGGATGAATTGAAGATGATGGAAGTGATTTGTATGCGTTGTTTATAGTTGGTCAGGATGATTTGGATGAAGTTATATTGCAGTTTTGCTCACTGAAATCCAAACTCTTATTATTTGCTTTCCAAGAGAGGAAGCAAGGTCCAGACAGAGCCTGAATAAACCTGAATGTTTAGATTCTCTTGATAATAGTGTCATTATTGACATTTCCCTTTACTATTAGATCATGTGATTAAAATCGTCTGCAGTGTTGAATAGCTTTTGTAAATGTTGTAATGCACCATAAATGCAAACTTCAGACCTTAGCTGAATATTCAACTGCATGTTAGTCCTGTGCTTTGACTGTAATTCTAACCAATCCTTTATGTTGTGTGTGCCATTGAGAGCTAGCTACAAGGGTCAGTTAAAAACATAAAAGGGCAGAAGGCCTTGTAATATCTATGTTCAAAAACTCAAGGGAATGCTTTGACTTAAATGAATTTGCTTTTTATGTTTCTTCTTTTCACAGAATTTGAAAGAGTCATGTCAGAATGGCTTCCATTCCCCCTTGGCGTCCACAGCGGTGATTGGTCAGTCATGGAGACTGGATGGTGAAGGACTCAAGCTACTTTCAGGGGGTCTTGCTCTGCTGGCTTTTGTAGTATTCTTTGTTTTTGAGAAACTTCTCTGACAAATAATTTAAATCAGAAGGAGCTACCAACTGTGGAGTTAAAGTCAAAGCGAGGCACACTAGTTTCTGAGCATTGGAATTCATCTGAATGACTGAGGAGACCATGGAATGTGCTATTTATCCAAAATTCATGCTTTTACAGTGAAAGGGGTTTAATACATTTTGAGAGAAAGGTTTATAAGATAAACAGTGTTTTTCTGTTGAAGAAGCACATTGTTTTAGATATTATTGGTTGTAAAATGGGGTTTTAGTCGAGCTGGGTTTTGTTTTTTTTTGTTTGCTTTGTTTTTTATTTCGATTTTTCAGTCTGTCTCATTGCACAAAGCAACCTGATTTTTCTTTGTCTGTTACATAAATCAACCCTATTAAATGAGACTCCACACACTCCTAACTGTCTCCTTGGTAGTGTTTCTGGAATGTTCTTCTCACAGGGCTTTCAGCAGTGGGAGATTGACTTGTTGATTCTGTCTCCCCAGCGTATGTTTTGCTATAAAATGTCCACTCTGTGAATAACACAGGTGTAGAGTAGTGCAGTTCTTCCTGCACCACAGTGTATGTTGCCATGTGCTTGAACATTATTTGAACATTATTGTACAGTCCCCATGCTCGCTTGTGTAGAGAGCAAGAGTAGCGCACACATGCATATACACATTCACAGCCACAGTGGCATTAATTAATGTGATCAGTTGTAAACACCACCAAATTATTAACACCACTCCTTTTTTTTTTTTTAAACTCCATTAGTGCAGTTTCCTAGTTTGACCCTTCAAACTATCCATAGGTAGCGCAGACTGAAACCCTACTGTTTGCATGCTTCATGGGAAGCTGTGTATAAATCAATGAGCAGCAAAGTGGAAAACTGTGTTTCCCTTCAAGACTATAACATTTTGGTTTGAGTGACTTTACCTTAAATATATTTATTTCATTGGAGAAAAAAAAGAACATTATTGAACCTAAACACTACTGAAACTGTACCAAATGTTTCAGCAAACACTGTTTTGGTAGTGACAATTTAACCTAATTTTACACATAACTTAAAAATGGTAGCTAGTACTTCATAGCTCTGAGCAATTTTACACACATGTAATCAGTTTTTATATTAAAACACTAAATATGTCTTTAATTGCAGAAAGTATGTGTTTCAGTAGTGACATGTCTTAATGTTTACTGCTTACTGTTATTTTTGGGACACATTTACTTCAAAACAATGAGATCTAACTGCTCACTATGTGGCAATGAGGGAAGGGGATGCCATTTCTAAAATATAGGGATGTGACTAAAATAAGGCTCCATTTATGGACTAAAACTCTTTGTTTCAGCAGTGACATGAAAATGTAATAGTATTTTTAATACCATTTTTGTTGAGCAAAAAAACTGCTGATAAATAATTCAGCTTCAGTTTAAAAGAAATCAAAAAGTGTAAATGAAAGTTGAATTGTAAGAGTTAGAGACCACCACCTCCCAACAGAGAGCACCCTATGAATGATGATTTAGCTTATTACAATCTTTATAAATGCCTTGGGTTTAAACAGATTATAACATTATCCTTGTAAATATGTATGGTCTGAATCCTTTATTGTGTTTTTTTACTGTGGGACCACAGTTTGAACTAATTCAGTAGAGTTTTCCAAATAGATAGATAGATAGATAGATAGATAGATAGATAGATACTTTATTGATCCCAAAGGAAATTTAGCAATATATACATACTGTATGTTCTTTTCATCGGGTCCACTTACTGTTAAATTGGCTTGATCTGAAGCACGGAGCAGGGATGAGTGACACTGGCATGCAAATGTGCTTTTGTGTTAATGGAGTTTTTAAACAACTCTGTGTCACTGCTGCACTTGGATTACTCCACCAACTAAAAATATCCAACCATCAGCTTGGTATGGTTAGAGACTGACCACTGATGAAGGACTACAAGATGACTAACAAAAACTGTGCAGCAACAGATGAGCTACTGTCCCTAACTTTTAGATCTACAACATGGACCCACATTGTAGTTGGTCTGTTAGAGTGAACAGTTAGTGTATACAGTGTTTAGAAACACTGCTGATCCACTGAGACATGGTGGTCCTGACCACTGATGAACAGAGTTATGAAAGACTAATAAATTGAAACAGTTGGACTACAATCTATACAATAAAATGTAGTTTCTTTATAGATATTTTACATTAAGGTTGGTAATAAGTGGATTATGTATGGACTATATAGCTCTGATATTTGTGTAAGTACTTCAGATGCCTAGAAGATGGCTAGCAGCTGGTCATATCCATAACTCATGTCATTATAGTACTTGCAGCAGTTAGGCCTAATCCCCAAAACCAGTGTGTGTGCACCAGATGCATTCCTTTCACTGATGGGCTTCAGTTTGACAGGCCTTACCCCATGGCCCAAAGACACCATACCCAGCACTGGCTTTGTCTCTATAAGACACAGGCGTTTGAGGCATCTATGGTGGATCCCAGGGCTCCATGCTGTCTGACTTTACTCAAAGAGATGACAGGACCCGCAAGAGAATCACTGAGCAGGGAACCTCCCCTCTGTTGTAGCCTCAGTGGCCCTGACCCCCATCCACAAGGGATCTGGCACAAGATAGGAGTAAGCCACAGGAAGGTCCTCATGGACGCCGTCTCTCCTAAAAGACTGTAAAAGGACCAGAACAGAGAAGACAGGAATTCGTAAAGTAAGAGAAAGAGCACATCCTTCACATTAGTGGCCTCAGTAAGACATGCTGAGTGTTTGTACCTGTTGAGTGAAGGTTTGTTAGCTGTATGTGTCTTTTTTTTTTTTTTTTTAAACCACAATATTGAACAATACATAGGAGAAATGGGTGGGTGGGGGAGTATAGTGTGTACAGTACAGGGAGTACTTAAGTACAGTGCCCATTTACTGTGAAGTTAAGCCATATTTTTACAGTTTTTAATGTACAAATTCAGCATGTTCATAACAATGACACATGAACCAAATCAATTGGAACGGCAGCCGATTTTGTGCTATTAGTCTCAACCACAACAAAATATAATTAAGGGCTTTGAGCAGTTTATGATTACACTTCATTGTAATAAGCTATCCCTGCGATGGAGTGGCAACCTGTCAAGGGTATATCCTGCCTTATGCCCGATTGTGGCGACCCAGGTGGCGGGCGCATGCCACACCGATGACTGCAGGGGTAGGCTCCAGCGCCCCACATGACCCAGAAGGAGAAGCGGCTTAGAATGCGTGTGTGTGTGCGTGTGCGAGAGATGAGCCATGAGAAAATGATAAATCGGTAAACAGAACATCTACTTTGTAAAATAGGAAGTTGCTGTTTTGCTTGAGTGAAATAATTTGAATGTAATTTGTAATGTAATATAAATTCATTAAATAATTACATTAACAGCAATAACAATAAACACAATCAAAGCAATAACAAGACCTTAATTAATTAATAAAAGCATCTGACTGAAAAGTGCAACTGATTATCACAAGGTATAACATTCCGTGTGGATTTAACTCTCATAATGTCATGAACAAGACAGAAAAACTAATTTTAGCCAAACTCCTAAGCAATGCTAATAGTCACGCTAGTTAGCACTTAATGCTAATTGTAGCTAGCCAGTGAAAATACTTTGAACAACGTTGTATGTTTATGCTGAAAATCTATAAAATATTATATTTGCGGTCAAAATGCTGTGAAATACATATTATTTGTACATTATTTGAAATAAATACATTGAGCTCTTATTGACAGATTGCAGTCACTGGCCAGCCTTCAATGGCTCTTGCCTTCATTTTATCATTACCATGCTTGCTGACTTTTGAATGACAGTGTGTTGCTTTTGAGACCTCCAGACACATTATCAATTAATTTTAAACAAACATTTTTCCCCCACTGTCTGCATGTGACAGCTTCTGCGCCTTTCCAGGGGTCCACTGTCTCCTCCTGTGCAGGGAGATTGCCCTTAATTGGCAGCTTTGCCAGCGTCTCTCATCCAAAAGCCAGAGTGGAAGCAGAGAGCTCTGATTGACAGGTCAATGTCAACGTGTGAGTGAATATAAAAACTCTATTTGTTCTCGGTAAACACAGCCAAAGGGGAATTGTTCTGCAGCAGGGGTGGCAGCAGTGGGAATGGGCTGCTCGGGCTGCCGTTTATTGCTGCTCGGAAGATGTGTATGCATATGCATAAAGCATGAGGCCAACTTCTGTGAAGGAGGCGACGATCTCTCAGTGACATGAGCTCCGACATGCGAGTGCTGCTGGCTCGCCTGGCTTATTGGAGGTGCTGAAAGTTCACTCCTGCAAATAGCATTGTGTGGAGAGCTTCTGTCAGCTCTGCCTGAGGCATATGAGGCTCATAAACAGAGCTTCTCAGCACTGTTATATATGCACACATTATATCTCCTTTTGCACTCACTGGCACTTTATTACGTTTACTTAATCGGCTGAAGGCTTCTGCGCAGAAGAGCTGCGTCATCCCTGCGAAATCACTGTGGGTCAGCGTGCTGTACTGATTGGTAATGGACAATCTCAGGTCTCGTGGGGCAGGCTCCCACTTTCCTTTCATGCAAAATTGACTTGGGGCTTTGAGTGTTCTCCGCTGCCTGAATCTGCTCTCTGTTGGATCCACAATGCCCTCACTGTGTGCATCAATAACATGGAGTGAACTAAACTGATTTCCATGCAGCAGAAATGCCATTTGTTACAATGAAAAGAGCTCTCTTCAAAACCAAAAGCACAGAGATAAAACGAAGAGGAATGAGCTGAAGCAGAAGCCTTGATGCAATTCCCTCACTGGACGTTTTATACATCGCATGTGAAATCGCATTATGAGTGTTGTAGCATGAATTCTTGCAGAATTTCTCTCCTATCCCTCTGTTGGAAGCTGCTAGTTCTTGGCCTATTTGTTTATTCAACACTACGGTTGCCGAACCTGTAGGGAACTGACTTGGCAGGGGTATTCATAAACTACTGTCTGCATGGCTTTCTGTAGACAGTCTCTCAGCTGGGTGGCCCTTGTGTCTGGGATTGGAGGCTCTCGCCTCTTTATCTAATCCATGCACACCCTCTGTTGTTGCAATGCACTATGGGATTTCCAGGATCCATTGTGAGAGAGATTGCTGGCGTTGAGTGCACTGGTCACTTGCCAGCTTTGCTTTTTGTATTTGACTTTGGACAAGTTCGGGTGTTTGAATATGCTCGGTGGAAGACCAAAACAAGCATTTAGTCCATCAACAAATTTGTTAATTAAAACCTTCTAATGGTCTAGCATCATTTGTGCTTGCTAAGCTGCAGAGTCAGGCAAAGAGTCATGTTTTGCAGCTTTTACAGTTTAAAAGTTTTCTGCAACAGCATTTCCTTTGATTATGAACTGCCGTATTGATGAGCTCATTTAGTTCGAGGGTAAAACGGTCAGAATGGCGTTCCACAGTTACTTGAAATACAGTGCACAGCCCTAAAAATGACAGAATCTTGGCTCCTGAATGCTATTCTTGACACCCACTTAAGAGCTCATTGTCTGTTATATCTGCCATAATATTTTGATGTGTCTTTGCCATAAAATCTTTACCTGTGATGTGAACATTGATGAAGTAATGAAGTCGCTTTTCTACCTGAGCACCTGTTAAGATGGAATACCTGTACATTACTGAACATAAAATGCCATTCTGTTGAAATTCTTCCCAGGCCATCTTGTGTCCTGTTGTATGACTAGCTCGACTGGTGGTGGTCTCAATTTCTACCGCACATTCTGTATTTGTTATGGGGCAGCAGTACTGCAGATCATGACAGGCCGTATTAGGAAACAAGGTTTTTGCCATCGTGTTGACTACCTCTTTTGAACCAGGCAGTTACTCACTTTGGTCATCAATGTCCAAGTTCAAGGCAAAGCTGTTTGCTAAAGGACAGCAAACTTATTTAAATGAGTAGAGTCAGTAGAGTCAGAAATTAGTCAGTAGAGAGACTATACATACCTTGAGGACAATTAACCACAGAAACAAATCAACCCTCCAATGTAACACTTTCCATACACCTTGTCTAGCAGTAGCATGGCTTCAGCATTGTCTTGTTGTCTCAGTCCATTTTGGCTGATGTCCTTGCTAAGGTTACTAGCCCTATTGCTCCTATTACAGGTGAATGGGGCCCTGTGGTCTTCCCTGACTAGACAGTCAGTCAAGCATTGCCAATATGTCCCACAGTTCTGGACACTATTCTACAGTCCAAATGGCCAAGCTTGTGATTGAAGGCCTGCTTAGCTACTGTAAAGCCATTTAATTACCACCAACACACAGGACCATGGCACTTAGCTCTCCATCTAGATCTGACCTAATGACTGACAACTCTGACTAATTGAAGATAAGTTACACTATTTGGAATGCCATAATGATGTTACAAGGACATAATGGGGGTTGAAATTAAATGCAGGCAGAGGGCTAACCGATGGTCATTCACATTTCGGGCTGATTGCAATGGCCTAATTGCCTTTGTCTTCCACTGCATTCACTTTGTTTAATTCACCATGCCAATTTGTGTTTGACCAGGAAAACAAAGTGCTTCAGGCTTAATTGCCGGTAAACAGCCCAGCAGAGGAGATTTGGTGTTTAAGGAACAGTTTGGTGTTTGATGCATTTGGGAAGCCAGCAAAGATAACCTCTCAAACAATATGACATTCATATCAGTGGAATTAGTGATTTCACCTCTATGTCCCCTTGTGGGTTCAGTGTTGGCCAGTGAAGAAAGACTTTTATTATGAGGCTTTGTAGGAGCCTTTACCTGCTCTAGGCCCAGTGCTCATCCATGGCAGGTAATTGGAGGTAGAGTTTGAGCCCACACTAAACTGTCTTACCTCAGGAACTTGTTCATGAAGAAACAGGACAGTCCCTTTGTGTTAGTGTTTGTGTTCAAGAGAAAAAGAGAGAGAGAGAGAGAGAGAGAGAGTAACCCATGTCAGCAAGACTGCTGATACTCTCTAATCACACTTTTCTGTCTATCCTTTTTCTTGAAGGCAGAGAGAGAGAGAGAGAGAGATACCAAACACTGTAAACATTATCATTTTCCTCAGCAGGTCCCTGAAGGCCTTCATGACAGGCCACCCTCGAGTTACAGCTGCTTGTCATTATTGTTCCTAATTAGCTGCTGTTCACCTTTTTTGCTTTATGCTGTGTTGTACTTTTCCTTTTTATCCTTCCAGTGTTTATTTCTTTATTTTTTTATTGTTGGCAGAGTGATGGGGAGTTCGCTGACAGTTTGCCAAGCAGGGGGGCTTAAAATTGAAACAAAATTAAAGTCGTTTGTTGTAGCTGCCTTGCAGCGAGAGAGGAGAGAGGGAGACAGAGTGCAAAAATACAGAACAAATAGAAAAAGAAAAGAGGAAGTCAAAACATACCCTAAAGAGATATTCATCCTGTTTTGTCATGTGCCGTGGCCCTGCTCTCAAAGAGTCTCCTGACATCTACAGTTAATTTAGTGTCAACCCCACCAGCTATCTCTCTTTCTCTGTCTGTCTCTCTGTCTGTCTGCCTCTCTCTCTCTCTCTCTCTCTCTCTCGCTCTCGCTCTCGCTCTCTCTCTCGCTGTCTCTCTGTGTCACATACACTCACACACAGGAACTATTCATGGAGAGAGCAGTTGGGGGGGTCATATAGCGCAGTGCTGACAGAATCCTACAATGTCTGTTACCCACAATCCTCCAGTGCTTGCAAGAGAAGCAATTACAATTTCACAGGTTGGAATTAAAATCCCCTGTGGTATGTGATAGAGTAACATGGGCTGTCAAAGTGATTTCAAGCTGTTTATCTGCCCCCCTGCATTAAGACTGAATAGTGAACAGAGAATGTCGATTTTTCCTCCCTTTTCAAATTGAGCGATGCTTGTGAGGTTACAGTGCATGCCGTTATGATGATGCTGCAAAACAGATATACTAACAATGGTCTTTTCTTGTCTGTTGATGAAGAACGTTTCTAGGTTGCCACATCAGTAATAGAAAGCACTGAGGATATTGGGAGTCTGTGGAGGCAGAGGCTTTCAGGCTTTGAACTACTTTGTTAAACATGGATAGATTAGGATGCTTTACATAATCATCTAAACAGGACATGCTTAGCTTAGAGCATCCCTGTGCCTAACACAGTACACAGAAACACTTCTTTCATATATAAAACCATGTTGTACATTATTTTTTGCACAAGTTATGTCCTATGATGTATATTTTCAGTCTGTGATTTTGGATAAACAACAAGCAACTTATTCCTTCATTAATATGTTTACTTACTCAAATAAATTATCACTACAGTAACAGTATGCTTACTTGAGTAGGTATTTTCAGTGCTGTTTCCACCCCTAGAAATTACAGATCTTGTCTATCACATGCACATGTGGGCAGTATTGATGGTGGGTCCAATACAGATAGATGAATTCACTGACCAGGCTGACAGTAGCATTTAAAAAAAAAAAATGAAGAATTTATGGTGCCATTATTTTACCACACCTTTACTAAACAGTTTAAAATCTTTGTGTAATTTTGACATTAAAGACAACAAAACAGTAAGGATTATGTCCGAAACACTTCAGACTTACGGTAAATATTCCTTCATGTACAGCTGGAACGACTGCTACTCAGATTTGCTGTCTATACTTCAGAATGAAAGCTTGCAGTTCTTTTCTGTGACAATTATCACCCTTGAACCAAAAGGTCATTACTTTGGACCCAACAAAGAACTTCTAGAGCTTCTGTGTAAATCTATGCTTAAGTTTAAGTTTAACCCCTTATATGATCAAGATGCACTTGTGAAACCAGACTTATATTGCCTAGTCCTATAACTTATAAAAACTGCTGGATTGCTCTCCATGTTATTACGAAATAACAAGCTTCAGGATGTAATAAGCATGATATTCTAAAGGGTTAAAAGTGACAGTTATTTCACATCTTATATGCCTTAAAGCAGCTGCATTGTGCACAGTCTGGAGGGCTGAATAATTATATAAATAATCTGAAACCACCAAATTACACTGCACAGTATCACTTCTTCTTTTTTTCACACAGAATGAACTGGTGAGAAGCAGGAAATCACTCCCCTCCCAAACCCAAGCAGCTATTATTTTATTTATTATATACAATTGTGGTCCTGAAGATCAGTTCAGTTCAGCTTCTCTGAATGTTCTTGCAGTGTATTTTTAAAGCAATGATTTTCAGTTTACAGAGAGTGACCGCACCTCAATTAGTCTTACATGTGCACTGTTGAACCTCTCCAAAGGTCCCTTCCAATTTTGCTAAACAAACTTAACTTGAGTAATGAGAAATGTATCTCACACCAGCATTCACAACCTCCGCTCTTCTTGAGTGGAAATCACTGGCCTGCGAACATATTTCCTCTTTGTTCTTGGTGGTATTAATTTGCGTGTGGCATGGCATTAAAGGTATTTAAGTGTGAAAGCATTTGTAAATTGGCACTCTGTTGGACTGAGATCAGGACGGGATGCATTGAACGTTGGGTGGTATAGGCAAGACGGGTAACACGAGAGCCTGGCGTTCCTTCAAACCCCCTGACCCAGCTCTTCTCGTCTCCCTCCTACTGTACCAGGTGGCATCAGCAATGGGACAAAAGCAAGATTGTTCTTTCACACCTCTGCCCCCTCCTCCCACTCTCGCCCACTCCACCCTCCTCTTCGAATAGGAGCGGATAATCTCCTTCACTCTTTCGACACTTACTTGATCCAGGACGGGCCTGACTCCTGCCCCTCTGACACTCTTAATCAGGTTAGTCATGGGCATGCCGTTTGATTTGAGGCCAGGACATTCTACAGAGCTCAGCACCAAACGGGAGAGTGACTCAGAGTGCCGGAGGGGGTGAGCACACTTTTGCTCCTGTCCTGGCTCACCTCAGATAAGAGTGCAAGACCCACTTCAGAGAGAAGCACAGCTCCCATGCTATGCATGCGGTATCTACAAACAGCAGGTTTGCAGGGAGGCTGGTATTGGAAAAAGCCCCGTCAGCAGAAACTTTTCCAAAAACTGTTTAGTTGATGATGGATTCCAAATGGGGGATATGCAGTTTGCAGGTTTAGTGAAAGTGAGCAAAAAGAGGAGTTAATGTACCAATGCAGTTCTAGACAGCCTCAATACTACAATGGAAGTGTGTGTGTACATGTTTGCATCTTCTTCGGGTGATTCTGTGTGCCTGATCCCACATTTGCTCTTCTGCTAAAGTAATTTTTAATAGATAATTTGGCATTTGTGTGGCCTGGGCTGATTACAATGAAGTGACGTTTCGTATTTGCATACCTGGTGTTGTGATAAAAGGAGTGTACCAGCTTCCTTTTCATATGATCTCCATGTATGGAACAACTCCCCACAAACAGCCGAATGCAGTATTTTTGTACCATTGGATATTCATACCTCTTCTGTCGAAGATCTTCCACATATGCTCTCATAGTCTAAATAGTTTGCATTTGTGGTTGAATTGGTCTTTGTAACTTCTTTCTGCAGGTCCCCTAGAAGTGCCATGCCATTGGTGGAATAGAAACCAAATAGGATATTGTTAAAGAATATAATCAAATAAAATATTTATCTAATTCTGTTTTCAGATAGGGGCAGCATGGTGGTGTGGTGGGTAGGCTATTTGGACATGCTTAATTGACACTTGGTGTGAATGTGTGAGTAAATGTGTCTGTCTTTCTGCCCTGCGATAGACTGGTGACCTGTCCAGGGTGTATTCTGCCTTTCGCCCAATGATAGCTAGGATAAGCTCCAGCACCCCCCGTGACCCAGAAGGTGAAGCGGCTTAGGTGTGTGTGTGTATTTGTGTGTGTGTGTGTTTTCAGATAGCCGCTGGGAAAGGCTCCAGCAGCCCCTGTGACCCAGAAGCAGAAAAGCAACTTAGAAAGAGTGTGTTTGTGTGTATGTGTTTTCAGATGAATGAGGATGCAGTTTATTCTCTTTGAGTGAAATGTTCTGTGTTAAGCTGCTAGTGAGCAATGAAGAGTGACACAGTGAGAGATGAGAATCCCCTCGTGTGAAATCGATTCACAAATCTCCACAAAAACAGCCATGAACAGATAAAAGGAACTGCAGCTTTCTTCTTATCAAACAATCATCTATAACTGCCACCATAAAACACCATTTAAGCACAATGAAATCGCTTGCTTGCTTGCTTATATGCAAGAATAAAAATCCAGTTCGCTTCCAGGTTTATGAATCATATTCATTTTAATTATACAAATATATTCCATCAACATTTTGGAAGAAAAAAATGCACAGCTCAACTGAGGGACCACCAAAACAGAAATGTTATAATGCGTTTATAATGCGTTTAATGTCCACAGTAAAAAAAAAAAGGGGGGGGTTAAAATTAGTCATACCGTAACAGCTAGCTTTGCAAACTGGTTTCTGGCTTGTCCAGGTTTAATTAATATAAGCAAGTGTGACAGGAACAATAACCATTTGTAATTGGCTGTACAAATCAATATAAGAAAAAAACATTTTTCTTGTTGTTAAGTGTCTTTAGAGCATTTCAGTCATGCGTCTTGTTACCTGACCGACTAGACTAGCCATTTCTATGATTCCAGGACTCAATTTAGTGCCTATGGTATAAATGTGCCATCTCTCCATTGTTCATATTGCATCTAGCATAAAAGAATATCAACAGAGTAATAAGCAGATGACTTCATAGGTCACCTTGTTCCAAATGAAGGGGACAGAAACGTGAGATATTGCTTTGGAACCGTCTAACTGTTTTTAGACAAGAAGACTTGCCATGACAAGCTCTCAATGCTAGCAGTTCTTGCACTCTCACACCCTTAATGAACATATCTTTAGACTAGCTAGCAAAGGAAGAGGCCCTCTGCTTCCTCCTTTCTCACTCCCCATGACACTCAAACCAAACCTCCTCCCTTTTGTGTAGCACCTCTCCTGTGTGACACTCCTCCTGCCCAGCTCTCACCAGGCCTAAGTCTGGGTTAGCATGAAAGATGAGCAAGCCTCCACAAACATCCATCTCAGCGGAGGCCCCTGTGCCTCCTTCGGGATGCTGGGAGGGGATATGTTGTCTGCTTCGGCCTCAGATTGATTTGATATGCTTGGCTGTTGTTTGCCCTGTTTCTTTTGCTTCATGCCTGCCTGTGATCTGTTGTGCAAGTTGATAGATGTAATCGCTCCTCCTGTACAATATGGCTTTCTGAATTACCATCGCAGGAGGTGTGGCAGGGGGCTCAGAGAGGGAAAGGGAGAGAGCCAGGCACAGGGAAGGCAAAGACAGTAGATTACTGTCAAGGGACTGGGAACACCTATGTGGTTGCTCTTTGATTAAAATGGGGTGCCACTTGGAGAAACTGTGAATCAGCAAGTGCTCACTATGTGGTCCACACATTGCTAATTTACGCAAGTGTAAGCACTGCAGAGGGAGTGTGCGACAGTGACAGCACTGCATTATCATTCATTTTCATTCACATTCACAAGATTGGGAAATGTCAGTTTGAGACAGGCTAAAGGCTTTTGCATGCTGTCAGAAGATCTGGTGATGCCTTTTTCCCTTTGACATCCTAAAGATGCTTTGCGGCACTGTGCAGGTTGCATATTAACATGTTAACAGCCCCCTTTTTGCCATCGTCTCTGAGCTATCTGGCATGCCTGCACTTATGCAATTGCCTCTTCTTGTCCTCTTGGTTACTAAACAGTGTGGTAACACTTCACTGGGGCACATAAGTGTTCACAAGGCTATAAGACACCTATATACGCTCTTCACGACAACCAACATAAACCTACATAAACATTTTTCCAAAAAGGCATCATTTGTCATGAAGCTTACATCTCCAGCTGTGATGTTAAGTTGGCATCAGGTGTCAGGTGACAGATTTATTTTTTCTTCCAAACATTAAGTTTTGTTATGACACTTTTTGGGATGAAATGACATGGACCTTGGAGCTCAGTGTATACAACATTGTATACAACATTATGTAACATTGAAATAACTGAAAATATGGCAGTTTGCCAGCCAAGTCATGCTGATTGAACAAAAGTATGCATTTTCTGTTGCTCCTCTGTAAAATGAGTTTTATTTTAATATTGATTTAAGCTAATCAGCATTAAATTATTGTGCCATACACCAAGCTATAATGTCAGCTGCTATAATGTACTATGCCATTTCACCCAAATAAGTGTCATGGCACAAACCAGGATGCTTATTCCTTTTGATTGCAGGGGGTGCTGCAGCCTATCCCAGCGGTCATTGGGCAGAAGGCAGGAAACAACTTGGACAGGTTGCAAGGCCATCACAGGGCAGACATTTACACACACACACTCACACCTAGGGGCAACTTAGCAACTCCAGTGAACCTGACTGCATGTCTTTGGACGGTGGGATGAAACTTGAACACCCAGAAGCAACTCTCACAGACCCAGAAGGAAAATGCAAACTCCACACAAACCCTGGTTACCCAGCCTTTGAACCCAGGCCCTTCTTGCTGTGAGGCGACAGCACTACCCACTGCGCTACCATGCTGCCTGACAAAGCTTATGTAGCTTTATGAGCTTATGAAGATGTCACGTAGCCTTATGAACACTGCCTTGCAGTATAGTGTTATGATGTTGTCTATTAAAAGGAGTAAGGATCAGAGAGGTCACTTAGAAGTAAAATAAATATCAAAAAGGTTAGATTTTCTCAGGCAAGAGTGGTTGAAGAGGAAATATGACTGCTGGTAACAAAGAAAAAACCACTGAGATGTTAATGAAAATGTATTGTTCTTGTGTGTGCCAATTTTTTTCTTCTCCCTTGTTTCTTTGGTAGATTGTTATAGGAAAGCAGTGCTATCCATAACCTGCTGCTCTTTAAGCAGGTCTGGATTGCACTGCTGTTTGCAGACTGTGTGTCTTCTAACATACAGGTTGATGTAATCGATGGTAATTGATGTGGGTATGCAGTGCATACAGTTTTTTTCTGCCTCCCGAAAACACTGCATGATTATCTAATCGCTCGGGGTGTCTGGGCCCTGTGCCCAAGTTATTACACTCATAAGCAAGTGGCACCAGAATTGCTGCCATGTTACAACATCCATTACGGATTTCAACAGCTGAGTTCTCAGTTGATGGACCACTTGTATTTGTATAGTGTTTCTAGAGGTTGCAGAGGTTCTACTGACCCATGATGATTATTAAGCCAGATGGAAACCACAGTGTTGCTTTTCTAAAAGTAAGCATTCCACTTTCCATCAGCTCAAAACATATTTTGCTGCAATGCAAGGCAGCAGACATATTTCAGCCCATAAGAATCTTAGAAAGTACTGCCTTCAGTTGAGAGGCTGGAGGAAACGGTTTAAACTCTAAATTCATTTTCAATGGAGCACAAAAGTACAAACATTGATTTCTAAGATGAAAGCAGTGCATTGGTCTCTGATCTGTGCAGAGCTCCTGGGAAGAAACTCACACTCAATAGAAACACACTGCAGCCCAAAGAGAATGCTTGATTGCTTCGGGTTTGTGCATCAGACGAACAGGAGCAACTGTGGAATGCTCTATCTCGCAGACACTGAAAGCTATAAAGGCCTGGAGAAAATTGACTGTAGATAAGATTTTTGGTCAATGGTATAAAGGAGATATGTTGTTTGTTTAATATAAAAAAATAGTACATTGGAAGGCTCCTTTTAAGAGCTTTATTATTCTTCCTAAAGACGGCTGTACTGCAGTCCACCCAGCCTCAGCAACCCCGTGATCCTCTGAACTTAATGATCTTTTTTTCCCAACATCATGAAAGTGGGAGCGTATTTTTCACCCAAGTTTCAAACATGCATCTCCCGTCTCCGACACTTTTTGATCTCCTCCATGGAAGTCTACATTCAGCTGTCATTGGCAGCTCTGGTGTGTTGGCATGAACTCCTTACACTCCAGGAAGCAGAGGTCTTGGAGATCTCCTGGAATCAGTAATAAGCTGGCTAAGGTGCCCTCGGAGCAAAGCAGCATTGCCTCTCTCTCTGAAGTGGAAGCCCCAAACTGGGCTTATGTCTCGTGCTGTGTGTGTGTGAGAGAGAGAGCTTGTGGCTTCAGCAGTGTGGCTCCTTTTGAAACACTCTAACCCGTCTGAGATCAATTTTCCCATGTGCTCACCATTGTACTAACATCCCACCGCTTATAGGATGGCTGCTTCCAGGCTGATGAGAGTCTGATATGGAGTATTGACCAAGTTGGTTTGCTTCACTGAACTTTGGCCCTGTGATGCTGATTTGATTGGCAGGCTCAATATGACTTTTATTTATTGATTAGATTTAATTTACACCCCATTCGCTCCATCTGCTGATGAGGCCTTGTGACTTTTTTTTGTCTCGGGATCATGGGGCATATGATAAACACTGGCAACTTGACATGGAGAGACCAAAGGTTCCATTTCAGCTCAAGCTTTGACTCTTTCGTCTTCTTGATTGCAGTGTTAGGTTCACACAATTTGTTTGTGGATTTTGACAGAGCAAACAGCGGCGTTCTCTGCGCAGTGGGGGCCTTTAGATTGCTAATTAGAAACCTAATTGGATTTTACAAAAACAATGCCCTTTTAATCCTCCTTCTTAAAGATGTTCACCTTACACTAAGCTAATTAACTCTCACTGAAACAGATACCAAGAAGATGTGCAGGATTTAAGATCTAGCAAAGCAGTCTCCAACAGAACAGGCATGTGATACACCATCGTCGTTTTGTGTCATACTATTTTTAGATACATTTCAAATCCATCTACACTGAGTTTAATACTACTGCAGCAGCAAGAAGAAATCTGGGTTATGACCAGGGGTATAGTCCTAAGGAAACATCTGCCTCAGCCCAGAAAACATGGTCACCAAATAAACTCAAATAAGTCACTTCTCTGTTCTTCCCTCTCTCTTTCATCCATTTTTGGATGGACACAACATAATAAATTGCAAAATAAATTATTACAGCTGAAAATTTAATTGTTTACAAACCCCTTTTTTTCTGGTTTATGAATGTTTCTGAATATTTTGGCCTTATTTTGAAGCTTTAGTCTGCCTTTTATAAAACTGCTTATAGCCTATTAAGATGTTGAGATGCCGCTAGTTTCACAGAGCTGATGTTAGAAAATCTTACACAAGGTTAGTTGATGTGTTGTGCTACTAGTACACTAGACTAGCGTTTTGCACAAATATTTATTAGAATCAACATTCACAAGAGTTTTCAATCAAACTGTGCTTTTTTTTTTACTTCAAATTCATGCAGAAAAAAAACACTATAAGCTGGTCTAAGGTGATATATTTTGGTCTAGTGCTGGTCTGGTGCTAGTTTAGCTGGTTACCCAGCATACCAGCATCCAAAACCCAACATCTGCTAGATTTGCTGGTGATCAGCTTCTTGCACTGGTGACCAGCATAGCTGCATCCAACATATGCTGCTCTATACTAGTTTTTCTAGCAGGGTACATCTGACTGGCAACTATAAACTTGAACCTGAGGGTACAGCTCTATGGTGGAATCTGTAAAAATAGATGAAAGTGAACCAAAAAAGTGTTTATTAATCATGAAATTGACCAATCACATTGTGCTCTGTGAACCTCATCTGTGATGTTTTTCTTCTCCTTCTGATGCATCCTACACATTCTTTCCCAAACACATATATTCGTACACATGCAGACACTCAACCCCCCCCCCCCCCCCCCCCCCAAAAAAAAAAAATCCTCGATGTTACTATGGCAATCAAAAACGAATGGCAATTCTCCTCAAATGTCCCTGTAACCAACGACAGTGAAGACCGGTCAGTGTGGTTAATGTTTCTCCTGATTGTTTCTAATGGCCTTATATACATTCCTTTTGTGCCTGACATCATGTTTATTTTATCTGTTTATTTCTTACCATGCACATATGCATATGCTGACTGCTGTGTAAATTAGCAAGCAAATTAATCTTTGTCTGCTACTAGGCATAGTGACTGGAGAAAAGGCAGCATATGTCTTTAGACAATAATGATGTTCAGACTGGCGAAATAAATTTATGTCATTAATGTCATAAGGATGTACTATGGATGATATGGGTATACACACACACACACACTCACCCTCTCTAATCTGTCTCGCACACCCCCCCTGCCCCCACCTTCAAAAGTGTGTCAGCCCAGCACCTGCTGTTCATTCTGCAGACCAAAAGGAGTGTTAATCAGACTGATGTGTTGGCTTCAGTAATTGGTTTGCTAAGCACAATACAGGGCCCCTTCCAGCTCCATATACAAACGTAGTCAATTGTGTAAAGAAGAATTAAAAGGTCTTTCAGGCAAGCAGCTGGCTGTGAACTGCAGGTGGAGATAGAAAGAAATACATGTCTAGCATTTTTTAAATGTGATCATAAGATGGTGTTATTCGAAAGCCTCTGTTGTTTGTGATTAAGGAACAGATTGGAGGTTCAGTGCAAATAAAGATGCCATGTAGCTCATTGGTTGAGGCTCTCTGGGCACTCAGCTTAAATAAAGGTTATCTAATCTTAAATAATCTAATCTAAGAGATAATGTTGATGCTTCCTCATCCCATGAAAGCAACTCTGAAAGCTATTGGACCCAGCATTTTTTTTCTTCAGCAGAGCAACTGCTGCCATTGTGATTTAGCCGATGAAAGCATCAGTGTCACCAGCTGCCCCTGGCAAGCTCTGGCACAAAGCAAACATTGTTCTCAGATTTAATCCACTGCCCTCACTCCTAGCAGGGTCTACTGGTGAACTGTGTGAAAGCTAGACATGTTGGTGAAGGTGCGTAATACAGTTCAAAATGTAGCAGAGTCAGTGTATTGAAAGTGTGCTGAATCTCCCATTGTGGAAATCTTAGAACCTCACTTTATATGACTTACATAACTAATCACACTTTAGTCACTCGATTAACATCCTTTTAGTCATCATGCACCAGGCATATAAACATACATGCTGTATCTAGACTATTTTCACTGAGCTTTTTATGTATATTGACTTCTAAAATAGTTTGTTATATGTGTATTCCCCCATATACAGTGCTGTGAAAAAGTATTTATCCTCATTCTTCTATTTCTATCCTCATTTCTTCTATTTTTGTGAATTTTTGTCAAATTTACATGTTTCAGGTCATCCAACTAATTTTAATATAAGATAAAAACCACCAGTAAACACAAAATGCAGCTTTTAAATAATCATTTCATTTATGAAGATAAAGATTTATTTGAAACCCATATTACCAGTGTGAAAAAGTAATTACCACCTGAATCTAGTAACTTCTTGTGTCACTTGGCAGTAACAACTGCAGTCAAACATTTGTAATAACTTGAGTCCTTTACATCACTGTGGAGGAATTTTGGCCCATGCTACTTGAAGAATTCTTTTGTTTGGCTACATTAGAGGGTTTTCGACCATTAACTGCCTGCTTAAGGTCTTGCCACAGAATCTCAATCTTGGGATTCAAGTCAGGATTTTAACTTGGCCACTTCAAAACCATAATTGTGTTTCTTTTTAGCCATTCACAAGTGGATTTGCTTGTGTGCTTGGGATCATTCTCCTACTGCATAACCCAACTGCACTTGATCTTTAGGCTAGGAACTGGGCGGATGTTATCCTTCAGGATTTTCTGATCGAGAGCAGAATTTGTGGTCCCATTAATCATGACACGTCATTCAGGTACAGCAGAAGTAAAGCAGCCCCAGACCATCACACTGCCACCACCATGCTTAGCTGTTGGTATGAGGTTCTTATGATGGAACACAGTGTTTACTGTACACCTGGTGTAACAGGACCCATGTCTTCCAAAAAGTTCCTACTTTGACTCATCATCAGCATAAACTACTTAATCCAGGGTCACGGTAACAGTTGGGAGAGCAGAGAATCTCAGATTACCCTGTTCCCCGCAGCTTCCTCCAGCTCGTTCCGGGGGACCCCAAGCCGCTCCCAGGCCAACTTGGAGAAATATCCCTCTAGCGAGTCCTAGGATGACCTCAGGGTCTCGTTCCAGTAGGCCATGGCTGGTACACCCCCACCAGGAGGTGTCTGG
This sequence comes from Pygocentrus nattereri, assembly GCF_015220715.1. Classification (NCBI taxonomy): domain Eukaryota; kingdom Metazoa; phylum Chordata; class Actinopteri; order Characiformes; family Serrasalmidae; genus Pygocentrus; species Pygocentrus nattereri. The sequence goes on from NC_051213.1 coordinate 27,148,150, forward strand.
GGGCAACCAGATTTGAGGCGTGAACCACCTCAACTGGCTCCTCTCAATGTGAATGAGTAGCAGCTCTAGTCCTCCCAGATAACTGAGTAGCATGCCACCCTGCAAAGAAAGCTCATTTCCACCACTTGTATTCGCAGTCTCTTCTTTTGGTCATTACCCACAGCTCATGACCATAAGTGAGTGTTGGGATGTAGACCGACCAGTAAACAGAGAGCTTTGCCTCATGGCTCAGCTCCCTCTTCACCACTACAGTTTGATACAGTGACTGCATTACTGCTGCCACCTGTCCCAGCCTGCGGTGGATCCCATCACTTGTGAAACAAGACCCCAAGATACTTAAACTCGTCCACCTTCTTTAGATGTTCATCTGGGTTTTTTGGTGATGCACTGGATGTGTTGTCAATGTGCTTTTAGTAAAATGTTGGTAGGCCACCCAGTCCTGGAAAGGTTCACCACAGTTTTCCCAATTTGTGGATAATGGCTGTCACTGTGGTTGCTGAAGTCCCAGAGCCTAAGCAATGGCTTTGTAACCCTGTCCGGACTGATTTCAGTCGCTTTGTTTCGCATCTGTTTTTAAGTCTCTTTAGAACGTGGCATCATGTGCTGCTTTCTAAGAACTTCTAACCAGATTCACATTGCAAGATAGGTTCTATTTAAGTGATGTTTAGATTCAAAAGGTTTGGCAGTAACCATGTCTGGGTGTGGCTGGTGAAATTTAACCCAATAGTTAATTGAAACTCGGTTAACCATAAACATAGTAAACTATGGTTTACTTTTATAGCTGTGTGGCAATTACTTTTTCAGGTAGGGCTGAACAGCATTTTTCTTTCAATACATGAAATCAATATATATCTTTGTCTAATATTAAAAATAGTTTGATGATCTGAGACAAATACACAAAAAATAGAAGAAACTGGGAAGGAGCAAATACTTTTTCACAGCACTGTATTTTCAATTCAGGATGCTTTACAAGTCAAGGAGGAGAAAAACATTATGCTCGCGGAGCACAACGTGGTTGGTCAATTCCATGATTAATAAAATATTTTGATTGGTTGGTATTTGTTTCATGGATACCACCATGTTGGAGTCTCCTGCAGTCAGTCAAAGACATGCTGATATGATCTGAGTAAAAATAGACACGTTATTGAGAACTTTGAGTTTACTATGCTACTGAGTCTGGCTTGCAGAGCTAAACCCTCTGTACTACATGAGTCTATATACATTGATCATCGTTTTTCAATTACTGCACATTTGCAGGGAAAGATGGAATGGAGTTGTAAGCCCACTACATAGTCAGTGTACAAAGCTTAGTACAGGGCACATAACAAATTTGCTGTCCCTTTGTTTAATGCATGTATCAATTAGAAACAACAAGATGTAAGGCCTGTAGTGTCCTTGCGTAAAAGACATCTCAGGACATGAACAATGGCCAATGACACAGTAAATAATAAAACTTTCACGCTTGGGGCCTCTTTCTGTAATCTCATATGGTCAGTCTTGATTATTATAAGAGGATTTTGGCAAACGTCAAATAAATTTTTCTTCTCAATTCTTTTGAGCTATGCAATGTATGTCCTTGTGGGAGAAAAGCTATAAATGGTAAAGCTTCTTCTCTCAACCAAAACACTGCAGTTAAAATGAAAAAAGCTACTTTTTTACAGGGTTGTCCACAAAGTTGTGTCACAAACTGAATTGGAGCTGTATTCAAGTGGCCAAGTTTTACTGAAAGCCACAGATTCAGAGAGCACAATGTTTTTTTTTTGTTTTGTTCTTTGTTGATTTTCAGAAGAATATGACACACAGCACTGTGTTTGATTGGGTTGCAGTTGAATAGCCACATTAATCTAAGTGAGGGTATGTTATGTTCCATGTGACAAAGATTTTGATATACAGTTCGCCTACATATTAGACTTAATTACAGACTTGCTGATCCTCAGCCACTTGGGAAACTGAAGTTGTTCCCTGATTCCCTTATTTAACATGACAAATGTATCGGTCAACATTGGTCATACATCTAAGCTGAAATCTGTTTACTTTGCCAGCATTTGCAATTATATTCCAGAAATAGCTTCCAATCAAGCTGCTAGGCTATAAAAGACTGAAGTGTTTGGTATAGAAAGAAGGCAAAGAGTATAGAGTATGTCCTTATTGTCCTTACTGCACTTCTTTAATGGGTTAAAGATGCATTATGAGCTTCCAGATTAGCTTTTGCTTTGTAACTCTATTATAACGTAGACCTGGCAGCATTTCAAAGCTTTCTTTCAAAGTCATTGTTCAGGACAGCAAAGGCTGAATGAAGCTTTGTTGTAGGGCAGTTTTTGTCTGTGGACATATAAACTGCACTCACTGTAAACACAAGCTTTGTCCCACTTCCAGCAGATGTAGCCGTTGTTTTCCACCCGAAGCAAACAAAAGATTTGTAGTGTTATTCTTTTCTCCTTCTTGCAGCAGCAATAAATCTGCCTGGTGTGCCTGGAAATTATAGACAACCTCAAGGGAGTAATGGCAGCAGAGGAATAACTGCTTTGAACTGCTGTTTTCAACAGAACAGCACAGCAAACCTTAAAGGACCTAACGTTTCTTTTGCACAGATGCTTTTTTGGCACATATGGAATCTGTAAAGCATACTAAAGCACTTCTGACTGTACAAGCTCTCAAAAGCCTACTGTTGTTTGCAGCTTTAATTCATTTAGGAGATATGGATATAGGTAGCCTTCATACAACACAGTGGCCTTTCATATGTTGCCGTCCACCACTGCTTGCTGATTTGTTGCTGATCTCTGTGGCAGCGTAAATTCAGAGAAGAATGAGGCAGGCAATACTGTTGTTTTCTTTCATGTGTTACAATGGTTGAGTTTTTCATAGGCCCTATGTCAGAAACTGGCCATTCATGAACACGGCTAATGTAAATTGTTAGTGGCAACACACTGGTTTATAATCTCTATGGTGGAGCCACAAGGCTGGTGAGACAGAAGCAAAAGCTTCAATGGTGCCACCATAAACATGGCAGGAAATTACTGCAGTCAGTTTTTTATTGGATCTAGCAAGCCTTTCAAATTTCATGCATTGTGCTATGTTGGAAACATATGAATGAGTATAATATATTCACTTTAAATTGCTTAACCCTATCTTACTTAACATATTCAGGAGACTTTGGTGAGGTCACATCTCATTCACATCTGTCACCAGAATTAATTGGGACATGTACATGTCCATGTTAAATGCAGTACAGTGTATTGGCATGTGGAATTGCAGATTTCTCTGTGTTACCTTGGGTTCATTTATTCCTTCTTTTTTTTTCTTTCCTTCCCCCTCAATTCACTAGTGGTCAATTCCCAGCCAGACACTGCCACTTCAGCCTTAGGCTAGGTTCACATTACAAGCCTCATTGCTCAAATCAGATTTTTTGTTCAAACCTGACCTCTCTGACAGGATTGTTCACACTTGTTTAGGTGACTCAAAGCTGTCATTAATGTGAATGAACCAGTGTCCTGAAATGACCCACATGCGCACATCCTACTCAGTAACGTCACATGAATGAATCACAAACTAACAAGGAGAATGAGCCTTTGCTGCGAAGATGATTAACTCTAAACAGCTCTCAGCTGCATTATTAGATTGAGATGAAGGCAGAAAAGGTGAGATGTGTTGCTTTTCCACTGTTTACAGGCTTTAACTTCTGGTTAGTGCTGCTGCCATGGTAACGCTGAATGATGGTGCCCACGCAATTCCAATCTGAGCATTCACATTAACATGGCCTCGATTTGGATATGTATCTGATTTAGGACCACATGTGAAAGTGTCTCAGGTTGGATTTAAAAAGTCAGATTTGTGTGTCCACACTGCCCTGAAAACATCACATCTGAGTCACATTAGGGCAAAAAATCAGATTTGACCACTTCAACTTCAGTCTCCTGAGTCATCAAAGAGAAACGTCGAGCAATGAAATTTCTTCCTGTCACATATGACACACAGTCCAGCTGGGAAGGAGAAGTCTATAGCTCAGCTCTGAGTCATGTGAAGCATTTGTTTTAAATGCTGATACTATAACATCTTTAGACAGCTCAACATGCTTGGAGGAGAACACTAAGTGCCAATTCTGTTCCATTAGCCACAGATGTCTTGCATACAACAGAAACCTGGGTTTACTGGCATGAGTGATGAAGGGCCATCCTATCCACTCAGAGAGAGTAAGGCCACTTATGCTTTGTGGGACTCGGGACTGCTCAAAAAAATAAAGGTAACACTCAAATAACACTTCCTAGATCTGAATGAATGAAATATTCTCATTGAATATTCTCATCACACACAAAATTAAAGTGGAAAAACACACTACAGGCTGATCCAACTTTGATGTAGTGTCCTTAAAACAAGTCAAAATGAGGCTCAGTATTGTGTGTGGCCTCCACGTGCCTGTATGACCTCCCTACAATGCCTGGGCATGCTCCTGATGAGATGGCAGATGGTCTCCTGAGGGATCTGCTCCCAGACCTGGACTAAAGCATCCACCAGCTCCTGGACAGTCTGTGGTACAACGTGGCGTTGGTGGATGGAGCGAGACATGATGTCCCAGATGTGTTCAATCGGATTCAGGTCTGGGGAACAGGCGGGCCGGTCCATAGCTTCAATGCCTTCATCTTGCAGCATATGGTCTCACAAGGGGTCTGAGGATCTCATCTTGGTACCTAATGGCAGTCAGGCTACCTCTGGCGAGCACATGGAGGGCTGTGCGGCCCTCCAAAGAAATGCCACCCCACACCATTACTGACCCACTGCCAAACCGGTCATGCTGAAGGATGTTGCAGGCAGCAGATCGCTCTCCACGGCGTCTCCAGACTCTGTCATGTCTGTCACATGTGCTCAGTGTGAACCTGCTTTCATCTGTGAAGAGCACAGGATGCCAGTGGCAAATTTGCCAGTCCTGGTGTTCTCTGGCAAATGCCAAGCATCCTGCACGGTGTTGGGCTGTGAGCACAACCCCCATCTGTGGACATTGGGCCCTCATACCATCCTTATGGAGTCAGTTTCTAACCGTTTGTGCAGACACATGCACATTTGTGGCCTGCTGGAGGTCATTTTGCAGGGCTCTGGCAGTGCTCCTCCTGTTCCTCCTTGCACAAAGGTGGAGGTAGCGGTCCTGCTGCTGGGTTGTTGCCCTCCTACGGCCTCCTCCACGTCTCCTGGTATACTGGCCTGTCTCCTGGTAGGGCCTCCAGCCTCTGGACACTACGCTGAGCCACTTGTGTGGGTTGTAGAGTCCGTCTCATGCTACCACGAGTGTGAAAGCACCACCAACATTCAAAAGTGACCAAAACATCAGCCAGAAAGCAGAAAGGTACTGAGAAGTGGTCTGTGGTCCCCTCCTGCAAAACCACTCCTTTACTGAGTGTGTCTTGCTAATTGCCAATAATCTCCACCTGTTGTCAATTCCATTTGCACAACAGCTGTGAAATTGATTGTCAATCAGTGTTGCTTCCTAAGTGGACAGTTTGATTTCACAGAAGTTTGATTTAATTGGAGTTATATTGTGCTGTTTAAGTGTTCCCTTTATTTTTTTGAGCAGTGTATTTTCTATCACTAAATAAAAGGAGTGTGATGCTGCTTTTGTATTTGGATGTGAATACAGGCAGGGAATCTGAACTGGGTGCACATTGGTAGTTGTTATTGATTTGTTTCATGGCTGACTGATAAAATATGTTCTTATTCACAGCACAGTTGCGATAACCGCAAGACCAGGTTTTCAAAGGAGACGAGTATATTAAAAGGCAGAAATAGCTGAGTAGATTAAAAGGCGGCTCAGCCTTAAAGAGTTCAGCTGAAAACTACTCTTTCATTCCTCCTTTTCTGACACACTGTTAACTAAAGAGTCAATTGAACTCCTCAGTTCACTCAGACACTCAGGTCTTGGTGTGAAATGAAATATTCTGATGCTATTTTCATAGGATTTCCTTAAAGGCTTCAAGGGAAAAGTTCAGCCCCTTCCAACTGATGCCTGATATCTAATGACTAGTATGGCTCTCTCTCCCTCGCCTGCTGAAAAGATCATTATAACTAATTAACTGGTCTTAAAGCCTCCCTTCTTGCCTCGTTTGCAGTACCTTCTTATGCTCCATAACGTCTGTGAGTGCTTCTCTGTAATCAACCGCCTCAAACGAAGCCATGCATAAGTAATTACTCCATTGAGTGGCAGGCCACAGAGTACTGAAGCTTGACTTGCTGGATGACCTCATGGCCAAACTGCATGACTTGCCTCTCCAGAACCTCCTTCAGAGCAGTTCTGTCCTGCTGGGAACACTTGCACTGCACTGAAGAATGCAATTTGATGCCTAATTATCCCTAATGCGCCTGATCGTTGAACAATCAAAGGTATTAAGTGTGTGTTTGTTAATCAAGCGAGTCGGTTAATTGGAATAAGTTAACAGACCACTAGTGTGTCTAATTTAGGGGGTGTTTGAGTGTTTATTGCCTTCAGTCTATTCTGAGATTTTAATTTGACTCTTGGTATTGCCTCCAAACCAAAGCATTACATGAGCCTGACTTAAAGCATTACAATGTGTGAAATATATGAACATTTCGTGATCTTTTTTTGTCAAAAGTAATTTAAATGTCTCATCTCATATTTCACACACACCTCATATTTTCCAGCTCCATACACTGAATTCCAAAGCTGTCATCACCACCTAGCAAGCTTTTCAGTTGGCAGTTAAGACAGAAGAACACCTAAACAACCTTAGATCACTCAGGTGATGTGATGTGATCAGACTGTGTCAGAAAGAATAGTCCACCCACAACTACATAGACAGGTATATTGTAGTTGGGTTGCATTTTGAGTTCCGTTTAAGAGTTCAGAGCTAACACACACCCAGAAGGGACAAACCTGAGGTGACATTACTGACTTGTTGCCTGCTAGTGTGAATGTATGGTAAGAGAACCATACAAACCTGAATGCTTGATGCCTAGCATGAGGCAATCTGGAGGCTCTGTTCCCCTATGTTATGCATTTTGCTTGTATGGGTTGACCAATTACATGTCTAAAAAATTATGACTGGCATAGGATGAATGACTTTCATAGATAATATAATATTCAAAATACAGATCCTGCAAACTCAGCCAACCTGAATTTGTCATGTGTTCTCTGAGGTTGTCTTGCCTGTGTACTGAAAAGAGAGAATTTTCCCAGGATCTCTGTTTTGAGAATCAGAAAATTCTCCATGCAAAAGGTGGTAGAATGTTTTGTGGAGTGTGTCCCTGCCCTGATCCCAGTTGCACATGGTTGCTTATTTTTCCATTGTTCAGCTATTAAATCATCATCTACATGATCCAGCACTTCACATCACAGTTTTCGTCTTTATATAAGACCACTGGACTTTATCTTTGATCGTGATATTCGCCATTGGTTTAGTGCAAATTATTGACACAAATTGAGTCAAATATCAAGTTTGACCTTTGTGATTTTCTTGGGGCAAAGGGAAACTTTAATGTTGGAATATCAGCTCAAATTATTCCACCTTGACATTTGAGGCCAGCAGCCGTTTTAGCATTCTGGAGCTGGACAGGAGGCGAAATGTCACCTTTTTTATTTACTTGGGGAATTCTCCAATTAAATTTGACTTTAAGGCGATACATGGCCTGTGCATTTGCTCTGTGTGACTGAATAGAAACTGTTCATCTCGTTTTGGTGACATTTTCAATAATGCTGATGGTTGACCCCTACAATGACCTTTTTCCAGTCAATTTAAGAGCTCTCTCTCTCTCTCTCTCTCTCTCTCTCTCTCTCTCTCTCTCTCTTTCTCTCTCTCTCTCTCTTTCTCTCTCTCTCTCTCTCGCTCTCTCTTTCTCTCTCTCTCTCTCTCTGTCTTTCTCTCTCTCTCTCTCTCTCTCTCGCTCTTTCTTTCTCTCTCTCTCTCTCTCTCTCTCACTCTTTCTTTCTTTCTCTCTCTCTCTCTCTCTGTCTCTATTTCTTTCCCTTACTGTCTCTCCTAATAAATCTCAGATCCTTAGAAATAACTCTAAGCTAGTATCAGAGTGTTTACACTGAAGCCCAGTAAGAATGACAGTTGCTTAAAAAATTACATTAACCTGTCTTACTGATGATGACTAACCTTCCTGAGAAGAAACAGATTTCAGTAACTTTCTCAAGCATGACTGTATATTTCTCCCATGGCAAATTGTTTCTCTCATTCAGCAGTGTACTCTTGGTTTCTTAGCTACACAGCTTAATGCACAATTTTAGTGAACATAACCCCTGGCTTCTAGTGTCATACTGAGTTAAAATGAACTGCATCATCAGGTTGGGTTCAAATGTTTTAGCCTCATTTAAGATCACACACAACTTAATATTACCTGATAGCTCAGCATTTGGCACAAAGTCTGCTTAGGAGTGCTTTGATCTGTCAGATTCTGTGGACCAGGTCAGTCAAGCCTCATGCTCCTACCTGCCCACTGATGAGTCCACAGCTATGAAATAGTGGGAGGTTGGAGATGGCACCACCATGACTCTCCACAGAGTCTAAGAACAGAGAATATGCACAATTGTAGGTCTTATATTCTCATGTGAGAGAACAGTCACATCACTGTGAGCTCTTCCCATATTTAAAATGATCGAGGCTAAGAATATTTAAATGAAAGATGGAGAGCCCATTTTAATAAGGAACGAGTCCACTATTCTTAACATACTCCTACTACAAGACAGGCCCCAGTTTCCTAAAGGCATCTTAGTGCTAACATCACCTTAACTGTTAGAGAGAGTGTTTTGTGTGATGCTTGCTTTACCATTCAGGAATCATCTGTGTAAGATGCTTTTGGGAAGCCTAGACCAGTTTACTAGCCTGGATCGCAGAAATCTTCATAGAACCACCAGAAACAGCTATAAAAGATAGCTTGATAGATTAGACTGATATTATATACAAGTGTTTGAGTCAAACCAACATATCTCATCACATCTCTGATGTTGTTTTGAAGAGAAAACAACCCTATGGAGGTTCCCAAGAAAGGAACCTGATCACTATCAGTAGTTATAAAAGTAAGTTAGACTAGGCTGAACATGGGCAAAGAGGTAAATTAGCACCATTTGTTGCCCTCATTGTTTATATAGGGCTTGTGGTTGTTTTGCATGAGTGCTCAGTTTGTCCTATGAATCGCCTGTGACTTTATTTTTCACCCTCTAACATCACAAATGCTGCAAAGCTCCATCAAGTGCTGCTCCATCAAGCATCAGAAAATTTGCGTTTGTCTGAATAATTTATTTATTTATTTGGAGTACAACTTAGTTAGAGATTAGTTTCACAGTGTAAAGCACAGCAAATCTGACTGTGGATAAAAACGACTGAGCATTGAGTTTCACTGAATATTTCTTGTTGTGTTATATATGTGTGTGCATTCCTAAATAATGAATGTATTGATTTCCGCAGCTCACGGACAGCGCATACTCTATGCCTCATGCCATCTGAATTTGATATCATTTGTTTGACTTGAGGGGAGATGGTATCAAAATTTAAACATCACCTCAAAGTAACTTCACAGTGGAGGCTACGGAAACCCCCAGACAACGCATTAACTCGAACGTACATTTTTGGGTTTTTTTCTCCTTTTCAAACTTAGGGAACCTCTTGAGGCTCTGCACAGCCGCAGCAGCTCTGTGTTTGATACGTAGACAGACAGCTTTTCAGCTCGCAAACAAGTCACTCTCACTTCTGGTCTCGCACAGTAAAGCATCTACTTTAGCTGTTAGTGGAAGAGCTTAGGCTAAGATTGGTAGTTTTCTGTGAAATTCTACAGTACAGTTGGTGCTGTTTGTGTAATACACATCAACACAGTATGCTGTTGTGGCACTACAGCTGCTTAATAACCTTTATGACACATTAAGAGTGTAATTCCTCGCAGGTTTAAAGAATCCTTGGTTATTTATGAAGCCCCCCATTTCCCATTACTTTTAAACAAAAAAGACACAGAGTGGGTGAAAATAAGCACTCTCCCACTGAATTGTATTTTATCAAAGCAGACTGCTGTGAAGGCCTGTTGTTGGAGATCGGAACTAGCCTTTGTTCACATCGGATGCTTCCGTGAAGCAGGCCAGTTCTTCTCCTGTACCCTTACATCTTAATTCAGTTCAGTTCAGATTTGTATTTTTTATGCCTTTACCAATACAAATTGTCTAAAAACGGCTTTTCAGAAACACAGGTTCAGACCCCCTGAAGAACAAGCTGAGGAAGAAAAATGAAATACTGAGAGAAACCAAGAGACTCCAAAGAGGAAAACCCATCCTCCCTCAGACAGCATTGATTGGTGAAGTTTACGTTCATGAGATCATACTTGAATCATACAGAGGAAGATCTGTGAGATAAATGACTGGCGATGTAAAATCAGTCAAAGATCTAATGAACCACTGACTATGTTGGACAACTTTACAGGAGTTAAATGATAGATATATTTGACTGAAAGCTGGATAAACTAAGCTTCATGTTATATCTTGAGGATTTGTAGTAAGTGACTGAATGAATTTGTGAATTATTTGCGGATGGATAATTTTATTTTTTTTCTGTATATATATATATATTTTTTTTTTTTTTTTTACAGTAATGTGAAAGAAATGAACTATTATGTTAATAGAAATGTATATAAAGGGTCTGGGAAAAAGCCAGAGACAAATCAATGAAGATTAATGTAATTGCATTTATACGGAAAATAGTAGTTTTGACAGTGGGAGAGTTATGCTCAAATTCACCATATGGACAAAAGTATAGGGACACCCCTCCTAATTACTGAGTTTAGGTGTTTCCACCTATGGCTAAGAGGTGGATAAAAACACTGGCAATAGAATGGGCATGGCACTATGCTAGGATGACATCTCTACCACAAGTCAGTTTGTGTAATTTCTGTCCTGTCAAATCTTCTTGTCAACTGTAAGTGGTGTTATTGTGAAACTGAAGCATCTAGGAGCAACAATAGCTTAGCCATTAAATGGTAGATCATCTGGCTGTAGAAAATGGCAGGAGAATATTACCTGCCTGACCGCATTGTGCCAAGCGTTAAAGTGTGATGAAAGAGGCTATGGGGTTGAAGCTATGGGGCTGTTTTTCAGGGGTTGGCCTAGACCTCTTAGTTCCAGTGAAAGGAACCCCTTAGTTCTCGTTCAGCTTCAGTATCTGACCTCACAAATGAGGATGAATTTGTGAAAATTTTCGCAGACACACTCCAAAATCTTGTAGAAAGCTGTCCCAGAAAAGTGGAAGCTGTTATAGCTGCCAAGGGGAACTCAACTTTAATGCATAAGGAATTAGAATAGGATGTCCATCATCCCCACTTGCACCACTGATGTACACTCGCCATCTACTTTATTATAAACTTCTATTTTGTATTCCTCTTGCTGGTCACAGTATAAGTTCCACCTACCTTATAGGTTCACTATGTAGGTGTACAATGGCAGACTTTAGTGATGCAAAATTTGTCCGTCCCTTTCTACACCATTCATCACTTGTCAGTTTCTGACCGCAGAATTGCTGTTGACCATATATATTTACAGTGTAGTTGCTGGAGTTGTTCCACAATAGTGTGTAACATTGTGGAGTTGAAAGTGGTGCTCCAGCCAAAAACAGCTCTGTGGTCAGAAACTGATGAATGGCTGAAGGATGGCTAACACTAATCACACTTCACCAGCAAGATTGAGCTACAAAGTAAGGTTTTAGTGAATAATACATTAATTGTAGATCTATAATAGACCTGTGGAAATGTGTGAGAGTGGCTTACTGGACACCTGGAAACGATTGGCCCCTCCCAGTCCTCCATGTGCTTCCTTCTTTTGATTCTTCCCTGTTCTGCCCCCTTGTTTCTAGACTCGCACTTGATTGGTTCTCACCTGTGTCTTGTTAACCCTCGTTGTTCCTGTATTTAAGCCCTGTGTTAGGTTGCTGGTCTTTGTATTGTGCTGTTTGGTGTTGTATTTTTTGGCTCCATTATATTTCCTAGTCTCTGTTTTTGAGTTTAGCCTGTTTTCTTTTTCGTTATGTCTGTTCCTCCATTTCTCTGTGTTGGCTCTTTGACCCTTAACTGTTTAGACCCTGCTTATGGATTTGCCCCTAATAAATCTCACTTCTCTCAGCATATGTGTCTGCCTCATCATTGCTCTCTGGCGTTACAAGCAGTTCCAAAAATCTCTTGCTGCCTGGCCTTTTCTCTAACCACAATACTTATATCCATGCATTGTAGTGCTATAAGTTCTATTCAATTATTGTCAGTTTGTGAGTATTCTGTCCAGCTCATTACTGCAGTGTATTATTTCACTACTAATCATGTGCTTAATCGTTGACTCACTACTGCCCACTACTGTTGCCTCTACAAAGCTGTCAATTGTTCGCCTAAGCCAAGACACACAGTACAAGCCTATCATTCACTGAGTTTTCCATGCAGCATGCTTTTTACTTGCTTATTCTCTGAGGCTATACAATGCCAAATTATTATGAAAGGCAAAGAAATGTGTGTTTCATCGCGCCCTTGCAAAAGAACCTTGAAATGAAGCAGGGTTAGCGTGAAAACAAACCTTAGTAGGGGCTAGCAACCAAGCGAACGAAATATGTTCATCAGTGATAGAGTGTGAGGTTCAGGAACATAGCAAGAAAAGAGCCAGGCCCTTTTAAATCCAGTCTAATTGCACCCAGCATGTGGTAAACACTTATTACAACTTGACAAGCCTGGATTTCGTACTTTTGGGGATGAGAAACCTAGAGACAAATTGTCATTGCTCTTCGCCTAAACCCCTTACATTCAAGGTCCTCTGCTTGGAGACAATCCTTTTATGTCACCTCATTTTTTAAAAATATTTTATTTATCCACTTTCTGTTGCCCCACACCCCCTTTCCAAATCTACTCCCTCCATAATTTGACTTAAAATGTTCTGCTTTGAATAATTTACAAATGTGAGGAATGAGTTGCAGTATGTTTTTTTTTTTTTTTGTTAAAAGGGAATGCCTAATGATTGCCGATGGGGTTCTGAGTTAATCCCGAGACCTTTCAGATCTGCTGCCACCCATAGCAGCTGAAGCGGAGGAGGCCAAGGATCGGCTCTGGGACACATGAAGGATTCCATCATTTCCCATTAGCCCATCTACTGTCTCTCCTCCCTTGTATGTGTGTGTGTGTATGTGTGTGTGTGTGTGTGTGTGTGTGTATGTGTGTATGTGTGTGTGGATGTGTGGGTGGGTGTGTTTGTGACTGCTCCCCTTCCCCAATCAAACCCCTGAAATGAGTGCACCTCCCCCACGATAGAGCTGGGACCTTTGAGGCTTCTGCAAGCTTGAGCTGGAGCTGCCTGCCTCTATAATCATTTTGCCAATACATCTGCCACATTCATTTCCATAAGAGAACTCCTTCCTATTGTTCTTTTTTGCCAACTGACATATTTAATATTAAATTTAACACATCCAATTCAGCAGAGTTTGCACGTTTGATGTACTCTAAGTGAAGGATATTTTCAACTTCACATGCAGTGTGATGGAGCCCAGAGTCAAGCCTTTCTGAGACTGAAACTTTCATATAAGGGCATGCAAACAGTCATCAAACTGTCAAAAATAAGTTTCAAAAACCTTATATAATTTGAGACTGATATTTTGTGTTTTCAATAACTGAGCAAACATTTAAAAATAAATATTCCACAGTATGATACTGTAGGATTATTGTAGGAGACTGCAGTAGGTGTCTTACCAGTATAATCAACATAACCCTTTTTCCTTTTAATCCATGTTGGAGCTGATAATTTAGGAATAAAAATGAGTTTAAAGAACTCTAGAAGTTGTGCTTGCATTTTCTGATTGAATCATTAGCATAACACTAGCCAAACATATATGCTACATCGTTTTACGCCCTTCTTCAGGGCAATACATTAATGTGCATTTCTGTTGTGCACAGCACTGTGTAATGCACCATGTTCTTGCTACTAGAAAATTGAATTTCAGATCTGAATGGGATTTTGAGGAATCCAAGATGACTGAGTAACTGCCTACAATAGCTAAATGCACCAAAAGCCTTAACCAGCCATCGGAGGTCACATGCTCGGGATCATGGGAGGATAATCCATGTAGGTCAGATACATATTAGCTTTCAGAAGCATAATTTTGCTGTTTAGAGGAACATAAGCCACTGTTTTCCACTTGTCCCATATGTCATGGACCCAGAGCCATCAAATCATCAAAAAGATCAGTTTCTCACTGATTCTCTTTAGAGAGCAGGATTTAAAGGGAGTTCTTCGGGGAATGATAGATGCAAACCATGGCCATGGCCTTTTGGAAACTCCATACTTGTGCCCCTGCCACCTTTCACTGATACATTTGTGAATCATCCTCCACAAAAACTTACAAATCATTATAAGCAATTTGATAATGACAGTCTGTGACATCTCACAGCCAAATTGCACATATGCTACAGAGTTGTGCATGTGTAGTTTGTTAGTAGTAAGTAGTAGTAAGACTGGGTACTGTCTGACAACAAACACCTGCAAAGCCCCAGCTGAACAAAGCCTGGATTGACAAAAAAAAAAAAAAAATAGAAAGATCCAAAGCCTTGTCTACAAACCACTGCCCCCATTCCAACTGCTCTCTCTAATGAGCCTCAGACAACTCTGCAGCCTTTGACCTTCAGCACCACATCTGATGCCCGCTATCCTGGGTTCCCATATATGTCAATACGTATTCTTCCTCAGATTGTGCTCTAGCTGGCTTGTGGAATAGGGACAGATGGACTGTGTTTTTCTGTAAATTCACACAGAAAGCTGAAATCTCAACTGCTGCATGTTGACCTGGTGAGGAATATGCCATATGTTGCTAATTTACATTCATGTAGCCTGGATCCTAATATTTCAGAGACTGAAAAATCAACTTAATGAATTAAAATGCAATTTACTAATAATGCCACTGATGGTTACATGCCAGATAAACTTCTCTAGCTTGTATAAAGCATCACACAAATGTATCTGTTTATATAATCAATTTCTGATTTCCAAACTTGTGAAATTATGTAATGCCCTTTGGCTATGTTCATGACGTTCAGGGCTGATCTGCTACATCATGTTGGGTTACTTGGCAGAAATACTTGGAGTAAATTTCCTTCAACGGTACAGAGCTGTGCTGCAAATCAACCATGTCACAGGAACATCTGACAGTAGTTTATCTGCAGATCACCCCAGTTTTTTCCATTTAATTCTCTCACTTTAAATGACTTTCAATCTGTTATTTATTCCCAGTGTGTTCAACAGTTAACTAATGGCATTTGTATTCTTTTCTGAGATTAATTACTTAATGTTAATTAAGCTAAATATGCAAAATTACTAAACCACACCTCTGCAGTTAGACTTACTTGTAAAGATTCAGATGTCTTGAAGTAACCAAAATTGATCACAAATTAAAAGAAAATTAAATTAGCAGGCTTGTTCTAAGAACCTAGAAATGTATTTATTTACCCAATATAAATGTGGGTAGTGTATTGGCAGTGATATTAGCACAATGCTAATCAGGCCTTTAATGGAATCAGCATGGAGTGGCCAATTGCAGTGACTGGCTTTACAGCTGGTGCCTCTTTTCTGCTTTCACGTTCATAAAGCAGCAATGAAAAGAAAACACCTCCAAATAAATTTCTAGGTTCTTAGAACAAGCCTGCTAATTTAATTTTCTTTTAATTTGCGATCAATTTTGGTTACTTCAAGACATCTGAATCTTTATAAGTAAGTCTAATTACAGAGGTGTGGTTTAGTAATTTTGCGTAATTAGTTTAATTAACATTAAGTAATGAATATATATATATAGCCTCTGTCTATGCTATTCATGTAAAAATCTAAGGATGGGGTACTTTCCCCATGAATAATATGCAAAATAGCTTTTTATAAAAATAAAAACTGTCTCCAAACTTTGCTGAATCACCAAAGTTTCCCCGTAGCACACCTTCTAAGACTGGTAGAATGAGTGTCACTTATACTTAGTATCAGAAGCACAGACAGTAGATACCAGATCTGTTTGTTAGCAGAATCACAAGCATGTAACTCCCACAGGATTATAATAGATTTTGGGTTTCATGGTACAGGGCTGTGCTAAATCCTTCTATCTCCTCTTTGGCTGATTTTCTTAGGTCAGTCCATCTCTGGTTAATGAGGCTGAGGCAGGGTGAACTGGCATTCCGGGTGGCATGATGCCAGAAGGTAAGACAGTCCTGTCCCCTTCTATCAGCCAGAGCATGACTCTTCATGTAGACAGGCCCTGGGGGAGCAGTCCCCCATCTGGCAACTCTCTGATTCACCTTAGATTGGCCTTGTGGAAACAGCAAAGCTTATTACCCCTGTGACCAGAATCCCAGTTGACCCTCAGCAGCCACCTCCAGAGGGTCTGACCCTGCATAGTTCATCTGCATTATTTTATAACAAACAACTGGATCACAGCAGCTGTGCTAGTGAAGGATTGACAAAGAGCTGAGGATTTTGGACTCCTTCTATAATGGTATCACAAAGCTGTGAGGCTCATAAGAGTTTGTGTGCGGTGATGGCTTGAACCAGTTAAAAGCTAGGCTTCATCATAAATGTGTTATAGTTTTAGGTCGGAACACAACAGAAAGTTATGGCAAGAAATGCCAACAGTTTGTTTTATGTGTAAAACCATATTCTTTGCTGGTATCTATTAAAGGGACACTCCTGACAAAATGAGAAACTTTTCATTGCTACAGGTCTTGTAAACATGTTTACTTGCATCCTACTTGCTCTAGTAGTCTCTAGAGTGAGATTTTCCCACTTAAACACTAAATAACTCCCTCTCTGATGACATATTTTAACGGTGGGAAAAGCCTTTTAAAATGACTGTATAGGATGGATTTAAAGGGTGGGCTGTTTGAAATGTTTGTTTGCTTATTTGTTAGTTTTTTTTTCTGAATGCAGAAAGAAAGGCAGATAGCTAACATTGGCTCTATAAACATGAGTGTCTTACTGCTAGTGTATAACTGTGGTAATGGTCTTCATCATTACAATGGAGAGAATAGATGACTAAAAGGACAGAATTGACTCATTGGATCACATAACGGTTTAAAGCTAAATGTAGGTACTTACCTTCAGTTCAGCTTCTTTTCTCTGATTGAAAGGGTAAAAATGCCTCTGGCATCATTTTGCATTGAAAATAAGATTAAATCACTATTTTATTCAACATCTGAAGTAAGAGGTGTACTAATGCTAACTTGGTTGCCTTTGTCTATTGATCATTAAGCTAGTCTAGCAGAAAGGATTTGTTAACAGCACAGGGACTCCCAATGGCGGTTTGATGTACATATCTGTTAGTTGCATCTATTTTCAAGTCTGCTTATCCTTCTGGGTTGTGGGGTGAGCTGGATCCTGTACTAGCAATTAACAATCATTGGGTGGAAAGCTTAACCTCAAAGCAAAGAGGATTAAAAATTGCAGATTGAAGTATAGATACTAAGGGACATCAGTAAGTATCCATGCTGCCCAGCAATCCACAGGGAAGATAAAATGCAGTCATTAGCATGTCTAACCTCTTTCCCCATGGCTGGCATTTTCCTGTATGTCTGAAGTGCTTGGTCTTTACTGGCATTTAAGAAGGCAAGAAAGGAAGAAGGATAGAGGGCCCCCTCTCATTTATTGTTCCTCATGGATGTTGTCTGTGACAAATGATCTGAGGTGACATGGAGCACAGGCCGGGCCACACTCTGCGGTCACTCTGATCTTTGTGTCAAGTGAGAGATTCTAATCAACGTTTCTTCTCTCCCCTCACTCACTCCTCTGTGCCTGGCTGTCTGTCTCTCTGTTGCCCTTCGTCTCAGAGCTATCACCTTCACTCCCAGATACTCCAGGTAGCCTATAGCAGCAGTGCTGTTTCTGGACAAGAATGGCTGCAGTTTAGTTGGGGGAGCCTACCTGATCTGAGTTTAGCTCTCCGGGGTTCTTTACAAGTTCCAGGCTGTGTTGTGGGTGGAGGCTGAGAGGTATAGCAGCCTAGTTCTGGCTCAGAGGGAGGCTTGCTCTGAAGGTTCTGAACCCTTAGGGAATCTCTCTGCCTCCGATGTGTCAGTGGGATTGGATTGTGTTAAGGGGCATAAAGGTGTTCTCCTGGGAGTGCTGTATGACTATCATGTCTTTCAGTCACGGCAAAGTTGCAATGGGAGTGTTGAGAGATCCAGACTATGGATTTGAAGGATGTTACTGGAAGCCTTTGATGTTTTTGAAGGCCTGTGTGTGCAGGTGTCAGGTGCTGACATGAAATCTGCAGGAGTTTGCCTATTCATTCAAATAGCACAGGCTTCCAACAGAAGAATGTTTGCTAACACATTGTCTGAAGGCTACCTTCATAGGTGACTTGAGCACGGAAACATTTAATAATTTATTTGTAATCTTCAAATTTTAATCTGCTTATACCACTGACCACAAAATAGGATAGGATGGTTTTATAAAGGAAATTACAGTGTACATTGTTAACATTGTTATGAACCATCCTTAACAAGTAATAGAACTTCTAAGGTAGAGGCCCAGTTAAGAACACTATATATCTATATATCTAGACACTTAAAAAATGTGGTTCTTCAAGGGTTTTTTTCTTTAGTAAAGAAAATGAGTCTATATAGAACCATAAAACCCTTTTTGAAAAGGGTTCTATATAGCAGCTAAAAGGCCTGACTTCGTAACAATAGAAGATCCCTTTTTGGAGAACACTTTTTAAATGGTTCTCTACAGAACCATTTAATGATTCAAAGAACAATCTGTGAGTGTTCATGCTTCTACTTACTGAAGAACCCCTGAAGAACCCTATATATATATATATATATATATATATATATATATATATATATATATATATATATATATATATATATACATACATATACATATTATATTTATAGTACTAGTACTATATAATACTATATATAATAGTACTATATACTATTTATAGTATAGTATATTATAGTATGAAATATTATAGTTATTTACATTTATGGCATTTGGCTGATGCTCTTATCCAGAGCAACTTACAATTTGATCATTTTTTACACAGGTTATGTTTTATTATTTTGAGTAGTTTCTCTTGAGGAGACTTGTGTGGCTGCAGTTATGAAAATAGAGTTAGGTCTTTGCCTTATAAGTTTCATTAATTGGGAATGGTACTTAATAACAGTGTTATAAACAAATAAATATAACTTTTTTAGTTTAATGCCGCTTATATCAATATAATGTCATTAAATTGTTTGTCGTCCTGTGATTACTGGCAAAAGGTGTTCATTAATATATAAGAATTGCTTTATAAACACATTATTCAGTACTTTTGTGTTTTGAAGCCCCTTTGTAGGTAACCTTAAAGTAATGTTAGTAAGTATTTACTACTAAATTAAAGGGAAATCATTTTGTTCTTTCTGGTTCTTCAAACTTTGTTAGAGAACTACTGAATTTTCTCCAGTTTTGCAGTGAATGGCTAAATATATAGTACATAGAATCTTAGCATGATGGAAATCTCCACCTAGCATTCAAATGCCATACGTCATGGTCCCTGAAGGCAATAGAGTCTAAAAATATATCTCTGTTATATGTGCTACTATCACACCTGTTTTGTCAGATAGGGACTAGACCATCATGGCAGACAGGGATGCGAGAAGTGCAGAGTCCTCCTTCACAGGAATAGCCAAGCCTAAAAATGCAATTTGCAGGCTTGTAGTCAGGGATGCTCCATGATGGGCAAATGATGGCTGGCTTCACAGCTCTGAGGGTGTGCTTGTGTGGGAGGAGGGTGATGACACAGACAGTTGTCATGAAAATAATCGGTGCAAATGGACTACACAGACAAAAGTGACAGGAAAACAGTGGAATGTTGCATCGTGGAATAGATGGCAACATGGAACATATGAAAAGCACAGCGAGGTTGAGATCAGGTATACCAACTCTCTTTTTCATACAACTACCATCTTCGATAGCGACCACTCAATGCTCCACGTCTAACTGCCTGTCAAAATTCTCTTAGAGATACCTTGATTGCAGGATGTGAGTTTCCATTATTATCTTTCCAAGCACATTAAAATTGTCTCTGACCAAAGACAAAATGAATCTTCCTTGCTGCCATTTCTTTATTTCTTCATTGTCACATTACCAGGTGCTGATTTTTGATCATAGTGCGGCACGTCAAATATTCAGGAGGGCACAATCCAATTAAATAGAAAAGCTGCTTTAAAGGCCTAGACAAACATGATTGAATTTTAGAGCTTAAAATGACAAACAAGGCCAATACAGACGCCTGTTTGACAGTCTATCTACCACTGCAACAGCCTTCTCCAATCTTCCGGAAAGGAAAGTGCCAAGCCCAGCAGATTCAGCCAGCATCTCCCTCCTGCTGCCTTCATAAATATGCGGAGTGAATTGAACTGAAATGTGGCTTTAATTAAAACGTGAGGATCCAGTGAGATGGATGAAAGTGTTCTGGCAAGTGAGGTGTTTGAGAAAGAGTCGGAATAGGCACGCTTACTCCCCGCTACCCCGTGCCATCCTCTGGCCATCTCTGTCAGGATATGTTTTTTGCAGATCTGACTCTGGAAACTCAAGCTGATATTATGAAGGCTCTGCTTGATTCCTGTTGAGAGTTACATAAGCCAGGGCAAAAGGTTTATTGGTTTTATCTTAATGTTAATTGAAATATTTTATATATTTTGTAATTTAAATGCAATCTTGGTGTGTTAATCCCTGCCTCCATGGAAATATAGTGTATTTGCATGAATGTATGTCATTTTGCTGATGAAAGACACAAATTGGAAAAATAAAGTCCAAATAATTCCGCTCTTTATAAAGCATGTTAATATTTTTAAGAATGCCTACTTAATTGGGAGCACCATGGGGTTTGACATACAGGCAGGGAGAAAGAAAAGGGTGGGAGAGAGAGAGCTTCTTTGAATTTACAGGATTTGTTTAAAGACTAAAGTCTTCACAACATGTGAAGATTATTAGCGTGTGCAGAAAGTGACACAAGCTCTTGTTACTGCTCAGCAATTACCAGGACTAACTGCTGTTTTTGCTGTGCCATTAACATCAGAGAATAATTCAAAAACAGTGTGGAATATTCAGCACACTAATGAATGAACTCCATGAATATTGATTTGACTGGGCTTTATTGACAGTTTATATGGTCCAAGGGTGCTGTATTAGGCAACATCACATGAAAGATTATTATTGGCCACCATGTATGAAGCCAGGGGACACCTATTACATTAATTCATAACAAGCAAAAGATGTTCCTTCACATTTTGCAGAACATCAGTGATCTTAAACGGGACACATAACCTTATATCGTTATCAGTAAACGGGCAGTCGTGGGCTGGAGGTTAGGGATCTGGCCCTGTGACCGGAAGGTTGCAGGTTTGATCCCCAGGGCCGACAGTTCATGACTGAGGTGTCCTTGAGCAAGACACCTAACCCCCAACTGCTCCCCGGGCGCCGTGGACAGGGCTGCCCACCGCTCCGGGCAAGTGTGTGCTCACTGCCCCCTAGTGTGTGTGTGTTCAGTAGTGTGTATGTGGTGTTTCACTTCACGGATGGGTTAAATGCGGAGGTAGAATTTCCCCGCTTGTGGGATCAAAAAAGTATCAAAAAAGTATCACTTAAAGCACAGCAGAGGTCTTTTTCTGCCAACTGAGGAAATGTTCAAGAACGCTGGCTTCCTACTTTTGGAGCATTTCTTAAGCAATCTCTGGTCTCTGAGCAAGATGTCATGATGAATCATCAGCTAAATGGCCATGATGTGGAAATAAACTGGTGTCACTGAAATGCCAGTTTTTTTGCTATTAGAGACTGTAGGTTACCAATTTTACAGTGAGTTAGACTCACTTTTGCCCATATACACATGCACACCAGCCATCTGAAGTCTCAAGGATTATGATATTGTTTGTATTTGGTGGAACTATTTGACTCATAATTAATATCACAACAAAATAATGGCCCTGAAGTTTGATTTGTGACTTTATTTGGACAGCAAACATGAAATCATATGCACTGTGCACTTTTATGGACCTAGTGTTTCAACAACTCAACAGCTCTGGAACTTGCTTTGCCTCATTTTGGACATTTTTGGAGCTATGAATCCCTATTTACCTTTGAACATGTTGGTTTTAATGCAATTAAAATGCCAGCATGATGTTAATAACATTTTAGATGGCATTTGAACTTTTTATTTCAAAATATACCAGGTCTTTCAGGTCTCTAATTTGCAGTTGTTCAGAGCCAACATTTAAAAATTAAAGATTAAAGATTTAATGGTATCACATAATTCTGATTGAGAATGAGACAGCGTTAAATGTATTCTGTGAAATAATTATTATTGGCACTGTGCACTTGCAAATGGAATTCATGAATACTTTATTTACAGTGTTAACACAGAAAAGACTTAATTTGCAAGGGCTGACTCTGGAGGTCAAGGCAAAAAAAAAATGTTTTTACATTCACCAATTTGTTCCATAGCCTGCTGTGTCTTGTATCCTGCACCCATACTGAGCATCAGCCAGTGAACTGTTTAAATAATCAAATCATTACTTTTGAGTCTAAGTGCTGAATCTTTTGAATTAATACACATGTTCCTACTCTGTGATGGTCAGTCATGCATAATAGTCCAGTACAGAAACATTTTATGTAATAAATGTAATTTTATGTAATGGCTAAAGGTACAGTCACCTGCATCTGTAGCATGATTAAACAGTCAAGAAGGGCATCTGTCAATTGTATGAGTTCATTTATTTAATACTTTGTGGTTATTAGTTAGTATTTTGCCTATTTATTCATTGATCATTTGCGATGGATTGAGATTTGAAGGAGCAATGTATCAGGAAAGTATGGAAAATAAGTGATTTGCCTGGTAGGCAGCCTGTGTGTTGAAGATTGAGGAATTAGCATGCTGAAGCTATGCAGCTGAGCGCTTTTGTTTTCTGCGATTACCATAGGTGACTAGAGGAGGTGAAAACTGGGGTGAACAGTAACAATTTATGCAGGCCAATTCCTGTCCATCAGAGAATAAGGGAGCAATCAGTTGCAGCAGGATGTATGACTATTTGAAGTCCTGCTTGCTCTGTGCTCCATAGTTACTGTCTATGCTTCCATCAGCTGCAGATCCAGGAGAGGCCTTTGTCCATAAATCATCAAATCAGTGTACGACAGAATGCATTTTGTTTCGATGTGTAATTGTCTGAGACATTGACACAGTAAAGTTCAATTAGTGATTGCACTTAGTGATTGACAGCTCAACACTATGAGTCTGAAAGCATGTGTAGCTGTCAAGAAGCCCTTATTGAGGAAAAGAAATGAACAAAAAAGAACATTTTCAGGCTCCCAAGTGGAGCAGCTGTCTAAGCATCAGCCATATCAGGAGATTACGAGTTCGATCCGTGGCCGGGAGACCAATCAAGCACAATTGACCCTCCTCTCCCTGGATGGGTATGGACCCTCCCTCTCCCCCCATCACTAAGTGCAAAGCCTGCAAGTGCAGGTGTCTGTTAGCTATTATACCAGAACTGGAGGTTAACATTCCTCTCCAAGCAAGTTCACCTGTCCAATGACATTGCTTTAGCAACAGTCTGAAAAGATGCAGTGGCTGGGTTCATATGACTCAGAGGAAGTTTCATCCTTCTAGCACTGCTGGTATCGTGCAATTGGGGGTGACCTAACTGGTGAGTGGAACTGGAAGCAACTAAATTGGAAAGAAAATTGGAAATAACATTTGCAAGGAAGACAAGGCAGCTACAGATGGACTGACCACCCCAGAGTCCAGACCTCAACATGGCTGAATGTGTTTGGGAGTATTTGGATCATGAAAAGCAGAGAATGCAAACTTCTAAGATTCGAATCCCTGCTGATTTCTTTGAAAAACTGAAAGTTTTCTGAAAACTATTAACTCATTAAATACTGAAAATGTTGACATTATGTTGTAAAAGTTTAAATGATTTCTGATAAATATATATATTGTCTACTTGTTTCCTGTTGCTCTGCCCTGTGATGGACTGGCGACCTGTCCAGGGTGTATCGTGCCTTTCGCCCGAAGACTGCTGGGATAGGCTCCAGCACCCCCCCGCGACCCTGACGGAGAAGCGGCTTGGAAAATGGATGGATGGATGGATGTTTCCTGTTGCTGAAACATGAATAACGTAACTTGTACTTAATGGTCGTTTTGACTGTAAATGATCTAAATGGAAGGAGATCTCTGAATTACTAGGTAAATGCAGTTCACCAGACATCTTTAAGCTTATATTTTAGCCTCATTCTGTCTTAATTGAAATATGGAACCTGAGCTGAAAATTTACATGTGTGATACTCATATTAACACTTCAGCCAGGCTTCACCACTGAGGCACACTGATGAGTGACTTCCTGGACCTGCTGTGTGTGTGTGTGTGTGTGTGTGTGTGTGTGTGTGTGCGCATACAGCTATTAATAAACACAGGAAGTTGGAAGCTGTGTTCCTCTGTCTGTCTTTACATACTCACTTCTTCACACAAGAACAACAGGTGATTTAAACAGTGCATCTACTTGTTTTCCATCTATTGTTAGGTGTCAAACCCCTCTGTGATGTTCTGTCATTTTGCTAAGACATTGTTAGTCATGTTAATGCTTAGAGGAGGACAGTCATGTGGCCTGGTTCATAGCAACAGCAACATGTCATGTGTTGATGTCTTTAGTGTGTAAAATCAGCATTACCTTCAAGAACTTGAAATTAGATTTGGTGCATGTTTTTATTGCTTCCCCAATGTCAACTCTAAGAACCTGAATGACAAGAGAACCTCTAGCTTTGTCAAAGCCTTTTATTGTAGGTTATCTGTACATCCCCTTATCTAGAGCAAACTGGGATAAACGCAGGTGTCTTTGAAAGGTGGCTATGATAACCCATGTCTTAAAACATGGATCCCCATGAGCTGTGCTGAACGTTTGATATCCACTGGAGGTTGAGGAGTTCATCATGGTCCTGGTGGCAGATTGCTGTTTGGAGACAGTTTACTGCAGTTCCCCCTGACCTTATATGTGTTGATTCATTAAGTACTTTATTAGTCAACTGTCAGCCCTTCAGATAATTCCTACTAAATCTATACTCATTTTATCTACCTCTAATACCTCTGCTGTGGCTTATATTATTTGCTGTGCACTATTAAATTAAAATGTGCTGTTAATTACATTGTATCTACATGATAATGTTAGCTTTAGTATTAATTTAGACATGTGGCTACAGTAATGAACATAAGCTAAAGTTAGTATAGCTATTAAGGTCATCTTCTGTATCAGCCAACAGATATAGTGTCTGGGTTTTAGTAAAGAATACAGAAGTTTTTTTCTCTTTTGAGTTGAAACAAAGATACATGACTTTTACAGATATCTCTCTTTAGTCTTATTACATTACATGCATGCATTACATATTACAATTTATGTATATTCCTCTTAAATCTAAGTCCTCTGCATTAAAACACATGCACATAGCATGACTTGAAAAAAAAGGAAAGAAATGAACATTACATTTTCTGTAGAATTAACAGCCAACTCTATGACTCTTTTATGGAAATTTGTTTAAATTACAGCACATATTCTTTGTATTTACAGTACAATTCCTTTATATAGAAAAAAATAGTACTGTATGATTGGACTGCATTTACCTTATACTTCACAGAAATATAAAAGATGTTTACATATTTAAGAGCAATTAAAGGATTCCTCATTAAGAAGCACATCCTTCAGTGTTAAGACATGTACTGCATGCTGCATCACAGTAATTATGTAAACAACTGGAGGCACACTGACCATCCCCTTTATTAGAAGCCCCCTGTATTATGGGTCCACCTTGCTAATATATATTTAAACTTAGGCAATCTATTCCCATACAAAATTTTGTGTTAGCCACAAGTTTCTGACCACAAACTTTCTGAGTTGTTTTAAGGTGATATAAAACTCTCAACCTTGCAATGAGACTGTTGTGTTTGAAAAACTGGAAACCCTAACATCATCATTGTACTGATATAAATATTGATACACACATACCAGCATCAAACTACAACACCACTCCATGGACATGGGTCAGTGTCACTGCTTTGTTGTTTGAATCTGACCAACGATTGGGTGGAGACCAGATGACATGAACTATGCATGACATAGATGGGTTACAGTCTATAAATGTACACCTATATAGTAGATCGATAACATAGCTAAACCTCCTAAAGTTGCCAATAACCCTTGTCAGAATGATAGAAAAGATCATTTGAATTATTTGAGAGTGATTTTTCTTTCAGAGCATTCAGCTCTATCAGCTTAAGTAGCTAACAAATAATAAAACCTATTTAGTGTGACGTTGGGGAGTGATGATGAGGTGGACGCATGTGCTAAGATCCAGAGGGCAAATCCAGAGTCAGGATCTTAGACCCAACACGGATTGAACAGGGAACAGACATGACAAAAGAAATGCAGGATAAACAAACAACGGAGGCCGGAAGAAACAAATAACAAACACAGACCAAACAGCACGAAAATACAATACAAAGCCCAGCAAACTCACAGGGAAAAACACAGGGCTTAAATGCAACAAGGATAACAAGGGTTAACAAGACACAGGTGGAAAACACAGGTGGTTACAATCAGGGGCAGGGTCTGAAAACAAGGGGGCAGGACCAGGAAGAAACAAAGCAAAAGCACATGGAGAGGACTGGGAGGTAAACACAACCACATGGACTGGACTGGGAGGGGCTGATCATGACATTTAGCATGATACCATTAGGCATCGTTTATATTAGTGGCAGTGGCTTCTTTTGGTTCACGTATTCCTTTGAAGTCCTGGGTGCTGGAGATATTTCAGTATATCATCAAGTGCTTGAGTGGATGGGCAAATGTTCCAGTCCCCTCTTCTGTGTTTTGGCTGGCTGAAGGCCGGTATCTCTCATTCCCAGGGAAGAGATGTAATCACACAGCGCACAGCTCTTACACACTTAGCTGGGTGTTGGCTTATTTTATCATATTGGCTTGGCTGTGCAAATGACAAGGGTTTTATTCCACCTCGGCAGTTGCATAGCAACTGTCGAAAAAGTAATTTTCAGCTACCAAAGCTTCGGAGTCGAACTGGAAAACATCTATCTGTGTTATTATTATGTTTTTTTTTTCATCTTAAAGCATCTACAGCAGTGTGGTTTTGGAGTCATGCCAAGAGCTTAATTTTTTTTAATTTTAATTAAAAAGATCCAAAAGAAAATGAAAAGAAGCATAAAAAAAGAAAAAAGAAAATTAGTAATTATCTTGTTTAAATGTGCTCTAACCAAACACTTGTGATAGTTTCTGTTAACCGCTTAAATGGCAAGTACCCATTGGTGGATCCAATGCACTTCTGTAACTTTTTCCTTAGCCAGTTTGCATTACTTTCCATGGAGTAACTGAATAATGAGGCATAAGATGTAATAAGCTTGGAATATTAAGTGGTTACAATATTCCCAGTTTTTATAGATTATTCTGTTTTGAACCACTTTTTTTCTGATCAAATCTCTTTAGGACTTAAGAGCCAGTGTGTCCACGGCAGAAACATCACACAGCTTGCATGAATGGCTTTGGATAGGCAGCAGGGCCATCCAGCTAGACGTTAAGTCAGACAGGGAGCAATCAGCAACCCTCCGTTTCTTATGGCTCGATCACTTGTGAGCAGCTGCTCTTCCCTGTGGCCTTAACTCTCTGACTGCTAAAGGAATGCCTGATGCGCTCTCTCTGCATTTCATAATATCCTAAAGAAGAGGACTTTGAAAGCATAATCTTTTGAAAATGAGCTGAACTTGGCCTTTGAAATCTGCAAAGTATTAAATATTATATTTGTATGAATTTATTGATGAAGGGGACCACTGGGATCACATCTTTTGCACAGAAGACAATGAAAGCAGCTTAGAAATATGATTGGCCTTAAATGATCTAAAGCTGAAGTGTTAAAACACACACATATGTTTATATTTGTATATATAGGGCACACGGTCATATATAGCAAGCAAACTGACAGGACCATAAGAGATATTAGCATTTGAAATGCCAGCTTTGTATTTGCAAGCAGAATCAAGTGGTACTCTGTGATAAGTGTCTCAGTAGAAGATTAAAAGAGAACAATTTCCTTATGAATATATTAACATTTTATGAGTAAAATCAGGCAATGGGAGTCTTCTCTGCATAAATAATATGCAGGCTTAATAATATTGCCTGGCAGGAAGTTTCTGTGGACGTCTGAAATAGAATGGGACATTTCACGGTGCCTGTGTGTGTGTGTGTATTTAGCTCTTTGTGGGGATGATTCTTAATGTCCTGAGGTTAATGAAACATGAACATATGCATTACTGTGCCACATGAGGAAAAATGCTCTTTTCCCCTTTTTCTAAAGAAAATTTCCTTTTTTTCAACAAGCTTTGGGTTAAGTGTAGCACAGCAGCAGTTGGCTATAGTCAAAGACATCAAAATGAAAAAATCTGTGCCAAACCAAAAGTCAGCAGATCAAGCTGAAAACATGAAAAAGAAAACTGAAAGAAAAGGTTTACATGAAATAAATATACTAAATGATTACAGTATGTAGGCAATATAGCTATGACATACAGTGTCCTCAATAACAGAGAATGGTTGGTCATCCAAGCCCATGAATTCTATTATTTTTAGTTATTCTTTGCACTTATTACTGTTGTCATTTTTTGTTAGGCTATATATATCATTGTTGTGCTAGAGACTTTCCGTTCTGCTTCTTTTGTTTAATAATATAATCAAAATTCAGTGGGCAAAATTTCTACTTAATATTACACGTGGCTATGTCTTGTGTTCTTACATCCACACTTCACAACTGAAATATAGTAAAAATTAACAAAACGTTCTCTGACCTTCCAAATTCTGACTTTCCAAATTAGAATCATCCTAGTGAAGAAAGCCTATTTCCTTTGCGCCACCTGAGGCCTGAGGTTGGATCAAACTGTTCAGGTGACATATCTGCCATAAACCCGTTGGCCCTTAATGCCTCAATGACAATAATGATTATGATATGAGACCCCTTTCCGATGATTTTTACTCATGCATGAGAAGACTAAATAAGCTTTACAAAGTGGTTTGTGTTCCATCATAACAAAAGCAAACACAGTCCAATCGATTGTTTTTTATTAGACTGCTTTATTAGATTTCCCTATGTAGGTCCATCTCTCACATTGGAGCACAACTTAACATCTTTTGAAAATCAAAATTTTCAGTAAACTATTTTTTAAATATTTGAGCAAGATGACTTTTAAGACAACCTACACATCTCTCAAAGGTGTGAAAATGAAATGAAAATGAAAGGTAAGACAAATTTAAATGTCAAATCTAAAACAAATTAGCTCAACATGGAAATGTATAACTTCATAGGTGGGCTTGATTGTAAAAGACAGAGAGGCTATAAAAATCTAGTAAATTAATTCAGTTAATTCATTACAGTTACATGTTGTTTAAACTGGATGGGCTTTTCAGCCTTAATACATAAAACATATACATCAAACTAATATGACCTATGAAAATAGGATGTCAAACACTGGCAAATTTAGTGCTGATGACAAAGTAGAAAAGTAAATGTTAATGTCAAATTAAAAATTTTATTCTATAATCTATAGTACATTTCTAACAAGTATGTGAACATAGTTCTGAAAAAGAACTGCTCTGAATGTATATGAGAAGAATACAGGCTCTTTTCAGTGTTTGCTTTGGAGCAATTTGTGGGCGGAGGCTGTACTTTGGCCTAACTAGCTCATGCTATGACATGTTTATAAGCTTCGAAATGGTGTTTAGTTGCAGTCACTAAGAAGGATGAACATTGCTTATTCCTTTTGTGTTACCTGTTAGCAAAATACTCTTACTGTATTATAAAGCACAGATCTGGCAAAAGGCTCTGAATTTCCATCTCAAACCACACCACATATATCACATATTCTACAGCATGTGTGTCTTTCTTAATATCAGCTTAACATTTATTAACAACTAGACATTTAGTATGCAATTTCTAGATAAGTACAACTTGTTACACTTATTTTTCTATTTTATCACCCCCTTTTTACTGCTATCATTTCTAAATGACTATTAATTATCATCATCATCATCATCATCATCATCATCATCATTATCATCATTGTTTTTAACCGCTTAGTCCAGATAGGGTAGATAGCAGTTGGGAAAGCAGAGAATCCTAAATGACCCTGTGCCCCGCAACTTCCTCCAGCTGATTCCTGGGGACCCCAAGCCGCTCCCAGGCCAACTTGGAGATGTTATCTCTCCAGCGGGTCCTATGATGACCCTGGGGTCTTATCTCGGTAGGCTGTGCCTGGTACACCTCCACCGGGAGGCATCCAGGGGGCATCCGGATCAGATGCCCGAACCACCTCAGCTGGGTCCTCTCACTGAGGAGGAGTAGCAGCCCTACTCCGAGCTTCCCCCTGGATGGCCGAGCTTCTCACCCTATTGAATAGAGTGTAGCCTCCACCTTGTGAATAAAGCTCATTTCCGCCGCTTGTATTCGCGATCTCATTCTTTCGGTCATTACCCACAGCTCATGACCATAGGTGAGGGTCAGGATGTAGACCGACTGGTAAACAGAGAGCTTCGCATTATGGCTCAGCTGCCTCTTCACCAATACAGTCCAGTACAGTGACTGCATTACTGCTGCCGCCTGTCCCAGCCTGCGGCCGATCTCACGATCCCTCCTCCCATCGTAAACAAGACCCTGAGATATTTAAACTCCTCCACCAGGGGCAAGTCCTTTCCCCTTACCTGGAGTGGGCATGCCATCCTTTTCCGGGCTACTATTAATACTATTAATTAATGACTAGAAAATGAGTAAGTAATTGCTAGGTTATTATTATCATAATATTAGCATATTATTACCCACTTATTACTGATCTGAAAGGTAAAGTGCTACTGACATGGCTATGTTTGTAAAATTAATTTAATTTAATAGCCATATTTATAATGCTTTATGAATTAGCATTATGCATTCTAAATATTGTTCATAGCATGTTATATTGTCAGTAAAGAAACTCCCAGCTTGCATACTGCATTATAACCTGGCTATTCATAAATACAAACAGACAACACATCAAATATTAAAACTGTGAAATGTATTTGTTTTTTTTAGTGGTAACTGGTCTGGACTACAGGCAGGCCAGTTTAGCTCCCGGACTCTTTTAATACAGAGCAATGCTGTTGTAATACATGCAGAATGTGATTCGGCATTGTTTTGCTGAAATAATCGGGCCGTTATCTGGATGGCAGCATATGCTGCCGAAACTTGTATGTATTGTTCAGCATTAATATTGCCTTCACAGATGTGCACATCACCAATGCCATGTGCATTAATGCACCCTATACCATCATGAATACTGGCTTTTGAACTGTGTGCTGATAACAAGCGGCGTGGTCTTTAGCCCAAAGGACACAATGTCCATGATTTCCAAAAACAAATTCAAATGTTAATTTCTGGACTACTGGATACTTTTTCGCTTCACCTCAGTCCATCATAAATGAGTTTGGGCGCAGAGAAAGTTTCTGGGTCCTATTTAAATATGATTCCTTCTTTGTGTTTTAAAGTTTTAACTTGCAATTATGGATGCAGTGATGAACTGTGTTCAAAGACAGTGGTTTTCAGAAGCGTCCCTGAGCCCATGCAGTGATTTCCACTGAAGAATCATGTCTGTTTTTGATGCAGTGGTGCCTGAGGGTCTTAAGATCATGACCAGCCAGTATTGGTTTTTGACCTCGTCCCTTGCACACAGAAATTTCTCCAGATTCTCTCAATCTTTTAATGATATTATGTATCATAGATGATGAAAAACAAAAGTGCTATTTTATGTTGAAAAACATTATTCTTGAATTGTTGCACTTTTTGTGGTAAACCACTCCTCACCTTAATTTCTGAAAGACTCTGGGAAGCTTTTTTATACACAATCATGTTATTGACCTGTTGCCAAACAGGTGTATGTGTTTTTTATTAGCATTACACAACTTTACCAACCTTTTGTTGCCCCCATCCCAAATTTTTGGAATGTGTTGTTGGCATCAAATTCAAAATGGGCATTTTTTTTTCACAAACCTACAACATTTCTCAGTTCAAACATTTAATATGTTGTCGCTGTGCTATTTTCAATTACATGTAGGGTTTAAATGATTTGAACATCACTGCATTTTATTTTTATTTACATTTTGCACAGCATCCCAACTTTCTTGGAAATGGAGTTGTATTTGTAACATGTCTTTCAAATGAAGTGACAGTATTTATATGCTTATATGGGTATAGATTATTATTATTGATAAACACATGATATAATAACCAAAGCATAAATATAATTTGTATTTGTAAGCTATGAGTAAAGTGACGTGAATGAGACTAAAGTCATAACATGCCTAGGCAGTTCATAATGAGGGTTGCCCTCAATGTACTTCCGAGTCAAAATAAAGGTTGATTGATTGATTGATTGATAATGCACTACATAGGCACCATGTATTACCATCCATGCAACGTCTTTTTTCAGAGAAACATTGTTTGTTGCAGCAAGACAATTCCAAGTAACAATCTGCATGTATTACAACAGCATGGCTCCGTAGTAAAAGAGTCCAGGTGTTAAACTGGCCTACCTGCAGTCCCGACCTGTCACCCACTGAAATTGTTTGGTGCATCATGAAACAAAAAATAATTATTGAACTATTGAGCAGCTGAAATCATATAGCAAGCAAAAATAATAAAACACTTTCAAAACTAAAGCAATCACTTTGATGATAGTGTTTTTAAAAGAAGAGGTCATGTAACACAGTGGTAAACATGTCCCTGTTCCAACTTTTTTAAATGTGTTTCTGGTATCAAATTAAAAGTAGTATCTTTTTCAAAAAACAATAACATTTCTCAGTTTCAACATTTGATTAGTTGTCTTTATATTATTTTCTATTACATATAGGGTTTAAATGATTTGCACATCATTGTATTCCGTTTTTGTTTTCGTTTTGCACAGTGTCCCAACTTTTTTGGAAACACGGTTTTATAATGCGTTACATTAGCTATTCATGATGCGTGATAAACATGGTTACAGTCATAGTGTGTTTTAAACATGATGTTCATAGAAAATGCCAATTCTTGTAACAAAACAGCACAAACATCAGTATACTGATCCTGTACGCTGGGGAGCTTGAGCATTTTCTCCTGGGTAGACAAGTTTGGGCCTGGAGCTTCATCTATCAGCCAGGCAAGCAGAGCGACTCCAGGGACAAAATCATGCACAGGTTAGAGTCTCAGATCCAGGGGAACTCAAGGTCCCTCACCCCCTTTCCTGGCTGTTGAGTATGAGCTGTGGAGTTTATTCTAGGTTTTTCCCTGAAGCTCTGTGCCAAAGATCCATGTTTGTTTTTGCATTTGTTTCTGCTAAATGCAAAAAGATGGAGGTGAAGATCAAGCATGTGAAACAGGTAGCTGCTGAGAGGGTGTTATGTGAAATTGAATCTCAAGGTTGTAAAACTGTGCATCATTTGCAAAAATCATGTCTGAAGTGAATGAACTACTGAAGTTTCATGTCTGAAATGAATGCACAGCTAAGAGCTGTGGTGCTGACTGGCAGAGCAGAGATTTTTTTGGGCTTTAATTTCTCTTTATTGTCTTGACAACAACAACTTTTGCACAGACCAGATTTAATTGGTATTCTTAAGAAGTTAAATTCAGCACATAAACAGAAACTGCGCATAAACGTGCAGAATTGTGTTCTCTGTAGAGAATGTCTAATTTCAAACCTGAGCAGAAATTAATAAATGACTTTATAATAATGATAATAATAACAACAACTTTATTTATAGAGCACTTTTCATATCGGTGGCAGCTCAACATATGTACTTTCCAGACAGGTAAAGGAAGAAACTATTAATATTAATTTAAAAGCATAGAAGACGATGACAGGAATCAAATTAAAAATATATAAACACTAAAGATAAGTAGAATTTTGATTAAGAACTAAATGAAAGGGTTTTAAAATGTTCCTTAAATAGCTGAACTGAACTTGACTGTCTAATTAAAAGTGCAATTGAGTCCCACAGTTTGAAAGTATAATAACTGAAAGAGGTCTCTCCACATTTTCTGTAGGATCACATGTTGAAACATACACAGAGTGATATTCTGTGTGGTAAGCGGGTGATTTAAGGTCATTTAAAACTGGTAGCAGGATTTTAAAATCTTTCCTAAACGAATCAGGCAGCCGGTGCTGATCTTTCAAAATAAGAGTGATGTGCTCTCGCATTTTTGTTTTAGTTTGGATCCGTATTTAACAGGAATAAATTTTACGTTTTTTCTTGTATTTTATTTTCTGCTTTGAGGTCCATTAATGATATTTGCATGGGCTTATGTCACAAAAACAGTATTTATTTTTTACTTGTTGTCTTTCCAACATCTCATTATCAATTAGAATTAAACAGACTGTTGCCTTTAAGAGTGATATATGTAAATGAGATCTGTTCTGATTGGCTGCCCTGTATTGTGCGTCCTTTCAAAAGAAGTCTGGGCTGAAACACTGCTTATAACTTCAGTATGAAAGGGCACTGCTTTAGGCTGCACTGGTGGGAACAGGCTGTTTTTACATCTTCCATATATGCACTGTAGGGACAAAGGGATTGAATGGTACGTTCAGAATCTCTAGCAATGTCTGCATACTATATCAGACTCTTCTTCTGAAAAAGGAAAGAAACTTCTGTTTTTCATGATAGAATTAATTACCTATATCTTATGTACTATTTAATGCAGAGAGGAGGATGAGACAGAGAATGAACAGCTATCACATCTGTGGAAGCTGAAAGGGAAGGAGGCTCTGGAAGAAGTTCCATTCTTAATGCTGCTGTCATTACTGATGTGTCCCAGCTAACTGCAGCTCTTCTTACTCTGCTGCTGAGCTCCACAGAGAGTACAGCTGGACAAGATCAGCTGCTTTTGAACATTTGCCATAATATAAGTGATTACTGGTGTAGTTACCATTCTGTGGTGGACCATATACTCATACACACAGCAGGAGTTTAGCAGCCCTACAGTATAGCACAGGGCCAAATTAAGTAGGCACGACACGTCCCACTTGCTGATGGCTTCCCCATCTCTAGACCAAAGTGCAAAGCTCCTGGTTTTACTCTGGACATCAGTGGATCTGACCATCTACTGTACATATAGATCAAGTTCCTCTATAATAATAATAATAATAATAATAATAATAATAATAATCTACAAAACAGCATTAAAATGTCATAAAAACCTGCTGCTTTGAGTTTTTTTAATGCTACTTTATCATTTCATTAATTGTTCCTGTTTTTTTGTCATGTAATCAATGAACACACCACACATATAATTATATAGCAGTGCTTAATATGGAAACCACCTAGTTTTTGAAGATTTAGTTACCATTGCCAAGCTAATACTCAGCAAGCGGTGGTTTACATCCACTTCTCACACTGGATTCCAGTGTAAATATGGATGTTTGAAGCTCATAACAGACATTTAACTACATATTATTAATATTTACAGTATATTGGCGTCTAGTAAATATTTCAGTTGGCCTAACTCAGAATACAACATATCTCAGAATATTTTGGAGGAGCCTGTTAGCTCCCTAGACCTAGTTGATACACAAGATTATGTTGATTTATGTTTAACACTAAAATGCCTGGCTTATTGTGTACTAAATCTTATTATTCAGTAATTACAGGGACTGTTATGCAAAGTAGTTGGGCTATTCTTAGGTTATAGAAATGTGTAATAAAGCTTTGGATCCGCTGGCAGACCCTTGCCCTGGGGCTAATATGATTTTAGCTGTTTCAGATTCAACATTTAGAAGTTGAATGCAAGTGCTTGAAAATGTAAACCAGAGATTACAATGTTTATCTTATACCACCTACGTCTAATGATGGTTTTATTTGACTGTTTTTAGCCAAAAGCCTTGTTACTTATTGTATCATATCTATGGACACATTTTTGTTGGCGATGTAGATTATCTATCTATATGTGGATTTCTATGATAAAGGTTGGCACACAATGAATGCTTTTACATTTTGGTACTTGCATTGTAAAATCACAGCAGAGGCCAAAAAAAGAGTTTGAAGACCACAGCAAGGGAAAGAAGAAATAGTTAAAGTATGTACAAGCATTAAGTTTTAAAAGGCCTCGTATACCTCCCTTACCCTGTTTTCTCTTTCCCTTGAGCACAGTAAATGTATGCAGCTGCTGCGCATTGCACCTTGAGTACATCAGAGATATTGTGAAGGTTTTTACAGGAGCCTTGATCCAATTATTGGGATATTGCCTCATCTCTATAAAATCAGTGACTGATGAGGCAATGTGAAGACCAATTCGAGGGAGAGCAGGTCATACAGTATTGATCATAAGACTTGAGCATCTGTGTGCAGTTACACACATACAATCCTTGAAGTCAAATTGTGGGTTCTTTAGAGACTGTGGCTCTAGTGGTTTTGGGTAGCATAATACATGGTGCCATCTACCACCTTTCTAGGGATGTAATATTACATCTAGGGGACTATAGGTCAGAAAAGACATTCTGGGCCCTGTACTATTTAAATTATTACATGTATTATTATTATTACATTACTACTAGACATGTTGAATGTAAATATCACTTAAATAGAACCTGTCTAGCAATGGGAATCAGGCTAGAAGTTCTTAAACAGCAGCACATGATGCCACTTTCTAAAGAAATTGAAGTACAGATGCAAAACACAGTTACTGAAATCTATCAGTCTGGAAAGCATTACAAATCCATCCATCCATCCATCCATCCATTTTCTAAGCCGCTTCTCCGTCAGGGTCGCGGGGGGGAGCTGGAGCCTATCCCAGCGGTCATCGGGCGGAAGGCAGGACACACCCTGGACAGGTCGCCAGTCCATCGCAGGGCAGCATTACAAATGACTCCAGTGAATCAGTGAGGGATATTATTCACAAATGAAGAAAAGTTTAATCAGTGGTGAACCTTCCCGGGAGTGGTTGGCCTACCAGAATTTAACCAAGTACGCATCAACAAATCATCCAAGAGGTCACATAAGAACCCAGACAAATCACTGCTGACCTGGGTTTTTAATGCAGTGCCGCCTGAGGGATCGAAGGTCACGGGCATTCAATGATGGTTTTCTGCCTTGCCGCTTACTTGAAGAGATTTCTCCAGATTCTCTGAATCTTTTGATGATATTATGGACTGTACATGATGAAATCCCTAAATTCCTTGCAATTGCACGTTGAGAAACGTTGTTCTTAAACTTTTGGACTATTTGCTCACGCAGTTGTTCACAAAGTGGTGAACCTCACTCCATCCTTGCTTGGGAATGACTGAGCCTTTCAGGGATGCTCCCTTTATACCCAATCATGACACTCACCTGTTTCCAATTATCCTGTTCACCTGTGGAATGTTCCAAACAGGTGTTTTTTGAGCATTCCTCAACTTTCCCAGTCATTTGTTGCCCCTGTCCCAACTTCTTCGGAATGTGTTGCAGGCATCAAATTCAAAATGAGTGAATATTTGCAAAAAAACAATAAAGTTTATCCGTTTGAACATTAAATATCTTGTCTTTGTAGTGTATTCAATTGAATATAGGTTGAAAAGGATTTGCTGATCATCATATTCTGTTTTTATTTATGTTTTGGGGATATCTGGGGATACTTTGCTTGTACTGGACCTGGATGACTTGTCATGATTGATGAAACCATGAATTGTACTCTGTATCAAGAAATCCTAAAGAAAAATGTCTGTCCATTAGTTTGTGGCCTAAAGCTCAAGCGCAGTTGGGTTATGCAGCAGGAACATGATATGAAGCATACAAGTAAGTCCACTTTTGAATGGTTAAAACAAAAACAAAATTAAGGTTTTGGAGTGGCAGTCCTGACTTGAATCCCATTGAGATGCTGTGGCAAGACCTTAAACAGGCAGTTCAAACCCCTCTGCACTTACTGCACTGTAATGTCCACTATGTTGCACTTGAGTAACTATTCAAGTTAAATTTCACACAGGCAGATGCAAGCTTCTAGAGACTAAGTTAATTGGAGTCTGATTGCTTATTTTGCACATCTGATTTTAAAAGCAAGAGACTTAAACCAAGTCTTTATAAGCTTGCTGTTTATTTGGTCTCATAAGCATATAGCTTAATGGTCACTGCTGGTTGTCCAGTGGAATAAACTGAATAAACTGTAAACACATCTAGCTTGAACATGTAATATACTGGCGCAATCTACTGGACTGTGGGTTCTCAGCACTACAAATCCATAACGAACAAGGAGACAATACAAATAATAGGTTATACTTTGATTAATCTCTGCCACTTAACATTTTATGTGATGTAAGTTGTCATGAAACAATTTGACATTTGTCATGACAGTAAAAGGCAGGAGTAACATAACATTGTTATATTACTGAATAAAATGGCAGCATGACATGAGCTTATGGCATGGTTATGTCATTGTAATGTAGCAGGGTTCAAGTCAATTGTTACTAAATTATGAACAGAACGATATTTAATATTTAACACTTTCATTAATGGTCTATTAAAGATTCTGGAGCCCAATATGGTGTTAAAACAGTAAAGATCAATCTATTTCTAGAAAATGCTTATCGCTAAAGAAAACCTTGTATCTCCGTTTTTCAGTTTTGACACAATTTCAAAATACCTGTCGCGCTTTACATTGTGGGTAAATTTAATGATGATTGGACTGAATGAAATGACCCAAAATAACATGGAAAACAACTCTGGTTCCTTTGACTTACATTAACCTTGTTTTTTTTTCTGTAAAGTTATCATTTTGGAGATACAAGGTTTTATTCTGACAACAGCATTATTTTATTTGCTCTATGTATATGTATCTATGCCAGATTTGTTATATTTCACCTCTTGGTCAAAACCCCCATCAGGGACCACCCCCAAGCCATAATTTGCACCCTGCTGCTGTTACTTTTAAATAAGATTTTCACCAAGGGTCATTATATCCATGCAGGGTTTTCTCTGCTACACTGAAAGGTCCAATTCCTTCTTTTATAAAGCTGGAGTTTTACTACATTGCTAGCTTTAGTCAGCCCAGGACTGAAGTTGCAAAAATCTTTATTAACTGTATCAGATCTACATTCATCCACTTCTTTTTTGCATACCTTTGTGTTTTGCATGATCATTATGTAATTTTTGATGACCTGTCACCTGCCCTGATGAAGTTACAATATGTACTAGGCTAAATATATACACAATTATAATTTATAGGGTATATTCTGTTGGGAACTATTGCCTCCCTGTTCTTCATGGTCACATCGTGAGCTTAAAGTCAATGCACCACAAAGTGAACTTCACATTTTCTGCAGTTAAGTAAACTTGTGTTTTAATGAACATTATTAAGCTTTTGTGTGTGTAAAACTGTTCAATGTTTTGTTAGTCATGTACTGGCAAGCGTTTTTGAGTTATACACTATCGTGTTACGACTGAAGAAAATGGTTCATGTTAGTAAACTGGGATTTGACACTTTGCCCAGTATCTGCATTTTAACAAGAAAAAACTGCATTCTTTACCGAAAGACCTGTGAAGTAGTGGTGCTCATAATATTGCTTCCTTCCTACCACTCTATGCCTAAGACAACTTCTGAGGTTTGGCACTATTCACACATCCGCACACGCATTCCCATCATTTTACTTTGTACGTTCTTGCCTCTTCCATCCCAGTCTATCCAATGCAATAGTTAAAAGTGAATTTTCCTCTTTACTTTTAACTTTAAAGATTTAAATGGTCAAAACGGGTCTTGCAGTAAAAATCACCTTTCTTCCATTTTGCTCTGACATGAAAGACTATTCATAAAGAAAAATTAATCATAGATAGGTGGGTGAAGGGAAGGCAGGGCCATTATTTTTAACTACCGCCAGCTTCTTTCATAAGCGCACAGTGGGAGTTTAATGAGACTCAAGCAGAGAGGAGTTCAGCTCAAGGTGTTGAAGAGGTGGGTGTAGGAGGGGGAATCACACAGCACTGCGTACTTCTGTCCCTTTCGGCCTCTCTCGCCTTTACAATAGACTCTTGACAAGGGTAGAAGGAAAAAAGACTACTTGCACCGTGAAACAATGAGAGAGAGAGAGAGAGAGAGAGAGAGAGAGAGAGAGTTAAAAGAGTTTTGGGATCTGTCACCTTGAGAAGTTGGGGAGGATGTTCGGGGAGTCCGGAGCGAAACCGCATTATGGATGCTAATGTGTGAACAAAAGGCCAACATCCAATTAAAAGCCACCGACTCCGGGGACACAGCCAGCCGCAATCCAATTTCCAGCAGGGCCCTCCCTCTCCCTCGGCCCCCTCAACACGCTCTGGGTTTAAACTCCGAAATCCATCAAGGCCCCTTCAGATCTCGTCCCAGCTTCACCCCACCTCAGGAGAAAAGTGAACAGAGGAGGTCAGGGAGAGTTCAGAGGAAGAGAGTGATGCTTTAACAGACTCCCTTCATTCATTATATACACTGTCTGAAGCATGGACTGTGTTTAACGCATTGTGCTGGCACACAGGTGGACAGATATCCTTGAATGATGGAAAATCACTGATGAAAATTAAGTGAAAATTTGATAGCATGTTAGGAAATCAAATGGAATTAGTTATTTTAAATACAATGACCTTTTAGACCAAAACTGTGGTTTTCTAAAATTCCTTCTTTACAGCAATAACTAATTTTCATTATATACATCTGACATACCACTGTCAGAAAAAAACATGTATCTCCAATGTTGTTGTTTATTGCTTTTTTACATAACTAATATAATAAACACCTGCAGAACTTAACATTATGTGACAATATCATGGTGAGTGAACTGATAGAAATGTTCTGAAATTACAAATGAAATCTTGTTACATTAACTTCCATTATAAACAAAGAATTTACTAGAATCTTGTAACTGTTCTTATGAATAGATTAAAATACATTATGTCAATACAAAATACTAATATAATAAAATAATAATATTCTATAAAATGCTATGAATGTGACTATAACTACTTATAAGCAGTTATACAAGCTTATGCTTCATATTTTAAAGTATTATGCATGCCCTATAACACCTAATTAATGCATTTTATAGTGCATTTTGAACACAGGGTTCACAGGAAGAGTTAACAAGTTTTTAACTTTCTTTCTTTCTTCAGTTCTTTCCACATTTTAGAATATTAATGAAAAAGTAAAAACTATGAAATAACTTATGGAAATACACCGCAAACAAAAAATGTCAACAAACTTACATTTTATTAAAGGTTGTTTACATAGGGACTTGACACATGCACAAGCACTGAAATTTAGGATTTGTTACACAATCAGTGCCTCAGTATTATAAATAGCTTATGTCAGTATTATAACTTTTAGAACGATGATCAGTCCCCTTCCTGCATTGGGGCCTTGTCGTAGTAGAAGAGCTTCTGTGGTCTAAGGATCTTCAGAGCTAAGTTGTTGGGAGCAATATGCTCCTGGTAGGGTCTCCCAGGGTGAACAAGTCTGGAGTGAAGACACAGACTAACTTGATCCAAAAACCCTCCATGGCAAATGGACATGAACAATCGTGTACCCTCCCCAGGAGAGAGTCACCGGGACCTACCCCTAGAGCCAGGCCTGGGGTAGCATTCCTTTGGCGAGTGCCTGGTGGCCAGGCAGTCCACATAACCCAGCCGGGCTCAGCGCGAAGAGGAAACATGGGGAGACCATGTGGGCCCACCATCCGCAAGGTCCAG
The DNA here is from genome assembly GCF_015220715.1 of Pygocentrus nattereri. Lineage (NCBI taxonomy): Eukaryota > Metazoa > Chordata > Actinopteri > Characiformes > Serrasalmidae > Pygocentrus > Pygocentrus nattereri. The sequence goes on from NC_051213.1 coordinate 27,189,877, forward strand.
CATGGGGGAGCGGTGCAGTGCCATATAAGCAGTGGGAGATGACAGGTAGGCCCCTGGCGACCTAGGCCCCTTCAACAGAAACTGGCTCTTGGTACGTGGAATGTAGCCTCACTGGGGGGAAGGAGCCGGAGCTTGTGAGAGGTACCAACTTAATATAGTTGGGCTCACCTCCACCCACAGTGTTGGCTCTGGAACCAAACTCCTTGATAGGGGTTGGTCCCTCTCCTACTCGGGGGTGAGAGGCGCTGGGTGGCTGTGTGGATACTCACGAGTCCCCAGCTGGTGACCATGCAGTTGGAGTTTGTCCTGGTGGATGAGAGGGTCGCCTCAATTCAAATTAAAATCACAGAGAGGAAAACTCTGATTGTTGTATGTGCTTATGCATCAAACAACAGGTCGGAGTATTCAGCCTTCTTGGAGCGAGCGGGCGGGGTTCTGGAAAGGGTCCCCCCTATAGACTCCATAGTCTTACTAAGAGACGTCAGTGCTCATGTCGGCAATGACTGGGAGACCTGGAGAGGCGTAATTGGGAAGAACAGCCTTCTCAATCTAAACCCGAATGGTGAATTGTTATTGAAATTCTCTGCCAGGCATGGATTGTCCATAACAGACACAAAGTTTGAACACTAGGATGTTCATAAGTGTACATGGTACCAGAGATCCTTGGGTCAAAGGTCAATCATCGACTTTGCTAACATTTCATCTGACTTAGGACCATATGTTCTGGATGCTTGAGTGAAGAGAGGTGCTGAGCTGTCAACTGGTCACCATCTGGTGGTAAGTTGAATCAGATGGCAGGGAACACTGATGGTCAGACCCAGAAGGTCCAAGTGAATAGTGAGGGTGCGCTGGGAATGACTGTCTGTGGCTTCTTATCAGAATGATTTTAACCAGGAGAGCTTTTCAAAGAGCTTCCCAGAGGAGGTAGGGCACATGGAGTCTGAATGGACCCTGTTCAAAACCTCCATTGTGGATGCTGCCAGGCTTAGCTGTGGCCAAAAGCTTGTGGGAGCTGGAGGAAGTTGCAGATCACAGAGTTGTCTGGGATTCTCTGCTCTCCCAACTGCTACTGCGACCCTATCTCGACTAAGTGGTTAACTATGATGATGATGATGATGATGATATAAGTTGACATACGCGATTCATAAATACTGCAGCATTGCTGTCTTTAATTAAATATTGGCCTTTGACTTCATGATACATGCATAAGGACTGAATAGCATATCTTGAATGCAATACCATAACACCATATGTCACTATTTCTAAGATGACAAACAATGTTTTGTATAGTTGACATAAAGACCTATAAAAAATGATTCTTTAGTTAGGAATTAGTTTGTTCCCTTTACAACTGTATGTAACTATAAGATTTCATAACACTGTATAGATAAACTAAAGTGAAGGACACCTGCTGTATTTATTACACTGTTAACATCATTGCCAAGTAATGGAACTTATAAAGCAGAGGCCTAGCTAAGAACACCATATATCACTTTTGTAAATGAGTTGATGCCCCAACATAAGTGATAATTTGATTTGATAATGACATATTTTCCTATATACTGTATCAGTGGTGGGCAAAGTGGAAAAATCCAGAAATTTGAAATATCCTTGGGGAAATATCACTTGACTGAAAGCACACGTCCCCCATCTAATATTTCTATACTTTATTTGCCCATGCCTGTAGCTACGCAAGTCTCCTCACTAGAACTAGTACTACTATATTTTTAACATTAAGCAGAAATATATAGAACATATAAATGGGGTTCTTAAACATGCCTCTGCCTTATAAGTTCCATTACTTAGAATAATGTTTCATGACAGTGTGATAAATGCAGCATATGTCTATCACTTTAGTTCATGGTTTCTGTCTATACAATGTTCATGAAATCTTATCTTGCAATTACTGACATAAGCTGTTAATAAACAGCCATGTATTGCTTTAACTGTATAATTCAATACTTACACATGTGTTATGAAGTCTCTGTTTATGTAGCTGTCAAATAAAATGTTGCCATAAAAAATGAGGCTCACTATGTATCAGATGTGGACAAAGTACACAAATCATGTACTTGAATTAAAGTAGAGATACACAAGGTAAAATATTACTCCAGTAAAAGTAGAAGTCCTTACTCTAGACCTCAACCTGAGTAAAAGTACAAAAGTAATTGCCTTCAAATGGACTTAAGTATCGAAAGTAAAAGTACTAAAAGATTAATTATGACTCTAATGTCCTGTTATCATTTTTATAGCAAGACTCGCTTCATGAACTCATTTTAGGTGAAAATCCTCCAGCGTCTCTCTTGGTAAACCAGGCTTTTAATAGAATGTCATTAATTAGTGACGCTGGCATCTATTAAAATGATCATAAGCACAAAACACTGAAGGCAAACAGTTTCCATCAGGGACAACCGAGTGGCTCTGAAATCACTTTTACAAAAAAGCAAAGTTTCAGTTTAAGATTACTTTGTAAATTAGTTACAAGTTGAATAAAAACTGGCTTTAAACTCAGGATCACAAATAAGTTTTCCTTTACTGTGTTGATCTGTAGGTGTTCATATACATAAACTAACCAAAACTAATTTACTATAAAATGAAAGTGTTTGTATGAATTCAGAAAAAAAGAAACGTGTCACGACTGCATATGTGTACATATTTCTATATTGTGCTCTATTTACAAAGTTAGGTTAGTTCATCATTTAGGTGACGTATGTGCTCCCAAGTTTTTACGCTGCTGCTCTGACGTTGAACCGTGTGCTGCACTGGGTTGGTATGACCAACAGGTCAAAACAAGCTCAGAACAAAGTGACCGCTGTGCCCTGATTGGTGCTCTTGCTTTGCACTTTTTTGTTTTGACGTTACGTTTTTATACACACAGAAACTAAAAGGAACGACAGATTTCTCAAAATGTAGTGGAGGAAAAAGCCAGATATTTGACTTTGAAATGTCATGGAGTGAAAGTAAAAAGTCACCCAAAATGGAAATACTTAAGTAAAATACAGATACACGAAAAAACAACTTAAGTACAGTAAAGAATTACATTTACTTAATTACTGTCCACCACTGATATGTATGATTGATATGTTTTCATAATATGGTGAGTTCCAGCTGATTCTACAGCCATCTCTGGTTGTGAGTCTAAGACAGCAGAACTGACTCTGCTGTTCTCTCCCTCTATTGTTCAGTGTGCAGCTCTCTGGGTAGGAAGCTGGTCTTATTTCCACTGTTCCGTGCCATGCTATCCAGTCACAAGTATCTCTGTTAGCTCATGTATGCAGTATTTGGGATTCATTCATGACTTCCTGTATTCTTGTAGACTATTGGTTCTCAGTCCAGGACTTTGTGTACTCCTGCCCTGCTTATAGTGGTGTTTTTCCTGCTCTAACCCAGCTAATCTGTTAATTAATAAGCCCTGTGTTGAAGTGGGTTTATTCGAGCAGGAAAGCAGTAAAATGAGCAGAACGGGGGGTAGTTAATGATCAGGGTTAGAAACCACTGACTGGCGCAGCTGATGGTGTCACAGCATGTCATGATTAGACAGCGGCAGCTTATAGAATTGTGAAGTGGGCACTGTTTGTCGAGGAAATCCTGACTCATACTCTATTTTCAACTTGCAGGACTGCAATGAAACAGGAGGTCCTGCATTATACTCATAGCTGGGAACATTCTGGGGTGTCAGAGCTGTGTGTCTGAGATAAGCAGCAAATGAGGCTGAACTAAGCATGATGTGTATTGAGGACCAACATATGCAAGAGAAAAACGTTCACCTTATGTCCAGAATACTGAGAAATACTTTCCTCAAGCATAAACAAAACCCTCTACAGCTCCAAAGGTGACTACAAGAAATACTTAGAAGTCTGGATTAGAGTTATTACCATGGTTGTTTTTGTTGTTTTTATTGGTGTTGTTGTTGTTGCTCTATTATTTAGTTTAATTATTCAACTGACATCCTTGCATCCAAGCAATCATTACACAATTTGTTACAGACTGAAATACCTTTATGTTCAGTTTATATTCTGTATCGACAGGTTCAAGTATTGAATTCTATTTTTCTCTCTGTCAAAAAGAGAAAAACCTGTCCAAAATGTAAATGATTGTTTTGTTTTCCATGAAACAAGACAATGTCCATGATAGTTACTTTTCAATATTCAAATTATGATAAAATATCTCCTTCTTTCACACAATGTGGTATTGATCGAAATTTTAGAATCCATGTTTTTGACAGAATTTCAGTTTTTTTCTCAGTGAGTATCAAGTGAAAAATAAATAATAGAAAGTAAATGTACAAGAACAAGTAACATGTTTTTATCACTGGCAGCAACCTTGACTTCTGAGAGTTAAACATGAATTTATATTTAAACATTCTGTTATTTCAGGACACTGGCAGCCTGGAAGAACCATATATTGCAGAATATCTAAGGCCAAGGAAGTATGATTCAGGGCCCTGTCTGAAACTATATTAGGGTTCCTGCTTTCCTGTTATGTTTCACAACAGCTTAACTGACTCTCATGTTTTTTCCTCATGCAGGAAAAAGAAGAAGCCAGTTCAGGCCGAGGAAACCAACAGCCTGTTTGTTCAGCTTTCAGATATAGATCCATAGGCAGCTTGGCCATGGCATTTAATACGTGAATCATGCTTGCTGTGTTCTCCAAATGTCACACAACACCTTTTCCATTACTGCCATGGATTTAAGAGCAAATAAACCCATTCATGCTGTTTAATGCAATGTGACACAGGCTTGGTTAGCGCACAAGGGATAAAAGGATATTTGTAGGGAAATGTCACAGAATGTAAATGACTCCAAATGTAGTGGCATTGAGTCTGCGGTCTTTAGCGTTTACCAAAGTAAAGTTATGTGCAGATCAACTGGCTGAGTATCATATGAGATCCCTTACACAACATTTCAAGTCTTCTATAGATTTATGTGTTTGGTGGTAATACTGGTATTTATCTCCTAAAGAAGAAAATGCTTTTCAGCTAAAAAGTTGATCTAAAACTTTTTGTACGATTAAATGACCCTTATTAGCCCCACAGTGAGGAAATTTAATCTCCGCAATCTAACCCATCCGTGCAGCGAAACACCACATACACACTAGTGAACACACACTAGTGGTCAGTGAGCACACTTGCCCAGAGCGGTGGGAAGCCCTATCCACAGCACCCGGGGAGCAGTTGTGGGTTAGGTGCTTTGCTCAGGGGCACCACATCATGTAATGTCAGCTCAGGGGATCAAAGGCTGGTTCCCTAACCTCCAGCCCATGACTTTTGTCACTTTAGTGACTTTAGTCACTTTTGAGCTTCTATAAACATTTTCTATTTGTTAATTTAGCAAATATATTTTACACTGTGTAGTAAAGTACTGCTATGTATACTCACTATTCATTTTATTAGAAACCCCTATCTGGTTTCTACATTATCTCCCCTTTCCACATTATGAGGTCCACTTACCTTACAGGTTTGATACCTTTGATTCGTGTGAACAGCAAACAAAGCTGAGCTTCTGAAACTGTAATTTGAAAGCAATGTACACTATATTTCCAAAGGTATTTGGTCGTCTAAGCTGAGCTTCTGAAACTGTAATTTGAAAGCAATGTACACTATATTTCCAAAGGTATTTGGTCGTCTGCCTTCACACGCATATGAACTTGAGTGACATCCCATTCTTAATCCATAGGGTTTAATATGATATCGGCTATAACAGCTTCAGCTCTTCTGGGAATGCTTTCTAGGTTTAGGAGTGTGTTTATGGGAAATTTTGACCATTCTTCCAGAAGCGCATTTGTGAGGTCAGACACAGATGTTGGACGAGAAGGCCTGGCTCGCAGTCTCAGCTCTAATTAATCCCAAAGATGTTCTATCAGGTTGAGGTCAGAACTCTGTGCAGTCATGTTGGAACAGGAAGGGGCCGTCCCCAAACTGTTCGCACAAAGTTGGGAGCATGAAATTGTCCAAAATCTCTTGGTCTGCTGAAGCAATAGAGTTCCTTTCACTGGAACTAAGGGGCTGAGTCCAATTCCTGAAAAACAACCCCACACCATAATACCCCCTCAACCAAACTTTACACTTGGCACAGTGCAATCAGACAAGTACCATTCTCCTGGCAACTGGCAAATCCAGACTCGTCCATTGCGCTTGGTGATCTAAGGCTTGGATGCAGCTGCTCGGCCATGGAAACCCATTCCATGAAGCTCTCTATGCTGTTCTTGAGCTAATCTGAAGGCCACATGAAGTTTGGAGGTCTGTAGTGATTGACTCTGCAGAAAGTTGGTGACCTCTGCACACTATGCGCCTCGGTATCTGCTGACCCCACTCTGTCATTTTATGTGGCCTACAACTTTGTGGCTGAGTTGCTGTCGTTCCCAACCACTTCCACTTTGTTAAAATACCGCTGACAGTTGACTGTGGAATATTTAGTAATGAGGAAATTTCATGACTGGACTTGTTCCACAGGTGGCAACCTATCACGGTACCACGCTCGAATTCACTGAGCTCCTTAGAGCGACCCATTCTTTCACTAATGTTTATACTCAGTATACTTGTTTATTATGCCTCACCTTTAAGTTCCTAGAGTATTTGCCAAGTGAAAGTAATTTCTAAACATTCTGTCACATAGATTAATTACGTATGACTAATTTTAATAATCAAGTTTAATATCTGCAAAACAACAAAAAACTTATTTAGCTGAAATCGAAAATTAATGTAGTGCTGGAGCCGGACGCTTACTATTTTAGATGATTGCACTGGTGTTAAGTGGCTAACATCAGAAGCAAAACGTTTTGCTACAGGCAGAGGAATTCATTTGAAAATGTTTTATTGCTCTAAAAAAGCCAATGGAAATTGGAGGTTTTTTGTGTTGGGTGAGTAACGATAGACCTCAACTAATGGTACAGCCAAATGCTGATAAAAGTCCATGTCTTAAGAAAGGCCTGCTCTCCTCAGTGGACAATGTGCCAACATGTTATTTGTAAGTGAAAAGTGTTTTCATTGCTATATCCACTGCCTCCTCTACTTTTACACCAACCATCTCCATGTCCACCTTCATTACATCCATAAACCTTCTCTGAGGTCTACCTCTTCTCCTTCTACCCGGCAGCTCCATCTCCAACATTCTTTGACCAATATATCCACTATTCCTCCTCAACACATGTCCAAACCCTCTCAACCTGGCCTCTCTGGCTTTATCTCCAAACTGCTCCACCTTCACTGTCCCTCTGATCTGCTCATTTCTAATCTTGTCCATCCTTGTCACTCCCAACGAAAATCTCAGCATCTTCATCTCCGCCACCTCCAGCTCAGCCTCCTGTCTTTTAGACAGAGCCACAGTCTCCAAACCATACATCATAGCAGGACGCACTACTGTCTTGAAAACCTTCCCTTTCACTCTTGCTGCTATCCTTCTGTCACACATCAGCCCTGACACTTGTCTCCACCCACTCCATCCTGTCTGCACCCTCTTCTTCACCTCTTTTCTACACTGTCCATTGCTCTGCATGGTTGACCCAAGATATTTGAAGTCATCCACCTTTACGACCTCTACTCCTTGCATCTTCACCTTTCCACCTGCCTCCCTCTCATTCAAACACATGTATTCCGTCTTGTCTCTACTGACCTTCATTCCTCTCCTCTCCAGTGCAAACCTCCACCTCTCCAGATTCTCTTCCACCTGCTCTCTACTCTCACCACAAATTACAATGTCATCTGCAAACATCATGGTCCATGGAGCCTCCTGCCTGACCTCATCTGTCAACCTTTCCAACACCATTGCAAACAAGAAGGGGCTCAAAGCTGATCCCTGATGTAACCCTACCTTCACCTTGAAACCATTTGTCACTCCAACTGCACACCTCACCACTGTCTCACTATCCTCATACATGTCCTGCACCACCCTAACATACTTTTCAGCTACACCTGACTTCCTCATACAGTACCACAGTTCCTCTCTTGGCACCCCATCATATGCCTTCTCTAGATCCACAAAGACACAATGCAGCTCCTTCTGACCTTCTCTGTACTTCTCTACCAACACTCTCAAAGCAAAAATTGCATCTGTGGTACTCTTTCTGGGCATGAAACCAAACTGCTGCTCACTGATCTGAACCTCTCGCCTTAGAGGTTCAATTCTCTGCCGTTCCTGATCCACTATCTCTCCCTCCGTTGTCCTCCTCTCTCTCTCATTTTCCTCATTCATTAGTTCTTCAAAGTACTCCTTCCATCTACTCAACACTCTCTGTTCACTCACTAGTACATTTCCCTCTCTATCCTTTATCAGCCTAACCTGCTGTACCTCCTTTCCAGCTCTATCTCTCTGTTTAGCCAAACAAAAGGTTTAGCCAAACGTGTTCACCACAGCCATTTCCATTCTCTTTGCAAAATCTACAACCATCTGACCTTCCGCATTTCTGTCTTTCACATCATACATACCCAGCACCTCTTCATCCCCTCTGTTCCCTTCACAGTTAAATAAAGGGTTCTTTGGTGACCTGTTCTTGGCACAGCAATGACACTGACATGGTGTTGTCTCAGTTTTTAAGAATATCAATTTTTAATATCCAACCAAGAGTAGCTCTGTGGTCAAAACAACTGGGCAACAGGATGGCTAACACAACAGATGAGCTACAGTCCTTTCTTAATTTGCTTTAAATTTGATCTAAATTTGTCTGGCCCTGAAGACTTTACAGCACATCATTACATCTGCAACAAGAAAACTATTTATGATGTGCCTTGGCCACTTTTTAAATTGAATCAGAGCAGACTGAAATGAGTATGAACACCCAGTCCAGCTTTCATTGCAAATCCGCTCACAGTACATTAGCAGCATGAAAACAATGCTGTCATCCACTTCTGACTAACTGCATTTCCCTGCTAGACTGAGATACCCATAAATTTGCCAGTGGTGGTGGGAAGGAAGCTAATAAAAAAGGAAGTCTCATACTGTAATGAGTCAGACATACAGCTGCATGATAAGAACATAACAGAGCTCATTTGGTGGTGGGGGGGTTGTTCAGAAAGCGACACACACTGCTACCAGCTGATGTCAGTTAGAGCCCAACAATACAAATGTGGCTTAATGCATTAGAGCTACTTCATGGGGATGGAAAGGACAGCAGCATTTACTCAAGCGTGAATGTGAGCTGGAGAGGCCAGACACAATCATGTGGGCTAATGTCTTCAGCCCCTGTGCTCACTAATTAATTTATCAGGCATGGATGTGCTAATGTGGGTGAAAGAGATGAACCTTTTTGTGAGGTGCATTTGGACCTCATAGTTTGATCAAAATATATCCTGCTTTCTGATATTTAAGCTAGTTGGAAGGATGAACTGATTGAATTGTGGCTTTGGGCTTTTTTTAACTAGTTGGATTTATTATACACTTGCTGTCCACTTTTGAAATCATTACTTTGTATTTCTTGTGTATATTTACAGACTGTATCATTTGGGCAGTGTATGCCAGCCAACCATTATTTAATAGTCAGTTCATGACATAACCACTTTTTGGGGTACCAGGCCAGCATCAATTCTGCCATCTACACATTTTTAGAAACTCTTACCTTAGACGTACTTCCATCTTCATGTTCCACTGTGTACCCTTGAAGTTACAGACCATAGGCCATTGTTGATGCACACTCTTAATTAATCATCTTCTAGCCTTTTATTAATAGAGAGTTTATAACCACAGAGCAACTCTTGGCTGGATATTTTTAAGTGGTGAACCATTTTCAACTTAGCTGACGTATAACTCCAATGTGATAAACTTATACTAATACGACTCACACTACAATACCACTAACATGTCAGTGTCACTGCTGTGTTGAGAATAATATTTGGTTAGCAGTGGTTCTGTGGTTTGAATAAAACTGATCAATGATGAACAGGGTAGAGGGTGCCTGACGCACACACACACACACACACACACACATATATATATATATATATATATATATATATATATATATATACATATATATATATATATCACTACTGTTAGAACAAAACCTAATTTCTCCAAAATGATACATTTACAGAGAAAAAAACATACTTTTAATGTAAGTCAGTGGAATCATAATTTATTTCAAGTCATTTTGGTTCATTTCTTTTGGTCCATGGATCATGAAATTTACACACAATGTAAATGGTAATTGACCTTTTTAAATGAAGTAAAAAACTGAAAAATGTCAAAAATGGAGATACAAGTTTTGTTCCAAGAGCAGCGATATATAGGTGAACTTCATTAAGTGGTCAGTGTATGGAAGTGTAAGAAAAGTGTTTGTAATAAAGTGGACTTTGAGTGTATTTTGTGAGAGAAGAATTTGAAAGTAAATTTTTTTTGCCTCTCCATATGCAAAGGAAATATGATTCTCTATATTTGTTCAAAATATATGTGACATTTTGTGATATATTTTCAGATATATCTGACCTGTGTAATTATAACTATTACATGTATTTTCATGTACACATATTTTAATATTTAAAAATGTATGTGTCATAAATACATATAAAAATGCATAATAACTTTATGATGTATGATGCTTTAGTTCTTTGATTCTTTCATTATAGTAAAAGTACATCTGAACTCAATGGTGAAGTCGTGACACTGCAATCAAACATTTACACATGCATTTGTGGCTACATTTTTATCAGTTATATAGTTATGGCTATACATATATTACATATAGTTCTTTTCATGTGATCTAACATCATAGAAACCTGAAAAAGCATAATCATAATTGATTTCAAGTGACATAACATTTACAGGAACACAATCAAAATATTTTATTTTTACCTTGAAAGGAACAATGTCATTTGCACCAATTCAGCATTTGAAAAATTGGATGCTGGGTAATTTTAATATTCAATCTAATTATAAAACATTCTGACATTGCCTCTCTCTCTTTGCCCGTTTCAAAAGCCATTTTTTATTTTCGTTTTCCACACCGATAAACTCTAGTAGTCCTCAGTCAGGTCTGTCTCCAGTCCTAAGAGGCTTGGCATCCTCTGAACAGTCTAAAATTGGCAAGAGCTACAAACCCCACCTCTCCTGCAGTGCACATGCCATTTACAAGTCTGTCTTATTCCTGAGAGAGAGAGAGTCAGAGAGAGAGTCAAAGTGAGGACAAGACGAAGGTATACAGAAGACAGTCGGATGCTCCTTGTGCCATAATCCAGGAGAGACAAGACAGTGCTTTGAGCCGCTCCCTTTGTACTGCACAGCGTCGGCTCCCTCTGCCTCACAGATCAACACAAACTCACTCTCAGTCTCACTTATAGGCAGACAGAAGCGTCTCAGGCAGCTCTGCATGCATCCCCAGTGGAGGCACAGCACAACAGCTTTGGTGTAGATTTTAATCCACCTTAAAAAATGCAGTACTGGTCACCGGCTGGAGAAGGAGAGGGGAGGTTAGGGTGATTGTAAAGAAGAGTCGATCCCCCTAGATGAGCGTCATCTCTTCAGCGGCGGCTGGGAAGCATGCAGTCCCTGAGATTCTCCACACGATGGCTGGCAGCACACACAGAGAGAGAGAGAGAGAGCGCGAAAGAGAGAGAGAGAGAGATCGCGAGAGACAGAGAGAGTGCCAGTTATTGGCCATGTTGCTGCTCTTTCTCTCTCTTGCTCTCTCACTCTCACTTTCTCTCTCAGCATCCAGGCAGGACTAGGACTGAATTAGGTCAGCAAGTCTGGGGATGCTCTCTTCCATGCTATGGAGGATTCCAAAAACACCGGAATGATCGCAGTATCACAGCATGGCAGGACAGGCCTTAAATCACCTCATCGATGAAGAAATGATGAAGAATAGAAAGCAATTTTTCCAAAGAGATAAAGCTCCTGGAGTACACTTGACTTGCTTGTTTTAGTGTTTTTCTGCAGTAATACACCTGATCCTTCCTCCTCCTGAGCCCTTCTTGAATTGGATTGGGTATATTAGAGCAGGAGCAACACTACAATATGCAGGACAGGGGGTACCCCAGGACCACGACTGGTAACCAATGCTGGACATCAGCTGAACCCATGGTGAATGCAGTGGAAGCTGTGAATGCCTTAAATCTTGGCGAAAAAAGCTTTAGTTCTTCTTGTCCAAGCTGCATACAATCCAAGGCTTTTTTCCAGGGCATTTTTTCTGACTTGCTGGCTCCTCGATGAAGGAAGATGAAGACCTCCAGATGAGATGGGATAGAAGAGCGGCTTGAGAAACTAAAGACGAGGCGGAGACGCGTTGCCTCGTGCTCTCCCTTGCTGCCGAAAGCAGAAGTGAGCTGCTGCTGTGTGTGTGTGTGTGTGTGTGTGTGTGTGTGTGTGTGTGTAGGTTGCAGGGAGGATAGCGGTACTCCTTTTGCTTCTGCCACTGGAGCTCAGTGACACGATGGTCAGCTGACTTACGGTGGCATCGCTCAGCTTCCCCCTCCTAGCCTGAGTGTATGGAGGGCGAGGGATGGTTGTCCTCTTCTTGAACTCTCCAGCCACAGCTGACCACTCCACTGCTGTCTAGAGGGTCTGACTGTAGTCAGAAAATCTGCTGCAGTTCTGTCTGCTTCTCCTTAGCCACCTTTAACAAAGGAGCAACGGTTTAGTTTGGGTGATGAGCAGGTGTACTGTGTGTATACAAATGGAAACCATGAATATAGTCCTTTAGAAATGTACAGTCATACAATTTGCCCATTACTACCATCAAATATGAAGTTTTGATGCAAGAAACATAAGTAATGATGGTAATAGAAATAAGGTAATAAGTAATAGAAATGTAAATCATATAGGCATATACAATGAGACTCATATACAATGAGTTTCCAAATGCGTTCCTAGTTTTGTTTGCTTGTCCTTTATAATATTTAAGTTCCTCAGAAAAGAAACATACCCAGTGCACCACAGCAGTGAGAAAATCTCTGAGGCACTTGTGTGCTGAGGTAATCACAGCATACCCAGTACTTCCTACTATACCACTGTAAAAAGTAGAAAACCGGGAGAGAGAATGTGATCAATCTTATAAGCAAAGCCTTATCAGTTTATCTGGTACACAAAAATACAGAATCTCTACCATCTGACTCTTGTACACTTCCCTACTTCCTTTTACATGCACTCTCACTCCTCATATACTCTCTTCTTGATGGTAATCTCTCACTTTGGCTGCGATTTGTCTGGGATTGGCTGATGCTGTGTTGATCAACCCTTCCACTGGTCAGATGTTACAACACAGTAGAAACCTGTTAGAACAATCTACATGTTGATATGTTTGTGCCACCTTCTTAATATTCATGTATCATCCTGTAACTTAATAATAACTATTTTTTGTGGTGTTCCATGTAGTAACTGAGTAATAAGCCTTAGTAGGAAGACTTCCATGAATGTTAAGTGGTTCAGCTATATTAAAACACACCTCTGATGCCAAATAGTGAACAAGCAACAATTTTAAAATGGACACAATGAAACCATGCTTTATCTTTTTTTTCATGTGTATTTATTGCTTATGAATCAAACTTTCAAGATGTAAAGGCTTGAACATGATCACCAACTCACTTACCCTTGACAAAGCTTTGAGTGAAGTGTTCTTGTTATTTATGTTTAGGAACATCTTAAATTTTTAAAGAAAGGGATTAATGATATTCCTATTATAGACTCTTTTTGCTAGTAAATGAGTTTTCCTGGGATCTTATGACTGGCTCTACTTCATGTCCATGAAGTTGTTGGTTTCAAAACAAGCTTAGTCTCTGCCTTTAACCTCTGGATGTGTTGAAGTGGTGCTGGGAAAGAGAAGGAGTGAAATAGATGAGATAAAGAATCAGTGAACATTTGCAATTTGGAGGTCTGAGAAGAGCAAGAAAAAAGCAAGGTGGCACCATCATAGCAGCACATAACCCCTGCTTAATTTACTCTTCAGAGGCCCATGTTTTCTGTCCTCTACTTAGATATCACCCTCCTATGTCCCTCTCACCTTCCACAGACATGATCTAGAGATCTTCCTCAGTATAACCTCCTGCAGTGCCTCATGCTTGACATATACATATATATACTTGTCCAAATACACACATACACACACACACACACACACACACACACATATATATATATATATATATATATGTATATATATATATATATATATATATGTAAGAAAATACACCCTGTCTTGATTGAGGTTGGCTTGACTTGCACCATTGTGCCACAGGACCAACAACAAAACAAAAACAAAACAAAAACACATGGATCGACAGTGACCACTGTGCCACAGGGGGTCAGAAACTGAGCGTGCATTCTGGATTTTTGACATTGACCTTCATCTTCTGAAGATGTTGCTCATTTGAATTAAACAAACACAAAAGACAAAAACGAGCCCGTGGCAGGAGTATAAAAGGCTGATGTCCAGTTGTGTGTTGTGATTTCCCTGGGCACTTACCTTTGCTACATTGTATGAGGGCTTCCTCATAATTTAAATTGAAATGACACTGGTCATTCTCATTATAGTGGTTGAAGTCCTTGAACATTCTTTGTTTTAGTTCATTTTAGTTCATTTCTAATAAAATCTTCAACTTTTTAAAATGTTTTCATTTGTTTTCATACTGTTACAGCATAAAAAATCTTAAAATCTCAGCAGTTGTCATGGCAGGTTTTTCTTACAGCTAAAGCTAGTGCTTATAATGTAAGCTAAAATTCAAGGCTAACTTCGATTAGTTTAGGTAGCCAAAGAATCCAGTGGAATCCAGAGATCCTTCATTCTGCAAGACTAATATTAACTTAATTACTTAAGTACTTATCAATGAAAAACTTATTTTCTCTCACTATAGGAAATTTCTTTGTTGATATTGTGTCATTATAACTCTTTGCTTGTACTATTATAACTGTGGTACAGATTTTAGCAGTGGTATAGTTAATTGAGTAAAGATGTTTACTCTTTCCACCCCTGGTAGTTTGTAAAATGAAAGATGTGTCCATATTTCTTTACCCTTTTCTGTCAGGTAGATTCTGTTGCTCTGTCAAGGTGTCCATATGCACCAGCCACCACTGGACACAGGTCTGGTGTGGGCTGATGGGTAATTGCCTGGATTGTGGGGGTCAGTGCAGAAGGTTTCCCCCTGCATTCTGGATAGGTGAGGGTGTTAATGTGCCATATGTCTCTGTAATTTGCCACAATCGCCCTGCCTGTTCTTGCCAATACCACCTGCCCTGAGGCGCACTGATCCTTCCTGAAGCCAGAGCGAATCAGGCTTGCCGGTAATGGGCACAGGGTGAGAATTTTGTCCTTTTTCCTTTCTTTCTTTTTTTAAATGCAATAGCTATGTGGTTGGAGTTAATCAATGGCAATTCACACACTGTCAGAAGAAAAAAATAATGAATTACATCTTGTTTTCTTGGTGTAGCACATTGCAATTAATCTGTTGCAATTAATATTTTATTTCCACATCTTAGCAGCCACTGGTTGACGTTGGGTTGGACTTTTTGAAACATATAAATGTTTATGTACCTCATCATCATGTTTTTCCAAATCATAATTCTTAACTCTACAAGATAACACACATTGCATGTAATTGCAGTGCAGTTGCGAGCAACAATAACATTAAAAATAATACGATCTTGGATCAGCAATTGCTGACGTTCATTAAGAAAATTTGATCTGATAGTAAAGCCCTATCAGTTGTGTTTGAACAGCGAGTATAAGAAAAAAGCAGTGGCTTCCATTGTACATTTCATTGATTTCTTTCTTATTTAATCTGTGTGATCATAAATATGTTTTACCATCAATAGGATATCGTCTGAGCATCATTGCAAAGCTGGAGTAGGTTAAATTCTACCTACTGTCTCCTTACACAGCCACAAAATACTCTGAGAATCTCCAGAGAAGCTCTTTTTATAGCTTATGCTGACATTAAATTTAATGTCAATGTGATCATGGTTATGATCCTGGCGGAGAGCTAGAGATGAGACAGGTGTCTTCAACAGTGAAGTGCTAGAAGAAGACAGAAATGAAGCATATGGTGACTTTATTGGTATTTTGTGATTTTTTTCACGATGTGCCTTCATACAGACTTCAAATTACTGCATGCATTCTAATTACCGCATTCTAATAGTGCTGTGAGGTGTTTGCATGTTCTTTTGTGTAATTTAATGTAAATACTTCTGTTCTACACTAACCAACTCTAACCTTAATCTCAGCAACCAAAAAATTTACTTTAGCTTCTTTTATTTCAGCCTGCTAAATGTGAGTGCGTGAGTTAACAATTTACAAGCCAGGTCCCTGAAGTGCTCTGCATCTGAAAAGGCTACATCAATGAACATAGTAGGCTTTGCATGCATTACTCTGTATTGACTGCATTTTAGGGATGTGTTACTGGTTGTGGGAAGATAAATTAGCAGATATCCTAAATGACCTTGATAAACAGGCTGTAATGTGGCTTTTCTGCTTATTTTTTCCTGACTATGTGGCTCTTTCAAACAATTTCATCACATATTTGTGGCATGTGGAAAACTATAATGCATGGAACCCCCCCACCCCCACCCCCCACTCGGTTTTGGATGACCTACTCATTATGTAGCTCTGGCCCTGGCTGATACACGTACATATACACATGCACATACTGCACATCCACAATTCACTCTCAAAATCTAAAAGGCACCAACCTTCTCTGCACATTCTGAAAAACAATTCCCCTCCCCCCACAACACACACACACACACGAATAACCATTATCTGCAGGCTCAATCTCAGCTCTCTCCCATGCCTATCAGGTGTGAAGAGGTTGCCATTTGGCTGTAATTGGTGTTCTGTCACTTTGTCAATCTAGTGGAAAATGTGTCACAAATGCAGGTACGGCAATTTCTTCCCTTTTTTCATCTTTCAGTTTGAATTTCGCAGGCAGTATGTAGCCACATTGTTTGTTTTGTTTCTGAGGGCAAAATAGCATCCTTCTTTAGGTCTGTAGTAAAGAATTATTATTATAGATGGATGGATTTGGTGCTTTTAGCTTGGAAAACAGTGCAATAATACTATGAAATAACATGAAATTAAGTAGCAACAAAGTGTTAAATCAAACTTGATGTCATCACAGAAAATAGTAAAAAGAAAAACCTTGCCTAGTGTTGGTGTCCAAACTTTTAAGTTATACTGTAAGTCTCTCTAGTCTCTCTCATGAAGTTATGCTCCCCCAACACTTCATATCTATCTGTTTTCCATATACTGCTCTGCATTGCTGTCCAGTGTCCCCATGAGCTGAGAAGACTGTTCCCTTGTTGCTGCTGTCCTGTCCCACACTCTAATACACACACACCTGTCTCTCACTGTTCATGTATGCACTTTGAATTCATAAATCCAAACAACTGAAGTCATGTGAACTCTGCATGAATCCTAAAAAAGTCCTGTGAACCACTGTCCCCTTTTTCTGTCCTCCCCTGAGAGCTCTCAGCTCATGCTTTTCAGACTGAACATAAGGCAGCCAGACATCACTCAGTTAGGCTTGGGACTGGTAAGACCATTTTTTTGTGAACTGCTGTTCTCTGGAGATTTCATTGTCTGAGTAAACAGAACCATGACATCAACATGTAAAGATACGGCATGTTTTCATTTACACATCCATACACATGCAGAGTCCATGCATATGCACTCACTGTCCACTTTATTAGAAACCCCTTCCTTCTACTTCCACCCATTGGCCACTTTATGAGGTCCACCTACCTTCTAGGTGCAGTTACAAACTATAGCCTATCTATTGTCCTGCAAAGTGGGATAAGTCACTCTCTACCCCTTTTGTCATCACTGGTCAGTTTTAGACCACATGACTGCTACTGACCACATACTATATTGGTGGTGGACCATTCTCAATGCAGCAGAAAGACTAACAAGATAGCACATGTGATGCTGGCATGAGCGTGTCAGGTATAGTAGTATTGGTAGGGTTTTATTCAAAACTAAGTTGTCCACCATCCAATAAAATCCAACTACGAGCAGAACTGTGGTCATAACTCCATGCGTACAGTGGTTACAAAAGGTAATACAACAACATGTTCACTTTGCTAATGGACTAACACAACACCTGTAGCATTTATCAGTCCATTGAGGCTTCTAAACGTTGCTCATCTGTAACCCAATCTGTCTTTGCAACAGCATCTCCTGGCATATCACCTTTCGCCTCCACTTCCGATCAGTGCTAAAAGGAGCAGATGTTCAGGTTCCCCTTCCTGAACTTCTGAAATCAAAGTTTGACACAAACAAAACTTGCCAGTAGGCAGGCTAAGAGCTCCCTCTGTAACTGATTAACGTGGCATTACCAAGCAGCTGGTCCTCAGATAAGATAAGAAAGGCCTGTGCACCTGTTTAAATATGCTTTTCTTGATATGCCGATCAATACATTCATTATAGCACAGCAAAAGTGCTGTCCCTTGTCAGTCGATGACACAGATTTATGTACTGTGCCTGCTTTTTTTTCCCCCTCTTCTACAGTACATATGGCAAAGGTTCATGTTGATTTAGTAAGAAAAAAACACTTGCCATCCACTTGATTAGAAACCTAGAAACCTTTATTAGTAGTGCCACTTTGCTGATGTACAGTTATAGACTGTAACCCATCTGTCGATCCACATTGAGGTTAACCATCTTCCAACACCACATATCACTACCATGTATGCCAGTGTCACTGCTGTGTTGTGAATAGTCCAGCACCCAAATAACATCTGGTCAACAGAAATCAACTGACCATTGATTAATGTGCATCACAATACATGAGTTACAGTTTGTAAATATACACCTATACAGTGGACCTAGAAGGAAGCTTGACTTCACAAAGTGGTCAGTGAGTGGAAGTGCAATGGAGGAGTTTCTAATAAAGTGGACAAGTCTATTCTAGTCAATGAAAAAGTCAGATAGTCACTGGGGAGCTCAACAGTCATCTGAAGTTTATCAAGTGCCTTACAATGATATACATTAATCCTTAACGTTAAACTTACTGCTTCCAGCCTGCATGTGCCACATTAGAATATGAGATTACCTTGCTTGTTAGAGCATTTTTACCCCCTGTTGCTTCCCTTAAATGAACACAGCACTTGTTGAAAGCCCATAAAACCATAAACCCAACTGCTTATTCAGTTGAACTTGAATTACAGGTTGTTCCAGTGGCTTATTTCCACTAAACAGTGCAGCACTACAACAGCAAATGGCAATAGGTTCATAGAAAGTTTCTGCAGCCAATAACTGCATGTGTCTGTTTGTTTGTATGAACTGCACCTGGCTCAGGTAGAGAGACATTCAGTCGCCTGCTGAATGACAACTTGTGCTGGCTGGTTGGCGTGTGCTTAAGCCACAACTGGTTGCATGCTCGCCACGTGCCAACACAAGCTATAAAAATAATCAAAGGAGGGAGCGAAGGGAGGGATTCTAAGGAAGAGAACAAATAAAAGGTTAAAAAATTAGGCGGTGAATTTTTATTACAATATAATTATAAGTAACACCTTACCAAGCACTGACAAAGACAACAATCTGGAAGTTTAATTTCTATATGCTAATCAGCTGAGATCAGATCTTATCTTACACCAGAAGTGATTTTCCTTCATTAATTGTAATAACTCAGCCACAGATCCCTGAATGTATTAATGATCCAGTACTGTGCAATGTGCAATGATGGCACTTGTAGCTCTCTGGATATGTTTGAGTTATGAGGAATTGTAATATTGTGGTTTTGCTCCACAAACACAGTTTCCAACACATTGGTTTGCTGACATACAGAAATTTTTTGGATAAACCTCTGAAGCATTATGTAATTTGCTCGGCTGCTGTAATAATAAAGGCCTGAAAGGCAGAGTCCTGCAGTGTGGCTCTTGGCTTCACTCTGCCATCTAGTGGCTGAAAATACTACCAAGCGTTCCTCGGTGGAAGATGAGTAAGGATCACTCATTAATAAAAACTCCTTTGCCAGGAGCTGAATTCTATTCTGTGAAAGCAACCTTGTGATAATGATGGTGATGATGATGGTGGTGATGATGATGATGATGACAGACCTCTATCTAAAAAAACAAAGAATAGACCTAGAAAGCTGTGGAGAGCAGAATTAGACAATGTTGGTCTGCAGTGAACGCAGGTGAGGGTAGACCATGTTGCTTATTTTGAATGTGAATGAGTGAAAACCTTTCTGCGCTGAGGACAAAAACCTGCCTGCCTTTTCACTGACTCCGCCCATCTGAGGCAGGGAAAGCAATAATGTGTGTGGACTCTTCTCTCCCTCCCTCTCCCTCTCTCACTCTCTCTGTCTCTCTCCACAGGCTCCATAACAGCAACACCACAAGGCGTCTCGTCTGCACTGACAGAGACGCTGCTGGGGAGAGGAAGACTGAAAACGTGGTGCTTAGGGCAGAGCAAATGAGGATGACTCAGAGGTTAGAGTACAGTAAGCAAGGCTTTGCTCATATATCTATCTATCTATCTATCTATCTATCTATCTATATATATATATGTGTGTGTGTGTGTATAATGATATTTTAAGTTCTTCACCTCCAGTCAAACAGCTCTGCCACAACAGGTCCCACCTTCCACTGCTGAGATAAATCAAAATAAGCAAAAAAATAAACATAAACAAATAAACAAACACTGATCAGCGTGTCCCTGTAAACCCCGAACTGCCCTCCTCGTGCTGCTGGAATGAGGTCAGACCCAAACACCCCTCATCGCACGCGCCCATTACCATCCCACCCCCTCTACTACCCCGCTCCTTCCCCCGCTTATACCCCCCCTCCCCTCCTCTCCCGGCTCGTCTAATCAGCACGGGCGGAGGGCGTGGCCTTGGCTGTAAGGCAGGATGGAGACAAGCGCTGATTGGCTGGAGGCGGAGACCAGTAGAGGGATAAAGAGCGTCAGAGCGCAGGGGAGCTGAGAGAAGATAGAGAAAGAGTGAGTGAGAAAAAAAGTGTGCTAGAGACAGAATCTAGACAGCGCGAGAAGAGAAGCACGTTTCAGAAGTTTAAGAGAAAGAAAGAGAGCTACTACACGAGCAGCGGGGGCAGAGAGGGGGGCTATGAGGGGAGAAGGATCAGCCAATCTTCCTCCTCCTCTACTTCTTCTTATTCCTCCTCGGGACGTTCGCCCCCGAGTTGACGTGAACTTTTTTTGCTTTGGCTGAAACTTTGGACTACAGAAGAAGCAGCCTGAGACGGCGAAAGAGAAGCCAAGAAGTTTCTTGTTTACGTGCTTGTTTGTTTACCCTTGAGTTGAGAGAGAGAGACAGAAAGAGAGAGAAAGAGAAGAAGAGAGAGAGAGAGACATGGTGCAGAAAGAAGCGAGCAGCCCCGCTGATTCGCTCTTCGAGTCCGGGACGATGGAAGTGGACATCAGCTCGTCTTCATCATCATCATCGCGCCTGGGTGATCCGGGCTGGTGCAAGACGCCGAGCGGCCACATCAAGCGACCCATGAACGCCTTCATGGTCTGGTCTCAGATCGAGAGGCGCAAGATCATGGAGCGCGCGCCAGACATGCACAACGCTGAGATCTCCAAGCGGCTCGGCCGGCGCTGGAAGCAGCTGACGGACGCGGACAAAGTGCCGTTCATCCGGGAAGCGGAGCGGCTCAGGCTCAAGCACATGGCGGACTACCCTGACTACAAGTACCGGCCAAGGAAGAAGGCGAAGACGGGGGGCGGCGCCGGGGCTGCTGGAGCAACCAGCGGGGGCAAAACGGGCGCCAACAAGTCCTCCAAGAAGAGCGCAAGCACCAAGGCTCAGAAAGTCGTGGACGACCAGCAGCAGCACGCGTCGCTTTACAAGTGCAAGCCCGCCTCCAAGAAGTCGAGACGCGTGCACACCCTCGGGGGGGTGAACGGGGGCACCAGCGGTGGCATTGGGAGCTCGTGCACGGCGGCCGTGCCAGCCAGCCCGACCCTTAGCACGGCGGCTGAGTGCGCGGACCCCCTCAGCCTGTATGAGGACGGGGGCGCGCGGGAGAGAGCGGAGTCTCCCGGTGTTGGGGGGAAGAGCGCGAGGAGCGCGCACGTGTACGGCTACGGCTTCGGGGGGCGTTCTTCTCCCACCCCGTTTTCGTCCACCGCTTCCTCGCGCTCGTGCTCCACGTCGTCCATGTCGTCGTCGTCGGACGAGGAGCTGGAAGACGACCTGGTGGACACGAGTACGAGCGGGAGCCCGGGCTTCGACAGCGTGTCGCTGGGCAGCATGGGCAGCAGCTCCGCGGCGGCGCTGGACAGAGACGCCGAGCTGAGCGCGTGTGAGTCCGGCTCGCACTTCGACTTCCCGGACTACTGCACGCCCGAGGTGAGCGAGATGATCTCCGGGGACTGGCTCGAGTCCACCATCTCCAACCTCGTGTTCACGTACTGAGAGCGGCGAGGAGGGAGAAAGATAAACAACAGCAGCAACAGCAGCAGCACTAACGCGGTCTCGCGAGACCAGCAGAAGTTTGCTTTCAGAAGAAGGGCAGGCTGCGAGGCTGTGACTGGCTTCTTATTCGCCAGCTTCTCGTTCGAATTTTGCGCTCCACCTTAAATTTAAGGTGGAACGGAAAACTGGAAGAAGAAGTCAGGTTCAGCTTGAAGGACTTGAGTTGTTTCGGAAGAGCTTATTGAGAAGAACGAGAAAAGAATAATAATAATGATAGTGAACTCTTGTGAACTGGAAAACTGTGATTGATTTGCACGCACGTGAAGGGCAGGCGTTTGGTCCGCCAGTTTTTTTAAATCAAATTTTTAACTTAAGAACATTTAAAAAAAACAAAAAAAAAAAAAACAAAACAAAGGGACTTTTGAGGACATTTGCAGCAAATCGCCATGTGAACTTTCTTTGCTTAAGAGGTACAGACATTTTGTTCGTTCTGGTGGATTTATGAGCGAGGTGAGTTGATTAAAGAATGGACGTTTTTTGAGAAAAAAGAAAAAAAAGAAAGAAAAGAAACGCATGTAAACTGTCCTCTCTTGTATTGAGATTTTTTGTAAGACTGTGGACCAGTTGAACTAGCAGTAGGGTTATTTAAGTGGGTAGGTGGCGCTATGTTTGATTCCTACTTAAAGGAAAAAAGTGAAAAAAAGGAAAGAAAAAAATCACCAGCTGTTTTCATGCTTAAACTTCAGGATTCAAACACAAACTCAAATCTGTGCTGAACTTTATACTCTTACTGATTCAGGACCAAAATCTTCCTGTCTTTCTTCTTCTTTTTTCCAGATGTTATACATGTTGAGAAAAGTGCTCTCGATTTGTCAGCATTGTGTTTCTTTTCTACGTGTGTGTTCAGATGCCATTTTTTATATGGATGTATTTATATAGTACTGGCTGATGTTTTCTTTTCTTTTTTCCCTTTTCTTTCTTTTTTTCCACTTTTTTATCTCGTCCCACACTCACAACGTCTGTCTCCTTCTCCGAAGAAGGGCTAGAGTTTTAACTTGTTGATTTTTTGTTTTTATATTTAAATGTAGACTTTTGACACTTAAAGAGAGGAAACGTTTGATTATTTTCTCAGTGTATTTTTGTACAAATATATATATATAGATATATAAAAAAGGGGGGTATCAATCAGTGTGTATGGCTGTTTGGATTTCCTATCATTTTAAGATCCCAGGTTGGTTGGTTGGCTCTGAATCAGCCTCCTGTCCGTGTTTACAGCTTCAATCTGCAGGCGTCTTAAAGACACAGGCTCACTTTTTCCAACACCCCCCACCCCCCAGTATAGCCTTCGAAAGGACGTTTCTACATTTCTCTCCAGAGTCTTGCTGAACACACAGAGATTGTAGCTTTAAATGACCAAATCTCTCGGCGTTTTTATATGTATCGAGATGTTCGGGTTTTCTTTCAACCACTGGACGGAATTTAAATCGTGACGTATCGAACCGCCGATTTTGAGTCCGCGACGATTTATTGTGCTGCGACTTTCATTGTATTTGAATATTTTAATCTTTTCTACTTGTCGACTAAGTATGGCTAATTGTTTAGTATCTTACGGCATGGTGGATAGATTTTTGTATTTCCAATTCAGGTTTATAGCTGTTGTGTTTAAAAAAAAGACAAAAAATGAAAAAAAAAGAAAGAAAAAAGTTGAAAAATTAGGAAAATCGTGAAACCATCTTTGTACAGTTGACTGTATTATAAGCAAAAAAAAAAAAGAAGAAAAAAGATTGTGTGTTTATGTATGTTGTTGCGCTATAACATGACAGGCACTAGAACAGCTATCTTTATACACTTTTTGCTTAGCCTACTTACTTTAAAGATGGTTGTTAAGGATTTTATATATATATAAACAGTTGAATTATATTAACTTTATTTTCATTCATTCTGTGCAATATGCTGTGTAGAAATATTGTTTTGTCTAATCATGCCATAACACATTTTTGAGGGGAAATCTCATGCCAGCTAAATGTGTCAAGTCACTGCCTGTCAGATTGTTAATATACTCCTGTACAGAACGTTTTTTTTCAGGAAGGAAATAAAATCAGCTGGAACTGAACCCTACCCATGCCCTGACGACTCCTTTCTCTTTCGGTTTTTTGCATAAATGTGGGCATGTCCTACACTGTGTGCCATGTCTGTTCCAAAACGGTGCGAAACACATGATTTACAGTCACTTCACCAAGAAAATATACAGCCTTATACGTTTCGTGGCCTACGTTTGGGTTTCAGGTGAGCAGTGCTCTGCCTCGGTGGCTTCAATTAAGAAACTGCGTGTGGATTAACCACAGTATAAATACCTAGAATTAGTGTTGCACAAGCACATCTCACAAAAAATGTGAAAGGTGAGACACTGGGGCTTCATGTATTCACATGCTGAATGTCTAGCAGACTGTTCCTCCCCTCCTCCTCCAGCAGACACAGTCTGTTTTGAAGAAGTGGGGGATGGTAGCAAAGGCCCTCCAGCACCACATGCAATCCTGCATGGTTAGACTGCTCCATAACAAGACATCATAACCGGTAGCGCATCCCTTTATAGACTAAATGAATAAAAATGAATGATGTTAGCTCGATAAGGAACAGATATAACAGCCATACTCGTTCAAAAACCCACTTAGCTTGCCAGCACTTTGAAACAAGGCTTTGATGTGATTGATATGAAGAAAAGAGAGGCCTTTCTTTTTTTGCTTTCCTCTGTCTTCCACAATCCCTCTTAGCTGATTTTACTCAGCCTGCAGCAGAGTCCCAGGAGCAACTCAACAGGGGGCTTTGGCCAAATCTCTCTCTCCCCCTATGGGAGGGGTGTTAGACAGGGAAAGGAGAGGAACCAGCCTGCTTGTCTCAGAGGAGGCTGAAGAAAACAGGGCTAGAGAAAGAGAGCGGTCAGATACACAGTGAGAGTATTGTTAGTAGAGTTGTGTGTGGGCGCACACATTGCCTGCTTGGCTGCATGTTACATGAGCGTATCCTCTGTGAAAGAGAGATGGTTTTATTTTTCATTAGACACCTTCTGGCAGGCAGTTATTGTAAAATGAAGCAGGTACAACTTGCTTATCATCACTGCCTTCTGTGCAATATTCCACAAGCTGGAGGCCTAGTCGTCTCCAAGTGTAGCAGCTTGAGTAAAGTACCAGTTCTGCACCACTAGTCTGAAGACTGAGAAGTTCTGTTTGATGTTTATGTTAGTTTAGTCAGAATCTTTCTACGGGAATAGCTCAACAATATTAGTAAAATTAGTTTCAGGGGGTAATATGTATGTAATATGCTCAATTTTCTCCTTTGATCTGCAGTTGTGTGCAACAAAACATGCAATCCGACTGGGTATGTTCAAAGTTGTTCATGTGAATGTATGTGATCCCAGATAAGCTACATGCAAGAAAATGAACACATAACTAACATTACAAATGGTAGAGCAAGATATCAAGACCATTGATCACAACTGTGCATTGCCATAGGCTTTGTATTTGTATCAAAACAGTCTTTATGACAATGAGTGCCTGGCAGTATCAGTGCATCAGTGTTTGTACCCTAAATAGTGCCCCATCGCTTTCCCTGATAAGAGAGACGTTGTGACATGAGTAGGCCTCCAGCGATCAAGGATGTTTCTGAACTCACAAAATTCTCACACATTTGAATGGAAAGAGAAAATGACCTTTAGATGTCCCCTTGAGGAATAGTTTTACTCCGAAGCATTCATAAAAAATAAACAAACACTTTTGATGACACAGTTTATTTATTTAAGAAATAGATTTTGGACAAAATTTTGTTTGACTGCCAAGAAAATTCTTGGCCACTTTGAGTACAGCTGCTCTGAAACTGAATACAGTATATTCACCCCTCTTGGATTGACTCTTTAGGAATTTCTTTATGAATTCTCTCTTCAGGAGAATGTTTATGCAGGCAGTATTTACTTATATATCTATGGACTTTGGCTTTTTCACTGCACTTTAGAAAAAATGTGCAATATTACAGTAATTTGCCAGTAACAAACTGTGCTATAAAACTACAGTACTGTTATATTGCTGTGTTTGTACAGTTTTTTCTTGCATCCTTGTCTATCTAATGTAGATACATTACAGCTGTCTTACAGCTGTCTAAGGACCCCCAGTTTTGCTGTATCATGTGAAGTGCATTTAAAGATATAGACAAACACAACAAATATATCTAGCTAGTTTATAATAGCAAATGCTTAAACATTCTTGCATATAATATTTAATATAAATATAAGAAAGCAGAAAATGCATTTACTGAGACTAAGAATGTACCGATACCACATTTTACCCTCTGATACGATACCTGATCTGCTTGTACTGAGTGCCTATACAGATGATAACATTATCTAACCTATAACCTGTAAGTTATAACTATCTGACAAATATCTATAAATCTTGGTATGTATACCATTCAACGTTTTGAAATCTTTTATTTGGGGAAAAACAGCATTCTGTGTCAGAAATAAAACATACTAATCTTGAATGAATAGCATTAAATGGTTGTATAACTTCAGCTTGAATGGCTTCCGAGCTTCAGAAAGTTGCTATGCTCTTCAAAATAGTGTGTCTTTAATTGCATAACTAAATTTGTTGTATTTAAGTGCTTGCTGGTTGTACGTCCCCTTGAAATACTGGCATTACAGATTTTGCAATAGGCCTTTTTACAAACATTCACCTCAATACTGCATGTACTGTGTGTAAACTGAGACATGTCATGGGTTTTCGCAACAAAAGTTCTAACCTCTGACTGGAGCTATAACATCTGCAGAAGGCAGTAAGTGATTAATGTTTGTTTATTTGACCTCAAGCTTGGTCTGATGTCAGTTGGGAGCTAAGATTGAATAGGAAACGAGATACATAATCAGCCCAATTAGCCACTTTGGGCTTCTGCTTTAACAGATTTAACACAATTATTAATTGTAATTATTTATATGGCAATTAAATATCAGCTAAAATGTTAAATGTTATTTGATAAGCCTACATAAGTGAATGGTCATGATATATTTCACAGCAGCAAAAAAGTTTATCAGCACAGGTTTATTGCAGTTTATGAATCAAACCATGAAATGAAAATCACATTACAGCAGTTACATGATATTGCACCAACATTAGGGCTACAGAAATGACAGAAACTTAATATCTATTCTAAAACCTATTATTATTAGAATTCATTATTGTAACATTTCTGTATGAACTAGTTAACAGAAACACAAAACACCATCACTGTTGCAATATCAAATAATGTAAAATGCATTCAAAGAAAAAACTCTAGTGAGATGAAAAAATAAAAGCAAACAAAAACTAACAAAACTGAGACTGGCTGCTTAAGTTCTGGTCACTTCACAGTTTGCATTTACATTAAAGTCCAACTTTTTAACTCCTTAAACAAGAAACTTGGTCTGTTTCTCCAAGAATGAACTATTTACAGCAATCTGCTTTATTTGAGTAAAACGGTGCCTGTAGTGTTTGTGCTGTACATTCACATCTGTTCTGATGCTGGTTGTATTTAAGCAGTTTTGTAGAGCCCAGCCACTGGGATAATGACTGTGTCACAATAACATCCCAGCCAAAGGCTTAATTTCCAAATCATAACAACACCAGCTAGAGCAAAAGTGGGTTAAACAGCTTCTCATCAGGCAACAGACCAGAGTCACAGCTAAGAGGAATGAACATTTCATAAACTATAACCATAAATATAAACAAAATATTGGTGTTTTATTTTGGGAATTGACAAGCTATATCATAAACTGTATTTTCCTAGTTGTGATATGAGATTGATAAGATTAACTTAGCTTAGCTAACAATAGGCCTAATGTTTCTCCCCCCACTGTTTTACTAGAGGGTCTCTAGTAGATGTAGCCATTTGTGACATTTGTTGACATTTGTAGCTGAATATGAAGTCATTTTTAGGTAAACTTTAAAATGATCTGTGTAATAGCTGTACTTGATGTGGCTAACGTTAGTATACCAATTCAATTACCTAGCCAACCTGAAAAACTTGGTTTGAATAGATTTCATTTCACCTTCTTTCAGGGACAGGAAGTAAGGTACGTTACTTTGGACAAGGTTTTTTTTTGAGTGCTACAGTTTGTCATGTGTATCTTTTCCTTTAAATTTTACTTTTCTTTTTTACAGATTGGAACAAACATAATATCTGCAGCAAACTGAGAAGAGGTTAAATATTAATAAAGACTGGATTTAATATAAATGCAAATGAAATACAAGCAAACAAAAAATATCAGACTATAACTCAAAAAACCGGTTAAATGAACCCAGTGCTTTGCTCGTCAAAATAGCTATACTTTAGCGTAACTCTTATAACCCAGCCTGTTGGGTTGTTCATGGGTCCGAATAACCCAGCTAGTGTTCTGTTATATCGTGAGCCAGTGCCTGGTTGCTGATATGACCCACATGGGGATGGTTTTAACCCAGTGTTATTTTGAGTTTGCTATGCCAAGGATTGCATTGACTACAACACACAATCAAAAAAGCATTTCAATTGCTCATGTGTGGACCATCGTGCTGTTGAACACTCACATGTAGGACCTATAAAAATACATAGATCTCTAAATAAGGCTGATATTAATGTAACACAATGGAGCTCATGGGATGAGTTATTCGGGTTGCATGTAGCTGCACAGGATTTTTTCATTCTTTGGTCATAATAGAGAGTTCTTGTAGACCACTAAGTGTCTTAATTAGTACTCTCATCAGGCATCATTTACATCTACTGGCTGCGGCTGCCTTTCAATGGGAATATTGGCAATAGTATGAATATATATATCCATTTGTATTGATTTTATGTGTCTGTAATTATTAATAAATGTAAATAGACCTTATTAGCATGCATCTATATGAAAGTTTTTAAAATGAAATATATGGATGTGTTGAACTTCCAGTCAAGGTAAGATGCATGTTACCTCTCAAGCCTTTCGATTTAGATAGTCTTTGGATAATTTGTACATTTTTATTTTATCATCACAAACCCTCAACTTAATGTGAGTAAAGCTGTCCTGCCTGTCATTTTGGCCCATTTTTCCCTTAAAATAAAGTTGCAACACTCATGATCTAACATCTGTGGTCTATTGTACTGTATTGTGTTTAAAAATGTTTAGTTAACAGAAAAAAACTATTAAAGTACTTTGATACAATAAAAAGTTTCACTATGAGTATAACATGATTATTCTGACTCTGAAGCAGTGCATCTATGTAAAAAGCCTAAATCAAAGTTACAGACGTAACTTTATAAAGATGTAGTAGTTACTTAACATTTCTTCAAGTTAAAGGGCTGGAATATAGTACAAAGTTCCTACATTATCCCTTAAATATAGTTAAAAAAACGTGAGTTTGCTTTGTATACTTTAAGCAAATATCAATTACTTTAGAGAAAGAGATTTTAGTGCTTAATAGAGTAATTTACTTTGAATCAAAGTGTATTAAAGAAACACAAACATTACTTTGCTACAGTAAAAGAACAAAAAATATGAGCCCTTTGACTATTATAAAACAATACTAAGAGAAAAGGACTTTTATAAGTACTTTAAGAAAATTAACTACTAGTTTGAGAAAGTATAGGCAAAAAATATAACTTTATATGATTAGGTAACTTAACTGTAATATAGTAAAATCATTATACTGCGTGTTAAAGTCATGTAAAATACTATAATAATGTATAATACTTTATGATGTTGAAAAATATGTATTTTTGGAGTGTTTGTTTGAGTTGAAGCTCAGCTCCCTGCCTGGTCGTTTGCACTGGGCTGGGGATGCCACGCGGGTCTTCTCCTGTAAGTTAGCCTCCCTTTGTTGAGTTCTCCCCTGTTGTTGGAGTTTCGCCGGGGTGGCCGAGCCAGGCTTCTCCTGTAAGTGCCCCTCTCTTTGTTTTGCAGTTGGAGCTGCATGCACTGGGCGGGACTGGGAGTGAAGTGAAGAAGGCGCGGCCGAGCTGCAGCCGCCCCCCCCCCTCACTTCACTTCACACGTGTAGACAAAGGGAGCCATCAACAGCCAGCAGCACCAACATTTCCCCCCACTCTCCAACTTCAGCCAGGAGCCAGGAGCTCCTCAGACCCCGCAGGTGAGTCCATGCTCTCCACTGCTCGACACACATCCACTAGTTTGACCGCGTTTTTGAGCTGGAGCAGTTTTTTGGCGGGGGGCGGGTGTTTAAAAAGTTCTCTCAGAGTTGGTGCGTCAGCGCGCAAACTTGGAGAGCTTTCCTTTGTCCAACAGATTTTTTGGAGGCGCACTCTGGATGCTCCAACTTTGCATATCGGTATCAAAACACGAGTTTGGTTGGCTTTATTTGCGAGGATTTATTGCTTGAGTGATGTCTTTTTTTCCTAACGTCGTTTCTTTGTGGGACTGGAACCGTGACGCACGAGCACACACGCAGCTGTCAAAGTTGATCGTCGAGAGGAAGTTGGTCAGAAAAAGAAAATGCACGAAGAACGAAGAACGCTGTGTTAGAATATTCTGCTCTTTATAAAGAGGAGTGAAAACTGTACTGAGGGCAAAAGCTGTCGAGTTCTTATAACACTATTCAGGCACTTACCGCAGGCTGTAAAGCTATTTCGGCAACGTCTCATTTGAAGAGATATTTGAATTAAAATGCCTATTTTGAATTTTGCTGGACTCTTGTTGAGACTCGTGAGGCAGGATATCGAGGAGAAAATGTGCAGATGAGCAACAGGTACAATGAGCCACTGACTCCTTTGTTGCAGAAGTTGGAGCCACACACACTCACACTCACACACATACACTCACACTCACACACACTCGCCTGTTTCTTTGTTCTGCACCAGATGCAAACACACTCACATGAACCAGACAAAACACTCTAGCTTCACCTCATCATCTCAGCAAAACACTGCAGTGGGTATTTTGTCTAAATCCATCATTTTCTTTAAACTGACTCATAGAAACAAACGAGAGTCCAAATTAGGAAAAAGGATGACTTGTATTGTCTTTCTGCACTAAAAGAATACACTCACAAATTGTGTGGCTGCTACTTTTTGGTCAAACTTGTATTTTTCCATATTTTTTCCCTCTTTTATTAAAGTTCTTGCTTGTTTAGAGGAAAAAAGTCAGCACCGTTTTAAACCAACTGCTCATCAGTTACATTAAAATACATATTTTCTTCTGCTTCTGCTAAACAATCTGACTAAACCCATGTCTCAGCACAGATTTCAGCTTTGTTATAAAAATGTATATTCCCTCTACTAACCTTTTGAATATTTGAATAGAGACAGGGACTTTTAAACAAGATATAACCTTAAAAAAGTAGACTATAGGCCTTAATGCTTTCTCTCTATTTTTACAGGTTTTTTTATAATCTAAACTCTTTCTAGCTCACAAACATCTGCACTGTTAATTTTGCAAAGGTTTATAATAACGTTTTGGCATAATGTATAAAGTTTTAACTCTGTATAAAATTGCGACATTGTAACTAAAAATACAAAACAGGCGTTAAAATGATCTAAAGCTCCAGTGTACTCAAAAAATCTAGAAAGGAAGCAAATAAGCCATTTAGTCTAATGTACTTGTTGCCTGAATTAACAGCTGAAGAAACTTTTTTTTTCTTGTATGAAGTTAGTTTGAAAACATTCTGGCTGGATTTTAAAGTAGTTGTCTGTTGCAGATCCATGGACAGAAGAAGAAAACATAATGATGTTCAAGATACCTTGGCTCAACTTTGGGATTTTGGATAATAAAGACTTTTTGTTTGGCAACATTGTCAGGATTACCTTTCCTCATTGGGATACTGTTTTCCGAGGGATTACTGTACCATTTATACAGAGTATAAAGATAGATGTAAGTATAACTTTTTGATTGGTTTTATTTAAAATATTGACTTTTTGTTTTGAAACACTAATTTTATGTTTTTATTAGTTTTAATGCTATCATTTGCACTAATTACTTTCCTTTTCTTTTTTCTTTACGGTGACTTGGGTATCGTTTTTGTTATTACTGTTTTTGTTTTTATCTTCCATCAAAATGTAACGTTTGCCAACATCAAAAACTTCTTTAGATTTTTTGGTTGAGTTACCATGCACCATGGGAAACTGATATAAGTCAGTGGTATCTAGTTCCAGGACACTCCCAGATACTGTGTTTCACTTGGAAAATGTCACAGTATAGAAGAAAATGTGGTATGATTTTTAATTTTTGTCGACTTTGAGGCCCTATTGATAATATTAGGCCCTCCTGTGGGGCACAAGTCATACAGACCATGTTAATACACTGGAGTATAATGAGTTGTATTGCATTAGACAATCACTGGTAGTAACAAGTATGAATGTGTCAGAGCATTTTCAAATAAGAATTCTTGAACTTCCATTCATGTATATTTGTAAGGAAATTTTTTCAGGTTTGTTTTTGACTTTTAGTTTCTAATTCCTTTTCTAATTTCCTTCTGTTCTGCTGATTCAGCACCTGGTCTGCTTTGTTGTTGCACATCTTATTTTGGAGCCTTAACATTTTATTTTAGATGAAAAGGAAGAAAGAAGGAAAAATTGTGCCTAACAAACTATGTACTGAGAAGTTTAGCTGCAGTTCTTGAGTATTTACTTTATTCACTATTCACCACTTGATGAGATTTTAGACCTTATTCTTTATTTTTTAGTTATGCACATTTTTTGGTAGCTATGTTTGCTTTTAGTGCTGAAGTACTGCTTCGTCCGAATAATTGATGTAGGATGTCTTTACCTCCAGCATGAGGCAAGAAGTTAAACAAAGCAATACTGTTTGCTGGTTTTGGTATGTTTCCTCTGCTGGAGCCAAAGAAGTGCCTCATTTTGCCTGTTTTATTTAGCGGTACAATGTTTTTCAGCAAGAGTGAAGCTGGACAGCGTCTCATGGGTTTGTTAGAGAGTGAGGCTGCTACATTCCTTCTGGAAAAAAAGTCTGTGTTACCCCCCAAATCTATTTTCAGACTTTAAACTTATCCTCCCTGAATCCATTTTATTAATCAAACCCAAGCTCCTACTCCAGGGTGCTTTGATCGTACAAGTTGCGTATCTGGCATTACAGCATACATCCATGATGTCATTAGGAGCCAATGAAACGTGAGCAGGAGCTATTGCGAGCTGCCAGCGACCACCCACAGCCACACCCACCACCCTCCTCATCCCCACACACACTCACACACTCGCTGCCTGTGCACACGTGTTGACAGCCACAGTGAGCGCCCTGAGATGGTGATGAAACAGTGTGTGGGTGGGTGGAAGATAGAGCTTC
The DNA here is from genome assembly GCF_015220715.1 of Pygocentrus nattereri. Lineage (NCBI taxonomy): Eukaryota > Metazoa > Chordata > Actinopteri > Characiformes > Serrasalmidae > Pygocentrus > Pygocentrus nattereri. The sequence goes on from NC_051213.1 coordinate 27,223,455, forward strand.
TTATTAGGCTTATTACAGATATCTTAATACTATTTATGCATTCTTAATTAGCCTATGAAGTAGGATGCAGGTTACTATATTGATTTGTCGTTATGTGGTGAGTTTTCATGTTTTGTAGAGAATGCCAGAAGGTGCCACTCATACATCTGGCTGAGCCGTTGATGAGCCGTCCCCCGCCGTAACCCCTGTCTGCCCGTATGAGTCACTCTGTAAACTGTAGTGATCACACACACTGGCCTACTGAGTGATGTCACCGTTATGTTCCGATTCTAAGCATAGCCATACAGCTCAAGATTTTTTTTTTTCTCAAAAAGGTCTCACATCTTTTGTGTTCTTCTCTTTGTACTCAATTCTTATTCCCTTCTGCATATGAATGTGCTTTGGTGCAGCCACGCTCTTTAGGCTAGCATTACCAATTGTCATGACAGCATACCTTTCAGTTTTGCCCAGCGCCTGTGGTCAGCTCAAGAACCAAAGAGGAATATCAGGCTTAGTTTTGCTCCCTGGCGCCTGCGGCCCCAAGATAAGTGAAAATGTGTGCTAAAACGGAGCCAGGGATGGCGACTGGAGTAAATGATTTCTTTATGACTTCACTCCGAGAGCGCTCTCTCACTCACTCTCTCAGTCTCTTTTCCGATTGTGGGCTTGCTTGCTAATTATCATATAGTGAAAAAAAGCATTTTTTTGCCTGTCCGATAATAAACATGAAAATAGCCCTGTTCTATCCTCAGCTTCTCTTAAAACTTTTCTAGATTTAGACTAGGAGAACAACCAAAGCAAACTGGGAAACACATTGCACTTTTGCTTACACAAAGACTGAGTAAAATCTATCTTTACTCGCCCTGTTTGGGGATTATGCTCTGGCTACATCTAGCCTTATCAGGCTATGTCGTCAGCCGACTGTCCAGTCTGGGCATACAGTTATGACACCTTAATCCTTGATGCCTATTAAACAGCAAAAATGTGCTAACGGTATAATTGTGGCTGCTGGCTGCAGAGAGTGAACAGATAATATATGCGTATTGTGCAAGAAATTCATGTTTTACATACATCATTTGTACAATAAAAGAAGCATATAAGCAATAAGAATTCCTCTTGTAATACAGACCAGCATCTGTCTCCCACAGCAGATGGCCCAATGAAATATTTTATCTCTGCATCGGTTGACAAACGTCCTAGCATACTGCCTGAATTATGCTTTTTTAAATATCTAGCCACCTTTTTTTTTATCATTCGTCAAGTGTATGATGCACTGATACAGAAAGATGGTTCCACCATTTGTTAGTTATTGCTTTTCTTCCATTATTCTACACTTACAGGTGGAATGCGATTGGAGGCTTGTGTGCAGTCTTTCATAGCAGTTGCTCTACTGTATTGTCTGAAAATGTGATTTTGTCCATGAGGAATCTCTCTGATGGGAGCTGGATCGGCAGCATTTCATCTAAGATGAGCATAACACCACCGAGAGTAAGTGAGACACAATGAACAGCCCTGATTGTACCACTCTGGTCTCGCCAGAGTGAAAGAGCAAGAGTTAAAAGGAAGAAAGAGAAATTCAGGGAGAGAAAAATGAGAGGAGGCAGGAAGGAGGGGAAAGACCAGTCTCCCCGCAGTTCACCGCCAGTTCACTTGGCCTTGTTTGCATGTCTAATGAGTTGAGAATCCGGGCAGGCTGACACACTGCTGCTGTGTAAGCCTGGGAGATACTCTGTTTAGTTTAGTCATCTACACTGACCCACTGAGAATATAAGACTAAGCACTACAAATGCTCTTTTTCCCATGTCTGCTGACCATGTGACGTAGCTTGTGTCTGGGGCATAGAACAACCATTTGAGCGCTTACAGGTGTAGAGCACATCCCAAAAAGGAAATTTCCCATCTTGTTATAAATTAGTCAAACATTATACCCTACTTTAGTGAATCAGATCTGAGGGAATAGATCACCAGACACTGTGTATCGTCAGGCATGTCAGGCCTGTATGAACTAATTCTGGCTCATTTTCTTTTTCCTCATTCCATTACACTGATATCATTCAGGTTAATCTCCATCTTATCTGTGCACTAGACTTTGTTCTTAAATGCTACAGTTTATAGGCACTTTAAACAAAAAAAAAATTAAACTGTAACCTTACCAGTGGTTTGCATCTTGAACTCTCTGAGGTCATGCTGGTGTATTCTCTTCACTGATGAGGGGGGCTCATTTTTATGGTAATTTCTGGCTCCTGTATGGGATTTCTAGTAGCACGTTAGCACTAAGCTAACAGTTGTACGTGTGAATATTTTTTGACCTTTCTATATTAAACACGGAAAAGACATTCAATATGTTTTATTTGATACTTATTACAGACAATAACATAGGTTTTACATTGTAACACGCTCTTTCAGTAAAAAGCCCTGGCATAAAGCTGTCGGTCCATTTCTAACAGCTCATTGAAACCTAGTGGTCGGGCTACTTGTATTCACAGTCAGTGACTTCCAGAATCCCTCAAGTTTTTTTTTGAGTCTTCTGTCACTTTCTAATCATATCGGTGGTTAATCTGGCACATTAGCCCTTCTGTCGAGCTCCTGAGTTCCTCATGAATAGGAGAGGTAACTGTATCTGCCTAGACACTACAAAAGTTGTGTCCATTAGGTGATTTTAATCTTATTTCCAACCAAAACTTAACAATGAAACAAGAGTAGTACTACAATACTTGCAGCATAATGATTATATGAAATAATAGTGAACAAAAATTACCAACATGTATTTTTTAGTACCCAGAAAATCAGTAAGCCTTATTTAAAGGCACAGACGGTCCCCTCTACTTCTCTTTATGGTGATCTTCATAACTAAAAGTTCTTTCATCCACTGACATGGTTTTCTGTGGGTCATCAGGCTTCGACACATCTAAGGTATCACCTCATTGTCTGACTGATGTATTCAGATTTTTCAGCATCAACATGAGCTGCTTTACTGGCACTGACACTAAAGTAGATCTCTATCTGCAGTTTTTCGGCTGATATTAAGGATTTTGATTACTAGTTTGTTTTGTTTGACCTGTGTACATGCACTTATTTATATTTTGCATATAAAGAACTGCCATGGTCAGGTTGTAAGCTATTTTTGCTGACACCTGCAGAAGGTTGTGTTAATAGCAGGGAATGCAACATAATATTGTTGAGGTAATTGCCTCTTCCAAAGCTCAAGGTGTTAATGATTTTCCCTGTGCTGCCTTGGCTCTGTCAGTGTGCAGGGTAATGACATGGACGCTCAGCTATGTGGGTTTGGTTGTGCATTGGTGCTTGATGTGGCTGCAGTCTGATGGACTGACATGGCCGTGGCTGTTCCATAGAGGTGAGCTTCCTCTCATTGCCTTGTTGTAACAGCTGGTTGTGGAATGCACTCTGGGTGTGTGCTCACACACTGGCTTGGCTTAGCTGTGCCTGGCAAGGGTGCGAAAGGGCTCAGAACAGAAGGAAATGAACTCCACTGGGTTCTGTTATTTGAAGGGACTGAGTTTGTAGTAAGCATATGTATTTGTATAATTTTCCAGCTAAGGGTGCATTCAGACTTGGCAGGTTTGGTGCGATTAAAATGAGCCCTGGTGGGATTGCTCTGTTAATGCAGTTTGGTAGAACAAGTGAAGAATGCTGTCACACCCCCTATTCAGGTTGGTCTCAGTACACTTCAATTTGAATGAATGCAGTACAGACCAAGGACATCTAAACAGACCAAAGACAGAATCGTCAGGACCGTCATCTCCTCTCTGCATAACTTCTTTGGTACATGGAAAAGAGAAGTGTCTGATGCTATTTTGACTCATGAATATTCTCATGAACCTATTTTCATAACCTTCATGGAAATGGAAATTATAGAACATATAGTTTCGGTTTTATAGTGAGGTTGAGATATGTTTGAAGAAACTATTAAAGAGTTAATATACACGTTTGACTGCGCACATTTATTACAATAAAAGATTCTTTATTTTGCAAAAGCCGTAAGCCTTTAAAAGCTGGATTAGACGATGAACTGAAAACTTGTCCTGTTTTCTTTACCAGTGCAAGCTGTTGTATGTAAGTAGAAAGGCAGGTAGGCCATCATTCGGTTTGAATTAAATGATCGGCCGGGGGGATTTATTGATTGCTATCAGGATCTAACGAGTATTTCAGGAAATATAATGAAAAATCTTTCTAAAATAAATCACCTACTTCACCTTTAAGGCTATTATAGGGACGTCACCCTGTCTTAGCATTGTGCAAAAGCACAGTTATTATTGCTTAATGAAACAAGACCTGCATAAAACCGATGAGTACAGATAGAATGGAAAACAGTTCCAAAAGTTTAGTGGATATTGTAACAGTTGTATATTGTTATGCCTAATAGATCTGCCCAATCAGTTTTTTTAACTGTACTTCGATATTAATTATGCTAGTGTGGATGCTAAGCAGACCAGGGCTAAAATGCAACAGCATATCATTTTTTGCTTTGGTTTGGACCAAGGGAACTGAACTACAAGCGAAAACAAATCCTACAGGCCTTCACACACTGAACGTGATTTATTTGTGCATCTTTTATTTGGGTGACAGTAAATTAATTTGAGCAATTTGTTGTACAAAATATCTGATGGTATCTTATACACCACATGCAATCTTTCAGACAGCGAAAATGCAGCATTATGTTATTTGCCCTCTGCTAGATTTTTGCAGATTTTTGGCTGTGACAAAGACTGACTAACCAATCACATTCATCTCTGATGTTGGCATTGCAACAACCAAGCTGACAGAGTAGCTGTGTTTGATCAAATGGGACATTTTCACAAATGCTAAAAGGATCAGAATCTCCAAAACCAGGCCAAATGAAACTGCTGAAATTGGACTACAAACATCTTAAATGTGGAAGACCTGTTTCAGCTTCTGAATGAAGTGATGAAGCTCTTCATGCTACTTTTACTTCTCCAGAATGGACAGTAGTCACTGTCTGTCCTTTCTGCTGGGAGCAAAGAACTGGATCTTATTTGCACTTTAAGACATTCTGTCGGTTTGTTTTGTGCTTCTTCTAGTGTGGAGCCGCATCTTCAAAATCAACTTAAACTCAGCTGAGATCTGAGCTTTGAGTGAAAACTCCTGAAATGAAGTGGAGAAACCATCTGTTTTCCTTTTGCTTTTTCACAATGGAATGCATCCTGCACAATGTCACAGTTCACCCATTTTGTGAGGACCAAATAACCATTTTTATATATTTGAGACATATTCTGTGTGAAATGACCTTAGTCTTCAAAAGTCCACGGTTTGGTGCTTATAATAGGATCATCCATAAAATGTTAATTCCTGCCTGCTGATCATTCATTTGTACTCATTACATTCATCACTAAACTGCGACAAGAATGATATATTTGTTAATCATTTAAATGCCTTCTAGGATTCTTGAATTCTTCTAGGATATGTAAGAATGGCTCACAGCATACAATAAAACACTGCAGTATCACTGTTGCAAAGGCTAATGTTGCGATTAACAAGCAATACATTGTGCAGGCCTATTCTTTTATTACTATTGGCATTACTATTGCCACAGTCCACACTGCGGTCCGTGTTTCAGGAAGGATAATCTCTGAGAATGTTTTAAGATGCTCCACATGTGCAAACCCTTGCTGGATTGGCAGAGTTGTGAAAAGCAAAAGTGCTGGAGGAAGACTGCAAACGGCAGGGTGTGGGGGTGGATGAGCAGTAAAACCCAATTTCCCATGTAGGGCTTTTGAAGTCCAAATGCTCTCATCACATGCTTGATTAACCCAGTCAGTGGCTAAGCGCTGTGAATAGCTGTTGTTGTAACCTCTGGTTCTGCCTGTAGCCATCACAGGGTCAAAGGTTACTGGGCTGCTCTGTCCTCATCACCTACACGTTTTTTTTAGCTGTTGTTAATGTGTTTGACTCATTTAGAGCATTTCTGTATTGGATTGCCATATTAGCTTCCTCTGGCTTTTTTACAGTAATATTTTAGCCTTATTGGTTTTATCTAGAAGCTGTTGTAGCCAGTTGCAGACAACTGAAATTAGCCAGCTGGGATATGGGACTTCAGAATTAAACATTTAGTTAAAACAATGCACCTAAACTCTTCAGAATCCTATCCAGAATGAGTACTGGGACAGGCACAGCATTAATTTTTCATCCGTTTCTGAGTGAGGCTCTAATTTAAGGGTGCTCTTACTGAGCTATGCTGTTATGTCACAGAGTACAGAGCAATCTAGGTTGTGGTTGCTTGCATAAAACATCTTAAGTATTTATCTTAAGTTAAACGCTTGAAGGATATATTTAAGGCTGTACATGTACATTAAGCCACAGTCAGAAACTCTAAGTATGTCTAAAAATTGTCTACAACTTCTGGATTTTTTTTTCACTTTACACTTTAAGCATTTTGTGTGAAATCACAAGTGATTTTATGCAGCTCACTTGAGGTAAAGGAAAAACTTAAAGCCAATTTTTTTTTTACCATATTTATGTAAATGACCACTGGACTTTTGTTATTTGTTGTATTGATTTTGCTAGTTTTTCTTAATATGTCACCAAAACAACAACAAATAACTATCAGTTTATATGGGTAATGTAATATATAACAGTCTTTTTTCTCTGAGAAGAATAGCATTGCTAGTCACTTTGGAGACCAAGAGAGTGGTTGTCCAACCATAACAGTCTCAGCAGGTTTGCTATTTGGCCGAAAGGGCCTGGACTTCACAGCTCGAAGCCTGCCAGAACGAAGTGCTAACGCACCTGCTGTAGTGCCAGCTCAGGATGAGGTTTAGTTGGGGCACATGTGCGAACACACCATTGAGCTTTTCACAGTCTTCTATCTGTCAAATGCAATTTCTCCACTGTTGCTTTCAGCATCAGTGAAACCTCATAGAGGTTTTCTAAACATTGTCTAAAAAATATGGAACCTGATCATTTAGGTTGGATGAATGCACCAAATTGACACAGACATGGAAGTCGAAATGGCTGCATGAAGACAAATGAGCAAAACTCATCATATATTCTGACTTTTGGGTTTAGAATGATGGAGTCTATTGTAATGTGATGATCATCAAGATTGAAGAGGCATTGCACTGAATCCCACACAAGCCTTCAGCATGAGACACAATGATTTTGCTAAGTACTCACTACACAAACCCTTACAGCAGTGCTGCAGCTTGCCTCATTAACCAGTTCCACTATATCCTTTCTGAGTCCTCCATTCTACTGAAGAGACCTCATTCCAGAGTCAGAAAGAAGAGTTTTATCTGTGACTCTGTGACAGAATCAAATGATCCCATTGCTTTCTCTGCAGCGCTTCATCCCCACAGTGCTCCAAATTCCTTAGTATGGCATCGCAGTGGGGCTCCCCAATACACCCACCCACGGCCCTGCTCCCCTGAGTTTCATCCAGCCTAGTGAGGCAGCAGGCGGGGTGGAGGGGGGCGAGAGAGCAGCTAATGTATTTGCAGTGTGCCTGGAGGGCTAATCTGCCGCCTTGTCTGCTGCTCGGTAAAAACAGCCGATGATGCATCAGACAACAAAGCCAACGAGCTGTTCCTCCAGCAGTGGGAGGCAGTGCTGGCCGTGCTCAGCCGGTGTAGGGGGCTGTCACTGTTAGCGCAGTAATTAAATGCGATAAATTATACATGGTGGAGGAGTGGCACTGATTGGCAGTTGCAATAGAAACCACAGTGGCAACTGACAGCAGAGAGCAGGGCAAGCCAAGCACTGACCACCAGCTCTCACCTTCATAGAGGAATAGCAACAGATAACAACAGTGTTGCACAACTTTCTCCTCCCCACAAAGATGAACGTTTGATGTTCCATCTTTGCCACTTTAGTTTTGCTCTGGAGCTGAAAGGATAATTAGCTCACAGGTTAAACTCAGAAAATTTGCATCATAATTGGCACTTACCTCAACCTGCACTGAGGAAGCAAGTAGACTTGCTTATGTGTTTTCTGACACTGTTTGACATACCTTTATGTATAAAAATGCAAAAAAGTATGTTGGATATTTTAAAAAAGTAGTAGCTGTTATCTTGAAACTTAAATTATATCTATACTTTTGTCCTTTACTTGTTAGCTACATTAGCCTTTTAGATCCAGTTCAAAACTATGTGGTGCTATGAAGTGTTATTTGGAGACCAAATATGTCTAATAGTTAATCTATTGCATTTTACCGAACATTTGGATGGGGCTGTGTCTGAGTAGCTCTGGTTCTAGATTGCTTTGACTGGTGGGGAGACATAATGAAATGTAATGCATAGGCATGTCTATGAAACATGAAAGGTCATGCCTGCATTCAGTATTGCACCAATTTACCAATTCCTGTATGGACAATTTGGCCTTTAAATCAACAGAAAACAGAGAAGGGTTGGGTTGCCCTGTGGTAAGAAAACAGCAAAGTAACCAAAAGTCATTAAAACTAAAAATGAGTCAATATACTGTAATGTCTAAGGTACCATGGCCATTTTATTTTGAAAACTATAAAAATAACAGTGACAACACCTCCATCCGTTGCAGCCCCCAGACCTGCGCCATTTAATGAAGGTGTTGTCACTCCAGGTCAGGTGCTGAAGTTCAAGTTCAGTAGCCTAGTGTACACTGAGTCAATTAGCTTAAAAGACACAGAGAAACTGGGTCTCCTAAGAACCATGCGAGACCCAGTAGACTGTCACCATCAGATAAACAGTACTTAAATCTTTTATCCTTGATAGACTTACTATCAGATAAACAACACATATTGCTTTCATCTTTGAGAGAAAGGAGAAAATTAAGTCCCACTCATGATTCAGATATTAAAAAAATCCATAGGTGTTTTTGTCCGTTCCAAAATGAGAAGACAGCTCAGCACTCTGAGTCTAAAAGGATGTTCAGCTGTCAAGATGCCCTTAGAAAAAGACAAAAAAGAGAAAAATTTACAAATCAAGCAAAGAACTTACTGGTGCTCTCAGAACAGTGAACTGGACACCCCAGTGCCCAGAATGTTGGGGATTACTTGCAGCAGCTCCACAAGCAGCACTGTTTTTCCATACACAGCATGAAAGATACACTGCTACATCACAGTGCTGCATTCTCATCAAAGTTGTCAGTTTGGCAGCTTTTGATCTACAGACACAAAACATGGCACAAACCCAACTCCGCCCAGCTTGGACTGCTGTAACTTTTTCCTGTCTCATTTCTGTAGTTTTCAGGCTTCAACATAGAAATTCAAATACTATATGAGGCAACACCAACTTCAGTTATAATCAGCATTGGCAGTTAGTGAAGAGATGAAGTTACATAAACCAGCCAGGACTTTATTTAATCATGTTTTGAACTCGTTTTAGAAACTCTTGTTTGACACTTATTTTCCCTTGACTTTCTCCTTCCTTATACAAGTGAATTAACTCATATCTATTATTCTCAGAAATATCTCCTGAAAAGTGAATAACTACTCAAAGGCTGTTTTGACTAAAACTGTGCACAACTGTGTAAACACATAACACATTTTAATATATATACACATTTATATATATATATATATATATATATATATATATATATATATATATATATATATATATATATATATAATATTTTACATCTGTGACAATGTTTGACACCAGAAATGATGTCTTTGTTGAATGACTACCTTTGGATAAGATGAACATTGAAACATTGTGAAATTAAGGATGAGCCCACACAAGGAGAAACAGTGAGCACTCTGACTGTGTGTTGACTGTGCCTGACATTTTTGTAGCATTGTGACTCTTTTCTAAAAGCCAAACTCACTTCTCTGGCCTTATTTCTGGCAATACCAAAGTCCATTCTGCCTCTAGTGGAGACTACAGGCCCTACAGGTCCCAAATGTAAGATATGATGTTGTGGTTTATAAATACAGATGGACAAGGAGGTCACTTGTGAAATAAGAGTATGCATGTGTTTGTGCAGTAATATAATATATAGCAAGTATATAACAAATATCCTTCAACTTTTTACATTTTAGATCATCATAATTTGACTTGTGAGTTAAAGCACATTTGTACTGTTAGGACAAAGAAAATCTACTTAAGCGGTTCAGGGGTCAAGCTTCTTGGTTTCATCTCATTTGGAGTTGAAGGAAAAAGCATCCAGTCTCAATAAGGTTATTGCCCTTCTTGAACTAGCTGGAGAAGCAGGAGCTAATGTTGTCTTAATGCAGCCGCTCCCTCTCGGGATGCTTAGCTCCACACGAGCAAATGCGGTGAAAAGAGAATGAATTTGTCGTCCGAGGACCGAGACGAATAGAGAATATTAAAACACACACACTCCTGGTTTTAAGGGGATGTGTCATGCTGTCTGGCGCTGCAAACAGGCCTGGTGAAGTTAATGTGAATTTATGATGCTATTACTCGCCTCCCTTATGTTTTTTATGCATGACCAGCACAGTAGATCGGTGATGCAGATATCATCAAAAAAGAGTATGTATGTGTATGGTCCAATTATCCCTTTTGTTTTCTCCTGTTGCCAGCAATGCAGTGTAACTGACACCCCTAGAAGACATCGACTAGAGATTTTAGTCCTTAGATAACACATTTTTCCTCCAGATTTGAACAAGTCTGGCATCTGTTTCACACTCAAATCTCATGTGGATCACAACTAATGATAACATGTTGGCTCACTGTGATCCAAACTTCCTGTTGAGTCTTGATGCATTTGAACTTTTAGCTGTAAAGGCAATTGAACCTACTTACACTGACTCCCCCTCACATATACATACACACACACACACACATACACACACACACACTCCCTCACCTCACATCTCACCATCTCACTCCTGCTGCGTCTCTGACTCGGCCAGCTGGCAGGATGTGTGGAGCAGATATAGGAATGCTGATGTGGTTCTCACTCTGCCAGCATCGCATCCCAGAGAGATTTGCCAGCCTGCTCGCCACAGGAGCTGTGCTTGTGTACACCTTGTCTCCCAGACACTGACGGCATGATGACACCATGTTCGCCACATTCACACGACCGCTGCCGCTTGCCAGCACACACTTTCTTCGCCTATGCTGCCACACCATGCCGCCGTTGGTGGTCTATCATGATCCGCAGGATGCTTGCATGTTGAAAGCGGTCACATTTGCATTTGGATTCGATGACGTCCTACTTGGGATTTTATCTGCGGAGGATAAGGGTAGAGTAGAGGCAGGTAAATATCCCATACTTCAGGAGAAATAGGCAGAGGCACAAGTCGAAATGGCACCAGAAATCGTCGAAATAAACTGTTAACTTTCACAGCTTTTCTGCGGCTTATCAACAAAGGGTCCTAGGAGGCCTGGGAGAGAGGAGTTGAAAGTAGCGCCAGGGGTCTTTAAAGTTTATCTCCACTGGGCTTTAAAATCAAGGCAGGTCTATATCTTTTTTTTTGCAAGGAACAGGGGGTATAGCTCTGCCAATTTTAAACTTGTTGAACTGAGGCAGGTGCGGCAGAATCTGCAGCATCTGCTGTGAGAAGAAAGGAAAGTAGATTACCTTTTGGAGTTTGCAGGCAATGGGCAATGATCATGCCAGACTGATAGAGATTGGGGTCACTGCTACAGGGGAAAGGCTTCAAAATGTGGCTGCTCCATAGAAAGTCTTATTCCTGAGAGATACTGATGCAAGTCCCATTCAATTCAGAATCTGAAATACTGACATTTCAGTGTTTTGATTCTAACAGTGACAGTCATACCATCTACTCTAATTATAACCCATCTGGATGCAGCTATTCCCATGTGGATCTCATTTTTGATGGGTTATAGTAGAAGATTTGATGATTATCACTACAGCAGACAGTGTCCATGGTTTTAAAAAGATAATCACTAGTTTGAGAAGAGTTTGCAAAGCAGCTCCATATGATGCAGCTCTGATCTTTACTTGGCATTATTAGAGTCCTGTGTTAAAGGTGGCTCTGCCCTAAGCACAATCTCACTGCTTGTAACACCCAGGACAGAGCAGCTCTCAGGCCCTTGTTTGCATTTGTGGAGAAGGGCCTTCCTCCCACTCATTAACCTTTGCTAATACCTAGCATATATTAATAATGCTCAGAGGAAAAGGTCAAACCATCCCGGCATCCGTCTCTTCTCCATCCCATCGGCTTCCCTCGTTAGAACCATGCTTGGTAAACTCACCCCGTGTTGGGTGACTCCGCACTACATGCCTAAAGAGCATTCACTGTGATTTAGAGCATCATTTGCTAGCCGAGCATATAAGCCTGTATGTAAATAGTCGAGATTTATTCTCGGATTCAAGCTGACAGCACAGCGAGGCTCAGCATTCAGCCTCAGGTGCCCTTCCGTTCCACATTCCCGCTGCGGAGGGCTCAGGTCTGGCCAGGAAGTATGCTTGGGCTTACATAAACAACTGAAACGTATGTTGGCCGATTCATATAAACAGTGCCTGTAAGCCAAACAGTGTCACATTTTTCAAATGGTTGCTATTTGCGGCATGATAAAGTTGAGGCTCACTGTGGATGACCAGCCCTGGTATTGCAGGCTCTAAACACACTGAGAAACTTTAAAAGAAATAATTGTTTGATTTAATTCAGTCTTTATTCGATTAACTGCTAATGTTTTAAGAGTGCTCTGAGGAAGTTGTGTTCTTGCTGTAGTGCTCCGAGTGCACTGTTATTTTCCAGCTTGGACACTGTGTGCGGGATTTTGAAACTGTTTTCCATGACCTTTGAGACACATTTGATTGTGTTGCAATTAAACCCATTGTGAGATCTTTTGAAACAGAGTGCCATCACATATTGACCACGGAGTGATGAAACCTAACAATTCCACCCAATTCAGCCAAGCTCTTAAAAAGGTGGTTTGGATCAGTTTTTCTTGAGATGCAACCATTGCGTTATATGTTTTTTTATTGAAATGTGATCATATTCACTCAGACATTGTGTTCTGCCAAAGAATATAATGTGCATTAATGATTTTGGACTGTGGTGTCCATGAGCTCCATTTCTCATCAGGGTCAAAACTGTATTTCATTCTTCCAGGTGATTGGCATGGTTTCAAACAGTGCTCGAACTGGACCACAATCATCCTCACAGTAAAACATAGACTCACACAGATATGAAACAGACATACACTTGATGTTGTCAAATGCTGAAAATACAGTTTGTGCTACTCTAGATTTCGCATTCAAAATCACAAGCAGTTGCATGAGCGATCCGGCTGAGACATCCTAAATGCTAAATAGTATTTCACAGGGTCAGTACAGGGCTTCTGGTATTTTAAAAATCATTGAAAGTTCTCCAGTTCTTCTAACAATGCATAAGCGCCATGCTCAGAATGAGCAAATATATGAAAATAAAAGAAAATTGCGCACAGTTGATATTCAGCGTTCTGAATGGCTCCCCGCCGAGGTGTGAATTGAGTTTGGGTTTGTATGTGTAACATGCAAAAGCATCACGTCTGCAGTTATCTCCCACTAACGTTTCAGCTGAAGTTGCCTTATCAGAGCACATCAGAACAACATGACCGTTGACACGAAAGCAGGGGAAACAGGCAGAACAGGAAAGAACAGCTGTGCGTCAAATGTCATAGCAAGGCTGCTGATCTGAGGTCAGGCTTATTTGCCTTTTGTTAGTGAACACAGCTGTGTTGGCAGGGAAGGAGCTGATTCCAGACCAGCACTGTCTCTGTGGAGGTGCTGGAGCCGTTACAGCCTCAAAGTGGTTCCGTCTGTAGGAACACAGATTACAGTTTGACTCCACGGCGGTTAGCACGCTCTGGTTTCTCTTTCCACTGGTCAGGTCTCTGATGACTTTTGCAGCAAAAACTGTAGGAGAAAACAAAGTTGACTGTGCTGAGCTGATAGAACCTCATCATCCACTTTATTGGAAACCTCTTTCTTGTAGTTCCATCCAGGGCTCACTTAAGGAGGTTCACCTACATTATAGGTCCACTGTTTGGGTGTACAGTTGCAGGCTGTAGCACATCTGTTGTCATGAACAATATGTTTCTGAGCACATGGTTGCTGTTGACTGCATATCATTTGGGTGGTGGGCCATTTACAGCACAGCAGTGACTGTGATATTTACATTTACGGCATTTGGCTGACGCTCTTATCCAGAGCGACTTACAATTTGATCATTTTACACAGGTAGGCCAAGGTCGTGTTAGGAGTCTTGCCCAAGGACTCTTATTGGTGTAGTGTAGGGTGTTTGCCCAGGTGGGGATTGAACCCCAGTCTACAGTGTAGAAGGCAGAGGTGTTAACCACTACACTATCCAACCACATGTTACCATGATATGGCATGGTAACATGTGGAGCTGATTCATCAGGTATAGCAGTGTCAGTGCTTGGTTAAAAATGGGCCGCCACCCAAAAGAGCTGACCACTGACGAAGGACTAGTTGATGGCTAACACAAATCAATAGAGTAGCTATTGTCCTTGACTGGACATCAGCAAGGAGGTCATACAAGCTAGGAGTTTCCAATAAAATTTGGTTGTTAATGCAAGTACAGTCATATGCAAAAGTTTGCATGCACTGGTCAAATGAAATTTTGTTGATTTTCTGTGATTTACACATTTATGCACATTTTAATGTATAGTTACTGTTCATTTGCAGAAATAGACATTTTGGGGAAATAACACTAAATGTGGCCTTTGAAAAAGTTATGGCCAGTAATACATGTAGTTCTTAAGTCCAATATAAGCAAATTTGACACAGGTTGTTGTGGATAATCTGATTAAAATACTGCATCTAAGCATATTGATTGTCAGTACCTGGCTCATAAATTCATTGGCGCAAGGCCATCACCTTTCTAATCTCCTTTTCTACAGTAATCCGGACATGCTGTACCTGAAATCAGCCAAAACAAAATAATGCTTGCATGGTTCTAGTTGTGGTGCCCTTTCCAGTTCATGATGTAGCTTGTGCTCTTCAACAGAAGTTGTTTTGCTATTGTGGCTGTCGCAAAGCATGTCACACTGTAGTGACAGATTTGAACGTGCAATGCAAGAGTACAGAGAGGCAGTGTGAACACACCCGTGTAATGTGAACGTGTCGTTTTGGAGGGACAGAAAAAAACAGTTGGTGAAGTTGACATCATTTCTACACCTCACTAGGGGAGCTGTCTCAATCTCAATATCTCTCTGTGTGATATTTCTCTCTCTCTCACACACACACACACACACACACACACACACACACACACACACACACACACACACACACACACACATCCTCATGCTTTCTCACTCTCTCTCCCTGTGTGTCTGTTTCTCACTTCTCAGGTTAGCTTCTCCCATTCACTCCTTACTTCATCTTCATGTTCAACCAATTAAAAGCTGATCGCAGCTCTGCAGAAATGCTGATAGCATCCTTATTAGACCCTAATCCGTTCCTGACATCTTTGACCATGCCCTAACGTGAATGGCTTATTCTTGCACATGGTGGCATTTGGAATGCGCTCGCCTCCTGAGGGTTTGTCCTCGCTGACCCTGTTTCTCTGACCTTTACTGAAGAGGTGCTTCCTGCTCCTACCAACAGCAAAAAGCCCACCAACTATCAGACAGGAGCTGTTGTTTACTCTGAGCTGCATTTGCATTTGTGTAAATGGTCATGCCTGCTATTTTGGGGAGCCCGTTTAATTTCTTTTGGCCCAAAGAACGTTTCTCTTCTCCTCTGTTGCTAGCCTTGTAACTTGTGTTTTTCATATGTACAGTTGTATGCAAATGTTTGAGCACCCCTGGTCAAAATCAATGTTTTGTTGATTTTCTAGGTGCAAATAAGTTAACACATGCTCTAGAGAGAACACACTTCAATACAACGTTTTTCTGCTCATTTTAGTGCACAAATTCTATTTACTTGCTTAGTTTAACATATTAACATATAACACATTAACATAGCAAAACACACAAGTGTCATAACTTTTGCACAGGTCATATATATATATATATATATATACACACACACACACACACACACACACACACACATATATATATATATATATATATATATATATATATATATATACATTTTTTCATGTCATTTAACCAGGGAGGGCAAACGTTTGCATGCAACTGCATGTATCAGAGAAGGGGGTTGGCTGCGAGTGCACGTCTCACTGACCATAATCAAATGCTGTCAGCATTGTTTAGCCTTTACAGTCCTCCATTCTGCCTTTCTAACAAGTTGTATTCTTTAGGAGTCTAGAATCTTATAGTTTGCTATACACTTGTTTTACATTACACAGTTACTTAGAAGTAACTAGTTGTTGTGTAGTCCTTTTCCAAAAAAAGAATGTTTGCACAAAAATAATAAAGTATCTCCCGTCCTCTGCTTATGAACACAAATGTGGTATCAGTTGAAAACTTAGAAGCCACTTGTTTGCTTGTTTATATGAGCTGTGAGTAAGACTTATTTTCACTATGCTTTTGTTATGGCCAATGATAAGTGTGACTTCTAAAGATTAATAATGAATCCTGTGGAGAGCTTGTACATTCAAATGAACTCTGCTCAGTGACCTCAAGCTCTAAACTCGGCCTGTTTTCTCATCTGGATCTTTGCATCAGGAGAGCCTGGACAGCCTGGTTTACACTTGCAATCAAACAAATGACTTTTGCAGCTGGCCTAAACGGACTCATATCCTGCTCAGACAAGACTGGGTGGAGATGAGCTTCAGAAGGAGAAGGGCCAGAGATGTGATGACCAAAACATTCCACCAGTGTTCCAGATTTAAAATTAATATCATCCATTGGTGACAAGTGTCTGACATTGTTGCTCATGTTGGCACTGCATTGTATTTTGAATGCAATAGACATATTAGCATTAGTATACCACAAATTTCAATATTCACTATGCAGCATAATTCAGTTATAGATATCAGTTTATTGCGTTATTAGAGAAATTCCAGTGTACCACTAAACAAAGTAAACAATGTAATATAATTCAATAATAACACTGTGATGCACAGTGATAACTAGTGTGCAGTGATAGGACTGCATGAGTGCCTTCTCCTCAGACTCTGAGGGAAGTTATTTGGGAGCAGGACAGGCTCTCTGAAAGTACAGTCCACACAATCTCACGTTGGACTGTTTATTTTGTTGCACTGATTATTGCGTGGCTTTCTCAGTGCATGCTAAGTGCAACAGTGCACTTTAGTAAAGGTGTTTTGGCAAAATATTTTTGTCTATTGAGTTTTCCAGAGTTTAACACTTTCCCTCTGGATGTTGGTTATGCAGTTATGTGACTGAGCCACATACTGGAAGGACGGGTCCTGCATGATGATCCTGTTTTGGAAAGAAGTGAAAATGCAGTCATAGCAGGTCATGATCAGCCATATGATACCCAGCATATAAAAAATGTTGACATCCAAGGATCACATGAAATGCTTTCACACAGGGAAAATAAACTCAGCCTTTCTCATTAATTGCTAAGCAGGCACATTACAGTTTAGGGCATATACAGGCATATTAAAAAGTTTAATCACCCCCAGTCAAATGGCATGTTTTGTTGATTTGTTAAGTGAAAATAAGTAAACACATCCTCTACGGGGATGTACAAATTTAATATGGCACTTTGTGCAGATAGAGTTTAACATGGTGATTATGGTGACAAAATTAAATATAAAATGCAGAATGTTCCATTAGTTTGGTATTTAGTTCCCCAATGTGTTACATTAAGCAAATAAACAGTAATCATGTATTAAAATGTGCAGAATATGTAAGCTTATATTGTACCAAAAGACAAAATAATTATTCACAAAAAATGTGTTGAAGTGTGTTCTCTGTAGAGGATGTGTACAAAGTTTCACTTGTGTATTATATTTTCAACAAAACCCATAATTTGGTGCCCAAACCTTTGCATATAACTGTAGGAACATAGCCTATCAAAAGTTTAAAAATGCTTAATTTTCTTTTTAGTGATTATTATGATTATTATTTATTCATTTTTATATAGCTTGATTTACACTGTTACATTTGTTAGAAGGGTCATGTGATTGTGAACAGAAGAGTTTGATGTAGTATGTAAACACTGTATGTAAAAAAAAAAAATCAAATTGTTCACACAGTCCATACAGTCCATATCACAAAACCCAACAAATTTATAAATACCTGCCCATTCAGTCTACAGCAGTTTAACCTTGCCATTCTTACTGAAGTTATAAGGAGTGTTTCTACCTTTTTAATGAGTCACAATGCAGGGTAACCAATCAGAACAGAGCTAACATACATCTTAAAGACATATCTACAAATAGGCCTTAAAAGAACCATAACAAAAAAACATACATACACAAAAAACTGCCTGTTTATTCTTAAGGATAAAAAGAAGTTGGAAAATGGTGATGTAACAAATATGACTGTTTTTGGTACAAATATTGTTAGAGGTCCCCATGGAAAAAAGGTATAAAATAAAAGTAGGATTATGGTCCCTTTAACATAGAATAGTTTTTTGTTAATGCTTTAGGTATATTTTCATCAAAGAGGAGGTTTTGCATAAATAATTATTTGACAGTTGTCTTCTCCAAAAGTACATATGGCAAATCTTTTTTCCCCAAAGGTGGTTTAAACACATGATAGGGTGGAGTGCTAATGAGTGTAAAATATAAATGTTGGGGTATAGAATGTCTGCAGTAGTACTTTTGCCACATATCTTCATTTTTTTGTAGATTTTGAAAAATAAACACAATATTTAATATATCACAGCTCAATATTTCACAAAGTAACTGTTTAAGAACACTCCATTAACCAGTCAGGAAGCCTCTCTGCAAAGAAGTGGTCCTCAGTGCGTATCAGTTATTTTACATGCACACTGGTAGCTGACAAACTGAGAGGCAGTAAATAAACAGGACGTGAAGTGGTAGCATGATTCAGTGGTGGAAAGTAAGGAGGAGTTTAAATATATTTTATGAAAACAACCATAGAGAAGTGAGACCGTGGTGTGCAGCCAATGTTAACTGACAGAGTAGTTAACAGATCATTAAACACATTGCAATTTAAAATGCAAGCATATGTAGTCACATGTACCCACAGTTTTGATGAAAAGAAGTATTAATGACAATAACAAACATATAGTTGATAAATTACTTGAAAGTATTTTTCATTTATAAACAGCAAAATTTACACATGTGGAATACTAAAGTGTGTGGAAAACTGTGCTACATTATGATGGAAACGAAAGCATTAAGAGCTTTTCAGGACTGAAAAGAGCCAGAAAACAGTCACTGTTGCTCTGTGGGAAATTATTGTTACCTGTAACTAAGGCTGCATTCAGCTTAACTCAGAAGTGAGAAGTGAGAGTTCAGAATTACATCATTTTCAGCCTCCAGACATTCGTGCTACAGAGTGAAATTAATACATAGATGGTTTTTATATTGTTAGCAACAATTCAGATAATATTCAGATAACACCGATGATAAGAGTGAAAACAAATACTACTATAATCTCATTATGTATTAGAGACATTGAACTTATTTACTGCTGACATGATTCTGATTCCTGATCTGATGCTGAATTCCTAGTTGAGGACACCTTCCAAATTTCTTAGAAGGAAGTTGGAATGAATTGTTCTTTTCCTAGTTGGAATTGGAGTTGTATGGATATAGTCAGTGAGTGAGAAGCAACTCTCAGTGATTTCATTACTGGATGTATCAAAACATGACTGCTGTGACCAAGCCTGACCCAGTGCTGAACCTGGACAGCAAGCAGTGCAGAGTAACCGAAGCATTAGATTTAGGCCTAATGTGTTTTATCTCTCACCACAAATGGACAGTGCTGAAGGAACAAGTGTTGTCTCACTCATGTTGAGCTCCTGTGTAGATATAGCTGTGAGATCTGGCTGCAGTAATTATTATATGCTCCTTTTTATATAGGGATGAAGGCGGTTGGAAGATCATTATTAAAGGGTTTCTGGGCTGTGAGTGGGTGCCTCTGTGAGTGTGTATTTAGCTCTTTGTGGGGACCAAATGTCCCCAGAATGTTATAAAACATTAACATTTTAATGCTATCTGCACCAGGTAACATTGGGGAGTAACATTGTACAAAGTAACATGCTGCAGTAATGTGATTATGTTGACCTGTAACAAAGTAGCTAGTATAATGCGTTAGAGTTTAATGTCTTATCATCACATTAGAGGTACTTACTTAACCCTTTAACAAGACAAATTTGTATTACACATTTCTATAACCTAAGAATAACCCTAAAAGTTTGCACTGAAGTCCATGTAGTTACTGAATAATCTATTCTCTAAACTATTGTATGAAATAAACCTGGAATATTAAAGGGTTAATACCTTGAAATCAGTCTTATTACATATTAAGTTTACTTACTTATTTAACTTACTTAATTACTTATTATTCAGTGGCTACTAGGACTCTGCAACTAGCTGAGTGCAAACTAGCTGAGTTATTCTTAGGCTATAGAAGTGTGTAATAAAACTTTGGGCCTGCCAGCTGACCCTTATCATGTAAGGGGTTAATACGAATTTTGTTATCAGCATTACTAATGTCACTAAGAGAACAATATTAATTATGTGTGATGCATTTAAACAGTACATTTTGTGTGTATTATTGTCTGTCCTGGTAAAATCATCTAATTATGATTAAAACTCCTGAGCCTTACCTAAACAGGTCAGACTTAATTTTCATTCAGGAACTATTGTAACGTTTGGGAGTGATGAGGAGGTGGACATGTGCGAAGACAAGTGAGATTATGGGTAAATCCAGAATCAGGGTCAAGACAGTCCAGGGTCAGGTAGCCAACACATAGAGATCGGGGTACAGATATAATGAAACAGAAATCCAAACACCAAACAATACCATAGATCAAACAATCTTCGTGGGAAAACACAGGTCTTAAATACAACAGGGATTACGAGGGACAACAAGACACAGGTGGCAAACGCAGGTGGTTACAATCAAGGGTGGAGTCTAGAAACAAGGGAGCAGGGCAGGGAAGAATCAAGACAAAAAACACATTGACAAATAAACAAAAGCACATGGACAATGGGAGGGGCCAATCATGACAGAACCCTCCCCCAAGGCACACAGCACCAAAGCGTGCCAAAAGAAAAAAAACAAAAATAAAACAAAACCAAACAGACACAGGGAACCAAAATCAGAACTAGACAGGGACAGGACACAAAACACGAGGAATAGAAGACAGAACAAGCACAGGAAACAGGGCAGGCAAAGAAACAGGAACGGACACAAGAGCATGCAGAACAGGAGCTATGGGCACAGGCACAGAAACTGGAGCAGACAAGAGACAGCACCAGACACAGGAACAGAGGAAACATGAACAGACTGAGGACTAAACAAAGGCTGGGAGGGAGGACGAGGAGGAACAACAGAAAACACCAAACGAGGGACGACCGAAGGCACAACAGGACAAGGAAAACAACTTTAGACAGACCAGGCAAAAGACAATGGAACAGGAACCAAAACAGACAGAGGCACGGGAACCGACACACAAACAGATACCAGGACAGAAACAGAAGGAGAGATAGGAACAGGAACCACAACAGGAATAGGCACGGGCACAGACACAACAGTAGGGAACAAAACAACATCGGGAACAGAGGAAGGCAAAAACAAAGGAGCAGACAGATGGAACAGGAGACCCAGGGGGAGCAACAGACACAGACAGAACAGGAGGCCCATGGGGAGCAGCAGACGAGACAGAACAGGAGGCCCATGGGGGGCAGCAGACACAGGTGAGGGCGGAAAGGGTGGGAACAAAGGGGCTGCGACGTCCACAGAGTCAGGCAGACCTGCAGCGGCATCCACAGAGGTGCGGCACCAGGCGGCGGGTTCAGAAGCATGTCAGGCGGCAGGTCTGGAGGTGCGGGTGTGCCATGGGGTGTGGCCACGGGAAGAGGCGTGCTGTGGGTAGTGGCCACGGGAACAGGAACTCGGGTGGCATCCACAACACCAGGAACAGACTGCGGCAACAACATGGAGGAACAAGCAGAAACAGAACCCACTCGGCCACTCCCAAGGCTCACTCGAGCTATGGGAAGCTCGCAGTGGCACTTGAGAACGAGCCAAGTGCCATAAAAAGGGTTTTCTGCATGTTCTGTCCATCTCACCTTGTCTTGCTCAAGATGGGTGGACCCAAGGCGCTTACCTGAGCTCTCGTACAATACAAGATGGGTTTGTCCTTAGCCTTCTTACGGGAATGATGAGATGCTCTTGTACCCTCAGCGCCAGGGGATTTGCTGTCTCCGGTTTGGTGGCGTTGGGACATGTCTAACTCGGGCTGCTTGGAAACAGCTGGAGTTTCGTCCCAATGGAACAACCACATACTGGAGTCTTGCTTTTTCACTGCGTCCTTGGTCAGCTGGTCTTTCACTAATGTTTGGGAGTGATGAGGAGGCGGACGCATGTGTGAAGACAAGCAAGATTTGTTATGGGCAAATCCAGAATCAGGTTCAAGACGGTCCAGGGTCAGGTAGCCAACACAGAGAGATTGGGCTACAGACAACGAAATAGAAACACGGAAATCCAAACACCAAACAATACAAACAGCACAAACAAAGACCAGCAACTTAACATGGGAAAACACAGGGCTTGAATACAACAGGGATGAAAGGGGACAACAAGACACAGGTGGCACACACAGGTGGTTACACTCAAGGGTGGAATCTAGAAACAAGGGGGCAGGACAGGGAAGAATCAAAACAAAGAGCACATGGACAAGTAAACAAAAGCACATGGACAACTGTGAGGGGCCAATTGTGACAACTGTAAACTTTACAATTTATTCACTAAGATTTTATTTTAGGCCAGCTGTTTTTGATCTGTTTCTACTGGGTGTTCATATAGCACCAACTATTCATTTTAATCAAGCATACGTTTCTGTCTTGTTCAGTAGAAGCACGGATATTGATGAGCCTTTTAATTTATATTTACAATGCCTTGCTATTAATTTCTAAATAAAGTACTGAAAATAACTATTGCGTTTTCCTTTGTACTTTCTAGTTGGTACAGATTTAAGGAGAACTGCAGAAGGAAAGTAATGAATAGTGAGATATTTATTCCAAGAAGTAATAAGTAATCTAATACCAGTTTGAGAGAATTAATTAGTGTTTTATAAGGGAACACTTTTTATTACCAACCCTAGGACATTTAGCTGTTCTATAGAATAATAAATGTATTAAAATAGAAAAAAAATTGATTTTATTACAAAAAGATTAAAAGTATAGCAGAGCAGCATTAACATACACTCATACTGAAGAACATGAAACACCCACAAAGACAGTAATGAGTAGTGTGTGTAAACTAGCCCTTAGGATGTCAGAACCTCTGTGTCATCAAGTGCAGAAGGATTCGTCCTGTCTGGGCTGGAGGTGTTACCTTGGTGTCGCTGTGTCAGTATCTGTAACAGCCAAGTTTTTTCTTTTTTTCCTAATGCATAAAT
Source organism: Pygocentrus nattereri (assembly GCF_015220715.1). Classification (NCBI taxonomy): domain Eukaryota; kingdom Metazoa; phylum Chordata; class Actinopteri; order Characiformes; family Serrasalmidae; genus Pygocentrus; species Pygocentrus nattereri. Next base: position 27,246,812 of record NC_051213.1, read on the forward strand.
CCGGGTCTGGCAGGCCAGTGTGCTTTCTGGAAGGTCACTCCTCTAGCCTTCGCCAGTGCTGGTGGTTCTGGGCCAAAAGCTCACCAGTGTCCTGAGCAATGCTCAGCATGCACGTTCCCCATCCACAGACTCCTTACTACATGTAATGATTGTACAGTGTCTGGAGAAAGAGAGGGAATTTACCCAGTGGCAAAGAGACCTATTAAAGAAAGAGAGATATATGTTGCTCTTGGGTCGGTTTGGGGCAAGTCCTCCCTATGGTCCACTCCTAAAGATCAAAACCTGTATCTCATCCACCTCGAGTGAAGTGAGAAGCTGAGTTGAGCCAAAACCCCATATTGGCGCCTTGGCTTTGGACAGCCATGCTTATTGGCTACTGCTCAAGCTGAGGTCGGACTGCATCCAGAACGAGAGCAAGGCTTTGTATCGTCGTATTTCAAGGGTGTGTGCGGGTGTGTGAGTGTATGGGGGGTCGAATAGAAGGAAGTAGGTTTTGGGTTCAAAGCAGGCATGTTGAATAGTTCAGCTTCCTCCTAAACTGCTGGGTTGGAAACATATTGCTGAGAGCCTACAGATGAGAGATAAAAAGTTGAGCGTTTCATTTACATATTTAGTAGATTCACTGATTTAGCTTTGAAGGCTTGTGGAAATGGAAAAGTATATGTTTTTCATAATCTGTATATTTACTCCCTGTATATTTACTCACTGAACCCATGACCTTTGTATCAGTTGAGCTTTAAAGACAGTGTTACAATATCATGGGTGAAATTTTGGGGGACTTTTTCCCAGCTAGAATGTTTGTCAGCTCACTTTAATATCATCTACTATGTATAGAGACGGATCTCCCTTACACTAGGGGGCAGCCTGCATTCTGATGCAACGAGTTTTCATGCAGTGCAGTTACTATCGAAAGCACTGCAGTCAGCACATTTAACTTATGACGTGGTCAGGAGCTTAGCTAATAGCACAGTCACTACTCTGCTAGTAATGGGAACAGATAGCGACTTTCAAAACTCTGGAAGCACACGGTTGTACGGAGTCTTGCTTGACATCCCGTATAAATTAAAATAATGTGTGGCCATGGGAAGAAGATCACGCCTTGCTGAGTCATAGGCCACACATTAGGATCTCATTCTTATGCCTTACTAAGTAGAGGCCATGACTTAATTATCTTGCTCCCATGCCTACTAAGTTGTGGCCATGCATTATTTTTATTTATACAGAATATCACCAGCAGGGCTCTGTGTGGTTGACTTATGTTCTCAGAACAAGTACCAAAGCCCACAGCTTCCATGGAGGAGGTCCTGTTGGCTTCGATCAACGATAGCACTTTTTAAAGGTGGTAGTCCAGTAATTGTCACTAACTTCTTCAATTTGCTCCTGACTGTGCAGCGCATTATGGAAAAGGGACTTTCTTTGCTTTCATCAATTGGAAACTTAGATGAGAAACATTATGAGTCAAAATTTAAAAGATACAGTCTGACATTCTAGTGCTAAATACTGAACTGGCCATTTACTGTGCATTACATGCCGTGTCTGGAGGGTTCCATTTTGCACTTCACTAAGGTAGGACATTTTTTACACTTTGTCAAATATAGGTTATTTGCTAATAATAGGTTTTATTCTTACTATATAGTTGACTGAGAGACTGACAAGTCTCAAATGTCACCAGTATCTCTAGATTTTTACTCCTTAATGTAGCTTTATCTTTTGACTTGACTTCTTCAGGATTTAGACATTTGGTTCAAACATTTTCAGAACAATTTTAATCCAATTTTCACCATAGTCTGCCCTGGACTGCACTCTATACTCCCCAGCCTTGAGCGTTCTGTTCCCCATAAACCCCAGACACCAGTGAGCAGAGAGTGTTGTTAAAGGCTGGCTATGGTGAGAGCCTAGGCTTTTCACTGGGAGGTACAAGGCATGAGCTCTGTTTTAATTAGACACAGCTGAGCGGACCACCCCTCCATACACATGCACACACACACCAAATCTATAATCCAGTCTTGGCTTAAAAGGAAATGCTGGAGTTTCCATGTCTTCCTGGGTGGCCCATCGGTCATTCTGTGTGAGGGGCCTTGGAGAGGCTGTTTTTCTTGGTCTCAGACTTCAAAAGCGCATGGCTTTCGCCCCCAAATAGAAGGTCTGATCGAGAGGTCTGCCATTTGAGAGGAAGGCGAAAGCGTTTGGGGAATGTTTAGTCTTGATTTAATGGGGAACTTTTAATCGAATTGCTCCTTTTTTCCCCCATCAACGCTGCATCTTCTAGTCAAACGGAGACACATGCTGTTCTCTTGGCACACTGACACTGTTTGATATTTGTTTAAACATGGTTGGTGAAGGCTGTGGGATTTTGTCTGAGATGTTTTTATTTGATTATTTTTTATTTTGTGGTCATAGCTCTGGTCACTTTGAATAAAGACAGTATTTGTCTCAAAGCTCTCCAGTGAAGAGTGCTTGGTTAGGGCTGAGAGAGGTAGATCTGAGGCCCCTTTACAAACTCAATGTGTGCACAGGTCCAAAGCACTTGTGGTGTTACCATACGGTAATCTGGGTAAAAGTCCTGCTGACAGTTCATTCGTTCTGACATACAGTACTGGTCATATGTTTGGAAAGACCTGACTGAATGTTTGTTTTTGATAATTCTAAAAGCATATTATTGTTTTTAGGACAGGTGTGAATAGAGAATTTAATGCATAAGTGTATAATGTATAGAATTTATGTTGTAAATTATTTGAGGTTGTAAAAATATTTTTAAACATTTATTAAGATCTTTTGGGCTGTGAAATGTTGAACAAAATCATCATCCTAATTACTTTGCACAACTCATTAAAAGTTAATTAGTAGAATGTCTGCCCTCGTTAATGCATTTGAGCCAATCAGCTGGATAGTGAAGAAGAGTGAATCTAAATAACTATTTGGTAAAAGTCCAATATTCCTGGATTTACTAACTCTTTAGGAGTAATTTTATAGTTTTGATGTCTTCGCGGTTATTCTAAATAATAGAAAATAGGCAAAATAACAAATGGAAAAATATCAGAAACAAAGAAAAGCTCTTCTATGAATAGATGTGGTGTCCAGAATTTTAAATGGTACTATGTTTATTTTCACTTGCTTGAGGATGAAGTGGAAAGTGAATACAGCGGCTTTCCTATACAGCCAAAGTGGGTGGGCAGCTAGACCTACTCTCCCCTACAGTTGGTACGTTGTTCAAATGTTTAAGCTTGGATATTTCCGTATTTAAACATATTCTGGCTATTTTTCTTTCCCAGACTAGGCTAAAATATACAGCCTATCGAATGTTACTACATACATTTTCAAGCACAGCTTTGAAACAGGGTTAGCTGACCACATTACCACGTCTCATGAAGCAAACCTGACCCACCACCTTCATTCTGCTGCTTACCGTCATTCTTATCATCCTCATAATCATCACGAGTGCTGTGTGCTGTTCAAGCGCTCTTACTGGGCGGCCTGCTATGAGCGTCTGAGCCATGTGGCCTTCAAAAGCCTTCATTAATGCGTCTGCTGAACCCGAGCCAGCTGCTTCTAATCTGCTCACCACCATGTCCTAAAGTGTGTGAGAGAGTGTGTGGGAGTGTGTCAGGGGTGGGAGGGTGTTGTAGCACTTCTGTGCATGTATATGATTGTGTGAGTGTGTGTATTTTTTTGGATTACATGTATGTGTCCTTATCTGTGGTAAGGTGGTATCACTACTGTGCGTGATGTGATTTGATGTGTATGTGCCCTGTGTGCTCTGAATGGACTTGCACATTAAAGAAATACTCCAGTGCTTTATACGATCATGAAACTATCACCATGAACAGTAACTTCAGTGTTTTCACTATACTTAGAAAATAACTTGTTCACTCAAAACACACGTTTGCCTGATTTCTTGATTTCTCTTATAAGTGTACTTTTTGTATTTTGCATTTTTGAATAGTCATGAAAGCTTAAAAAATATAGATGCAAATGAGCTTCTCTCTAATATTATATGTCCTCATTTTAAGCATCATGAGTTCATGTGAACTCTGCACTCCAACTGTGAAGAGCCTGCGTATTATGTTTTGGTCAAAGTTTCTTTTGCTTATAAAGAAGTTTTATTTGTTTAGTGCAATGAAAGAAACATAGAAAAGCAACTACAGTTGTTTAAAGGCTACCACACACTGAATGAGTACTGCAGTGCTGCAAGGCAGAGAGTGCAAAGCACAGATATAGCACATAGAAAGCTTTGCAGATAAACATGAAGCTCAAGCTCATTTTAACAGGGATAGACGAAGCACAGTACTTTTATACTCAAGTATGTTTTGAAAATCGCATATTTCATATTTAAGTATAGGTATTCTATCTATATTTTTACTTGAGTAAAGGTTCAAAAGTATGTGCTTGTGGATATGCCTAAGTATCAAAAGCAAAAGTAATTTGACGTTTTGCAGATGTTAGGTTATTGTAGATGTTGTGTTATATATTCTTTGAGCACCGTCACATACTTTTGTCTCCTTACTCAGTAGAAATATAGAGAATACCCATACTCTTACTTATTTATCGGTATGCGGATGCGGATGTTAGTAAAAGGATTGGTTTTATTTACGTGAGGCAATGTCGAAGTCCAAGTGCAGGCGTGGGTCAAAACCAGTAAAGCATCTCCACAGGCAGACAAAAGTAAGACGTCAATCCAAAAAAACAAAGTCGGGTAAACAAGCAGAATAGTCAAAAACAAAAATCCAAGATCAGGCAACCAGAACCAAAAGGGCAAGGCAAAAATCAGAGTCAAGATAAACAAGTACGAGGTCAGAACCAAACAGCTCAGCAAGTTCATAGGAGAAACAATACTTCACAAAGAGTACTAGCTAAAGCCCGGGCTTCTAAACTATCCTAACCAAGTAATGTGATAATGTAGCACAGGTGAAATGAGTCAATAATCCGGTGACTGTGATCGCTGATAGGTGCGTTACCAATCGTCACCGGTCATGTGATCTCCCATAGGCTCCTGGGAAATGGAGTCCGTTATGGACTCCGACGCTATCGGGAAGTCTAAACTCACGTGTTCTCCCAGGGAATCTTGATAGAGATGGAGTTTGCAACACTGGGAGAGTCCGTCTGAGGCGGGACACAATACCTCTACAAGTACTTGTATAGGTATTGTAGATGTGTTATAGATTTTTGAGGGTTAGGTATAATAATAATGTATAATAATGTATAATATCTATGATAACTCAACATACTTTTGATACAAAGTACATTCACAACTGTGTCCTTTTGTACTTTTACTCAAGTAAAATTTTATCAAGAACTACTTATGCTCTAGTACAGAACTACTGTACTTCCTCCACACCTGCATTTTACACCTTTATACTTAAGTCATATGTATTTAGTATCATCTGACGTTTCACAAACCTGCCCTGTTTAAGTTAAAGTTAGTAAGTAAAATAAGTTACAGTAGCCTTTATTGATCAAAGTTGCATAAAAACGAGTGCAAATGTAACTGCCTTTATTGACGCATAAGCTACTCTGCGTGAGATTCATGAAATGTAAGAATGTGGAAAGAAGCAGAGATTTGAGCTTCAGTGTGTGAAATCAAGTGTCAGCCTACTTGTACTTACATATCATTTACATAATGCACACCCTAATTCATGCAGATGCTTTGGTAAGGAGCCAGTAGAAGTGCAGCATTGGCTGTACTCATAGGTGGAGTTTGAGGTTGAGCAGTAAATGCACTGCTCCCCCTACTGACCAAACTTTATAGTGTTTATATTATGATGATAAATAATTTCAAAGATTAAATTGATGAATAACTAAGCTGTCTGTAAGATTTGTGTGTGTTTATTTTATGATCAATTCGACTGTACACAACTTAAATAAGTGCCAATGTGACTAGGCTAGTGCCATTAGCTGAAGTGAAAGCAGATGTTTTGTCTGCTGAGTCTGCTCCCTGCTCCTCATTGCAAATCAGTAATAGACTTTCTGCTTTTCAGCTGTGTGTACATCAGGAAAAGCAGTGGATCAGCAAAGCAGCTTCAATGAGCTTAGCAGAACATTTGTGTGGATTTTGCAAAGGCTATGTGTGCGGCTGGTGCTTTTCTCCTCTTTTATTTATTTCTCCACTGGCAGGATGTTGCCACTAACTGCTCCCTGCCCTGCTCCTGCAGACCACCCTCACCAGTCATTTAGTGTCAGGGCCACCCAGCGCTCACATGCAGTCAGACCAGATCTGCCCCTAAGCCTGGAGGTGGGGAAGTCTCAGGTCTCACAGGCTTAAAGGAACAGCTGGGCAAAAAATACAATTAGCACAATTTCCCCATGACGTTGTTGTCTGAAGTTTGCTTCTTTATTTTTACACTAAAGTTGGAGTTATGAGGTTAAAGAAGCTAAGGAGTAATGAAAGCTTATACTGCACCAATTAGCACAGTGTAAACTACATAACTACTAACCTCAAACTTGCTTACTTATGTGGTTTCTGACACTGTGTGCCAAAGAAAAAACTATTATTTTATGTGCCTTAGTCCTTTCTTATAGGTAACAATATGTAATACAGTGTAGGAAACTACATAATCAAGTCTTTTTGAGATTACTTAAGAACTTGACACAGTTTTAGCTGTGTGTGATGACTTAGGCATGCAGTTTGAATGGTGCTAATCAGTGTAGTATAAGCTTCTGAAACTTGTTAGCTAACTTGCTAGCTTGTTAGCATTAGTGTATGTCACGATTGGCCCCTCCCAGTCCTGTCCATGTGTTCATGTTGTGTTTTGGTCTAGTCCACGTGTTTTCTTTGTTTTGGTTTAGTCCAGCCCCCTTGTTTAGTGACTCCGTCCCTGATTGTCCCCACCTGTGTTTCTGCCTGTCCCTCGTTTACCCTCATGTATTTAAGCCCTGTGTTTTCCCCTGTGTGTTTGCAGGTCTTTGTTTGGCTTGTTTGTTTGATGTTTTATGTGCTGTTTGAATTGTTTGCTGGATGTTTTGTTTGATGTATGCTTGTTTGAGTTGTACTTTTGCTATTAGTTCTCTGTTTAGCCTGTTCTGTTAGTTATGCCTATTATGTAAGTTATGTATGTTAGTTCTGTTAGTCATGCCTGTCTTGCGATTTCTTCGTATTGGCCATTTGAACCTGGACTTTCATCACCATGAACCTGGATTTGCCCTAAAAAAAAGTCGCTTATCTCAGCGTATGCGTCCGCCTCCACGCTCCCCACCGTTACAGTGTAACACCGCATGTGCTACCCCAGGCCTTAAGGAGGATGCTGGAGGCAGGATTCAGGTTTGCAGCAGCCATTTCTTTATTCTCCCAAATAAATAAACAAAACAAACAAAACCAACACCACGTTAAGCTGGCCACTTTTCAGTGGCTGATGCTAACTAGCTTTTTCAGTCTCTTCACCGAACTTTTCAGCTCTTTCAGTCTTTTGCTGCTGATCGTCCCTCTCTCTCTCTGTTCCCTCTCAGCTCTTTTTAAAAAGCGCTCATCGGCGCGCCAGAGCCAAGAGGGAACAAGAGCTCACCGCTCTGCCTCCCTGTCACTGCCCCCAGCTGGCAGCTCGGCTGTCTGGGTCGAATGTGAGGCGTAGTGAAGCGGCCTTGCTGCGTAACAGGGGGCAGGGCCTGGGCGGCGGAGCTCCTCACTCTGGTGCCTCTTGTGGCTGGCACCAGCATCCTCGTCCTCCTCCTCCCGGCGTCACACTCGTGACTCGTGTCCGTCAGGGGATCACGGGCTTTGCGCTCTGCCCCCTCCACACTTACGGGTCTCTCCGTGGCATCCTCGTCGAGGTTTGTCGCCGCCTTCCTGCCGACCCTCGTGGTCATCATCATCGGGGCCCAGGGGGTGGGCGCATGCCACAATTAGCTTTACATCTCTGGTACAAAATTAAAACCTGTCTTGGGTGATCAGCTAATTTAGGCTAAGGATAAAAAAATGAGAAATTAGATTTTTGCTAAGCCATTCTTTTGAGGCTACTTTTAGCTACTCATCACTCGACATCAGACTTGAGGTTCTGTTCATGTTGCGAGCTCATGCTTGGTTTATGGTGGGGGGTCCTAACTGCTCGGGAGGAGTTTATAGCTTTCTGGCACACTAACTTCGATTCATATCAGCACAGTACAGCGATTATGGGCCGCTCAAGACTGGTCAAAGGAAATGGACCAGCTCGATCTCTCTTTCTCTCACTAACTTCTCTCTCTCCTTCTCCTTTCCTCTCTCCAGCTATGGTAATTAAGGTGATTAACTCCAGGCCGGGTGTCTCATGCTGTAGGCAGCCTCAGTGAACACGCAGATTTATGGAGACGACGACTAGCAGTTTGCTCCTATGGAAATGTGACGCATGGAGAATGCAGAGCAAGGTTAGGGTTTGTAAGAACAATTTAATTTCGATTCTAGCTGGAAGGGGACCACCCACTGACTTCTGGCAATCGCCTCTGGCTGTGTCACCTTGGTAGGATGGGGAGGACTTTTGCTTGCATGGTATTATATAAATAGTACATTTTTTGCCTTTAATGATACCTTGAAACCCAAGGCCCTGAATACATACATCTGTATTCAAAAATCTTATGAAGAAATTGTTTGTACATAATTGACTGCTAGGAATTAATGGAGGAGCAGTACATTAAATATACAGGTTTAAGAATAGTAAATGTATTCATTTAAAATAAAAATGAAGCTCTCACTAATATGTGCATGTGCGTGTTGGTCTGAGTGACTGGTGGTGGGGATATGTGTTGCAATTTGATTTTTTTTTTTTTGTCTGGTGATTTATTCCGCCCTTCATTCTGTGTTGCTGCATCAATTCCCCTCTGCCTTTCCCCAACATACAAATTATGAAATTTACATGTGATGGTGCAACTGCAAATCAGGCTCATCTGTAACCAATGGTGATCCTGAGAAATCTCACTAGAGCACTATATTACCAGGAATTTCATTTTTTCTCTCTCTCTGTCTCTTTTGCTTGCTTTCTATCCCTTTCCACCAAGGTGGAATGTGTGTGTATTTATTACTTTATGGGGACCAGATGTTCCTGAGATGACCAAGATGAATGGTCTCCACAGCATCAGGATTTTGTAGGTTGCTCTCCATGAAGAAAAATGCCCTCTCTTCTCTTAAAATATGCATATCTTGTGAGAAATGGTTACAGAGACCAAATTATTTATGCTTTGAGGTAGCTGGGGTTAAGGTTAGGGGTACAGTAGCATTTAGATTCTAATGCACTAATATAGGACATGAGATCACCTCACAAAGCCGAGACAAGGAAACCCATTAGTGTGTGAGCATATAGGCCGCAGTGTTAGTAAGTAGAGGTTATTCCCGTTCCGTCAGGCCACCCTGTGGAGATTGGAATTCAAGCCACAGGTAGCTATTAAACTCCCGCTAGAGCTGAGGCGAGTAATTTAAGAGCAGGCTCTGGCTCATAGAGGGACTTTGCTGGAGCTGAAAGCTTCCGCCAACGCACTTGCGCCATTCACTAGCAAACCAAATTAGTGCTGATTGTGGAGATCTGGCATTCTTACGTGTTTGTGCCTTCTCTTTAGAGAGATGTGCCAGTCGGTATGGATGCAGGAGCCAGTTGGGATGGATTCTGTTGGGTATCTGTCTCAATAGGATGTTTCCCCGCTGCACTTCATATGTGCCGTATCTTTCCATTACTGCATTAGTGGCATCATTTATGTCCCATTAAGATCAACAATTGCCTTGTTACGAGCTAGTGCGAGGACATTGGCATTTTCAGAAACAAGTCATCCCTCACTTCATTGACATGGCCGATTGTAAATGAGCAATAAAACCAAGGAAACATCAGGGAAATTGTTATGTTTTAGCTCTACTCTATTAACAGGAGAGTGCGCTCTGCCTGAGCATATAGGGATGTAGGTGTAGGTGCAGTAGGAAATGCAATGAGTTGTAGCAAAATAAGATTCATTTCATTCCTGGAGATCATAATCTAGTCACACAATCATGTTTATAACTGTATATGCCAACAGTAGTGCTGTCATGCCATAAACATGTCTCAGGGAGAGACTAAAGAGATTTAACAAAACACTTCTAATGCAATTGACAACTGACAGTTCCAGATCACTTCCTAACACCAGTGGGTTAGTTATATCTGCAGATCATTTAAGCTTGGCCTCCATTAGCTCTTTCTTGGTCTGCGTCCACCTGTGTGTCCTTGTCCTGTGGTTTGCTCCATTAGGCTGAACTCCAGATTCTTCTGGGGGGTCTGCTGTGCTAGGACTCTCTGACCACATATACATGATTGCAAAACTCTGGGTTTTGTAGAAGCAGAATGGCATTAGCATTGAGAGACGCTATTATTGTGTATATTTTTATAACAGTTACATATTCTTGCATCACTCTAGTCTATAGCAAGTATCACTTTGGGTGTGTTCATTCTTTTGCCCTTATGTTGATCATTCTTTCAAGCGGACAGTTAAAATTTCACCTTTTTTTCTACTTTTGTCTAGAAGTACATCTTGCATATAAGATGCAAACAAAGTACTTAAAGTGTTTTTAAAGTCAGAAATATTTCTAGTGGTTGGTCCATATAAAAAGCCATATATGGGAGCTGTACATGCAAGGCATTGTAGGGTACAATAGTCCCTGACTAAAACTAATTTTCCACTATTTTATCATTATCAAAGATATATATGAACACTCAGAAGATGTATGTAGGTTCACTGGTTGTTTTGGATTGTAAATAAAACAGTTATATTTGTGTTGTTGACATTACCAACCCTGGTTCTTATTGCCACCACTGTAAAGAAATCAGAATCAGAATCTGAATCTGAATAAGTTTCCATACAACAAACCATTTCACATAAAAACGCTCTGACTTTGTTGACATCCCACTGACTAAACTGAATAGAGACGTTTTGTATAATATGTGGAATTCCCCTTTCAGATGTAAAGGTTTCATTTAGGGACCCAAAGTGAAATACTATGAAACATGCTCTTAAAGTCTATGGTCAAGGCCTTTCATATAGCTATCATATTGATTTCATATAGGCTTTCATATTGCTCGTGATCACTGATCACTGCTAGCTATGTAGCCCTATAGCTTAAGAGCCACCTTTGTCTGTCAGTGTTCTCGTGTTGAATTTCACCTTAACGTGATGCTTTCTGCTAACAGATCTACACCGCCTGTCCTTACTTGAACCCTACAAGCCTATCCAATCTCAGCAGACAATAAGCTAAGATTTCCCAAGAGGGATGAACAGATATATCTTCATTCATATCCTCGCGGATAGCCGGTTCGGATGAACAGAGAGCAAACAGAGAGTAAAACAGCACAGCACCTGAGGATCACTCGTGTATGTAGGCAGGTTTTTATGGCACCTCAGATCAAATGGAAGGAAGTATTAATGGCAGATGGACGCAGGGAATTGAGGAGGCTGAATTCAAGCTCTCATTAAGAAAACAGTGCAAGCTATTTGTTTTACCCTCGCTAATATACAATTCACTGGAGGTGTTTTACAAGAAACACTGTTCCTAATCAGCTTTCCAGAAATGTTGGCCCTAGTCTGTAAGCTGGGCAGTGTCAGAAAATTCTCTCCCCAGTGGAAAACCATTCTGAAGTTCACCAAATAGTGGAGTAGAGCTTGAACTATTGGTCCCAGCTTGATGGGACCTGAATGCTCACAACATCTTTGGTTGGGTTCGGATGTCATTTCACAAACATATATGTTGGGTCAGGTTAAAATTTCACAAAGTTCTCACAGCCTGACTCTTACCTTTAACACATTTACCCCAGATGTAGTTTTTCTCCTTGCTTTCTTCTCTTAAGAACTATTATTATCTTAAATATTGCAGTGTTTTTTTTTTATCTGGCATGCAAGGGGGGGTTTAACATTTACAATCTCCTGAATGCTTGGGGTCTGTGTGTGTATATTAGGGGTGAGGGGGAAATCGATTCTTAGGTGCATCGGGATGCGGATGATGAACCGTTCTGGATTGATTCACAAATATCAAAAATCGATTTTCTAAATTTTAATTGATAACGTAATGTTGACGGAACGCAAAAGGCAGGACTTCGTGAAATGCAGAAGTGCAGCGCCCAGAAAGTCTGTGGCGGGACACTACAATTAAAAGCTAGTGCAGGAGTTGCAACCCAAATGTTTAGTCTACTGAACAACAACAACAAAAAAAAACACCTTGGGAGCCACAACAGTTTGAGTCCATTTTACCGTCTTGGTTGTATGTGTCTCGGCACGTGCTGATGTGCTAGTACAGGCTAAAAATATAATACAAACAAAAACACTTACTTTGACTTTCTTTGCTCTGCTTTAATCTGTAGCTCAGCTGTTGCCACTTTTCTTGCATCACCAGCTGGAAACTTCTCCACAAAAGTAGAACAGTTTACTGTAAAATGTCTCTCAATGTTCTACATTTTACGAGGCTTAAGTCGCTCCTCACCAGCTTCTTGTTCGAATAATTTTCCCGCTCCACCATAAATGGTGTCTGAGGTGCCAGAATGTATCTGCTGCACCATTTAAGGTGGAACAGGTAAATTCAAACAATCTGGTTAATGAGAAGCGACATTGGCTTCACGTTTTTTAGTGTTTAACAGTTCCGTGTTGCAGATTAAACGAATCAGGAAAACAGGAGTGATTACAAACATATATTTGTATCCAAATTCTGGGTCTCAAATCGTTTTCTTTGCCTTTTCGTTAGCTACACACTAGGTGAACTAGTGTTTATATGCTACATTAACTCCAGCATTTAAGACCATTTACTGTTAAAACTCTGTCTGGTCAGTAAAACAGCCGCTGTTCGCCGACCCTTGAGCTAGCTTATGGAAGTACTTTGGCTTCTATGGAGCTGAAGGGGAAAACCATATTTCGTTTTCCGTCCGGTTTTACTTACTGCTAATCAGAGGACCATTCAGCAAACGATGGCAAAGCTTCCACCCATTTTGGACAGGATGAAGGGAACTAGTGAACAACAAACTCTGTCACAACTTTTATTGCCAAGGATTTTCGTCCATTCTCATCGTTGAAGAGTGAAGAGCCACTGTTACTATCTGATTTTTGACCCTACCTGATTTTCACTGCTTATGTGCACCACACTTACACTGATTACATATTGCTAGGTACCTGATCTGTAGCATGCATGCCGATCTTTTTGTGGTGTTGTATTCAAAGATTAGCTTGGGAAAACATATTTCATCAGATCTGCTCTGATATTACAAAATCATGAATGTGTACCAGCTACTATTTCACTGTAAAGGACTATAATGCTGAAATCACTATATGTAGTCTCTTTCATAGTTACTATTTATTAGTATTACATGTGAAACAGAATGCTTTTCTCTTTGAATTAAAACATTTGTGTTAGAGCACACGGAGTTAAGAGAACCTGGTCAATATTACTATTACTATGATTTAGCGTGAAAGCATGTGTATGACTGAATCACAGATGGCTCCTTACTCCCTATAGTGCCTGATGCTGGTAAAAGTAATGTTCTCTATTTGAAGCAGGGCAGTGGTGAATCGGGCAAGGGATGCAGATTTGTTTGCGTCAGCCTTTATTAGCATTTAAATACACCCCCACAATGGGAAAAATGGTCTAATCCAGCTGTGCATTAAATCTAGCTAATTGCAGTGTTGACTTATATTCGTTGGTAGTTTAAGGTGTGTTTCAAAATGGGGTTGATCATTATTCATTATTAATCATGTATTATTAATTTTTAACCATTATTTTGACCTGTTCATGAGGGAGATGTTTTCCCTTAAAAAGATTGACTAAACTGGATATTTTGTTTTGTGACTAAATTCAAATGAAAACATCAAAGAGATTTGTGTACGTGCATTTATTAATATTTGAAAAATGTGTATAAACAAAAAATTTGGTGGGGTGCATGACATGAATGAATGTCGAATCCCACATGCAGACCCACACCATCATGTTGTTGACAGAATTTAGCTCAACTTAATTTGACCTACGATTCCCATTACACGCCCATTATTGAGTGGCAGTTTTGGGGCTCAAACTCGGTAACGTGGTTCAGGTTAGGTCAGACAAAATGCCGTCATGCTCAGGTTGATTTTAGACTCAAAGCTTGATGACGGCTCAGCTTGGGTCAGATTCAGGCAGGAAATTCTCTGGCTGTATTCAGGTCCAAACCAAGCTTTATACTGGGGTTATTATTATTAGTGGGCTTGTTATCTGCATTCTGTGACTCCAGACCAGCGTGAGTACATACAAGGCCAGATACCAATACGCATATGATGCCAAGTCCTTTCAGCAGATAACATTTCCTCATACCAAGGCATTTCAATCAGACGTAAAAAGCACAAAGTGGTTGGCAGCTCAGGACATGTATCATCAGACTGTTGGTGTGCATGATCTCCCTCTGCTGCTCGTGTCAGAAATACGCCCTGTTCTTTTGCATCATGTCAGGGACTTGTCAGTATCTGAGGCAGATTTGTGGCTGGCTTTGAAAGTTCACCCACTACACAGAGAGGAGGGATGATATTGCTTATGCAGGGTAACTTTGAAGCTTTCCCTCTAATGCGCTATGCTTATGTGGAGAGAGATGAGAGGAAGAGAGAGAGAATGACAACAAGCACTCGGACAGCCTCTTTCTTTCTCCCACAGCATGTGGATGGGTGAGTCATGTATCTTACTGCTATGATGTGCCTGGTGATACACACACACACACACACACACACACACACACACTTGTTAAAACATGTGGTTGGAATGAAAGAGCTGTGTGGTGGTGCACAGATTGCAAAGTGCTGATGAGGCATACTGCGCTTGCCTCCATAAAATCGTAAAAAAATGTCCGTCATAGTAATTAACTCAGTCACAACCAAAGCCTTTTTTTTCATTACCATGTGACATATGAGAGGTTGGGGAAGTAATGATGCCTTGCTGAGGACAGAATTAATACTTCAATTTTATCTGGTATCTAGATCATAAATGGCCCTTGAAATAGGATGAAATGAAGGATATACCAGGAGGAAGAGCACTAATCAAGCACAACTATAAAGCCACTCGAATTGCTGAGATTCATTAAGTCGTTTGTTATGTTTGACGTTTACTGTTTATGTCATCTTCATTTGACCTACCCAGCTAGGGAATCCTGTTACATACCCGTTACTGTTTGTATGAGCCAACATAAGAACTTCTGTGATAAACGCTGCAGCTCTTACTACTAAAGTTTCTCTCTACTCAGACCTTTGTGTCAAGCCTGGCTGTGTCTACAAATACCCCGGATTACTGGTAATTAAGCCCTCAAATTCCTACGTGCCTCGTTTGGCAGATCATTAAGTCACTTTTTGAAAGAGAGAGAGGGGGATCTAGTCACCTCCAGGTCTTCAGAGATGACCTTAACTCTCTCTCAGTGCTTAATTAAACTGAGCAGTGAAGTGCATCTGGCACGCTTGGCCCCCTGCCTCTGACTGAGCGGTTACGTAGTGGGATCACAGAGAAGCATTTACCCAGACAGAGGAGTCACTTGAGCGCTCAGAGACAGAGTTAAAGGACAGTCTTTCAGGTCTGGACTGATGCGAGGACATTTGGGTTTGAAGTGTTATTTTTGTTCATTCTCTTCCAGGCCTTAATTAACGGAAATTCTAGCACATTCATCTTAATCTGAGTCATACTGTAAATGACATCATCCACCAGACATAGTCAAAGGGGTATTTTATGCTGAAATGATAACTGAGCTTACAGTTCAAGCTAGTGCAATTTCCTGGAATTCATATTATCTGAACAAACCAATTCCAGCTTTCATGTGGCAGTACCACCTTTGAAAGTAAATTTGCTTTGAGAGTTCACTGTAGATGCTCTGTAGATACTCACCTTATCATTAACCAACATTCAAACTAAACTGTTAGTTGAATGTAATCGATTGTTATATATAACCCTAATCCTAAATTTAACTTCAACTCAAGACCTAAACATAATCCTAACCCTAAGCCTAGTGTCATAATCACCAGAGAGTTTGTTAACTGAAACTGTACAAACAGTATAGTATATATATTTATAACCAGTAAACCAATAAAACCTTTTCAAGAGCCATGCCAGCTGACGTTTTCAGCATGTCAACCAAAAGGATCAACTGGGTCAAAAATAACTAATGTTGAGCAATATGTATATTAACATGTTCCTTTTTATTCAATGTAGAAATTAAACAAATTTTCTGTCCAAGGGAATATTTAAAGCTGCACTATGCAAATTTTTGTTAAAATGGAAAGAAGTGAAATTACTGAGTTATTAGGAGAAAAAACACACTGAAACACTGTCTATGCACTGCTGTGAATCTCCCGTAAAACTATAAAATAATGATCACTTACATTTCAGTTAAATTGATTGGGTTTTCTTGGGAGGTTTTTGAACTATGTCGTACATCTTATTAAAATCACATACACAGGCTCAAAATGAAGGTCCAGCTCAATGTTTATGTCACAAATGCAAAATCCACATTATGCTGATTTGATGACAATAATAAATAATTCACTGACATCCTCAGAAGACCCATCCTTCACCAAGTTTGTCTGAGTTCTCTTTGAATATTCTTTCAACACACTCATCAGACTTATCCTCTGAGGGAACGAGTGTTATAGAACTGATATTATAAATATCAGCCCTGTGGATTGGGCTGCCCACCTCTCCAGGCAACTGTGCTCACTGCCTCCTAGTGTGTGTGTGCTCACTAGTGTGTATGTGGTGTTTCACTTCATGGATGGGTTTAATGCGGAAGTGAAATTTCCCTGTTGTGGGACTAATAGGGGTCACTTAATCAATGACCCATGCTGCTAAAAACAAAATATAATGTGCAATAATTGATGCTGCAAATGTCAATTTCTTCACTTGTGCATATAGGAAAGCTTAGTGTGTAAATAGGAGAGCTTAGTTAATTTATGCGTATGCCTGTATAGTTAACCGTAGCTCTAATCTGTTATCCATCCATCCATCCATTTTCTAAGCCGCTTCTCCGTCAGGGTCGCGGGGGGATGCTGGAGCCTATCTCAGGAGTCTTCGGGCGGAAGGCAGGATACACCCTGGACAGGTCGCCAGTCCATCGCAGGGCAGACAGACAGACACAGACAGTCACTCACACACTCACACACTCACACCTATGGGCAATTTAGCATGTCCAATTGGCCTGACTGCATGTCTTTGGACTGTGGGAGGAAACCGGAGAACCCGGAGGAAACCCACGCAGACACGGGGAGAACATGCAAACTCCACACAGAGAGGACCCTGGCCACCCAACCGGGGAATCGAACCCAGGCCCTCCTTGCTGTGAGGCGACAGCGCTACCCACCATGCCACCGTGCCGATTCTCTAATCTGTTATTTAATTTGTTAATATTCAAAAACTTTTCTATTTTATATTTAAACTTTTCTATTTCTATTGCACCAAGAGGGGAGGGGGGCTGCAAACCAATTTCGTTGCACAAATGTACAAGTACAATGTGTAATGACAATAAAGGTTTATTTCATTTTCATTTCATTTCATTTCATCTAATAAATCTCTTCCATACATTGCATGCAATTACATACTTCTACCAGAGAGGCCTCCAAATCCCCAAAACTTAAATAGTGTAGATATATAAGTCATCTAAAAATGTATGTGGCAAAGAATAAGTGAAATGTGTGGCCTTGTTGTCAGCTTTTAGCAAATCAGAAAACAGCAATTCTAAAATGCAACAAATAAATTGTGTTTTTTTTTAAATTTGCTGTTGTTATTCTGAATTTGCTGTTGTGTTCTTGGTTTATTCATGTATTTTGCCCTACTATGCTGTAAGTCTTGTGTGGTACGTGAAGATTTGTTGCTTTTCCATCCATTACTGAGCAGACAGAAGAGCATGTCAGCATGAAGAATTTTTAGATATGAATCGATACTTTCATATCAGGTGAAATCCTACCTGAAGACTGGCAGGCAGTCAGGCAACAGTGGAGAGACGAGCTCAATGCCGGCTGAGCAGCAGCAGGGCGCTAGTCCACTCCCTAGTAACTGGAGTAGGACTGATTTGGATCCGGTTGCCTGACAGATGTTGAGCAGAGCCATGGACATGAGAGTCCCATTTAGTGGAGTGGGATGCAGCCGCCCCAGGCCGGCCAGCACAATGCGACCGAATGGGCAAGCCGGCTCCAATGGCAGTTATCAGAGCCTGGCCCCAGGAGACGGTCCGCTCACTCGCACGTGGAAATGATATGACAAGATGGTGTGTGTTTCGTGCTGGCTTTGCCCCTTCCGTGAGGCATAAGTCATTAAGTGATTGAGTTTCAGGAATGTTCAGCAGATGCCCTGCCTTGAGATGATGGCCAGACCACTTGTTCTCTCTCTCTCTCAGGCACAGACATCATCAACTCATTCAGGTCATCCCCTCAATTGCTCATTTGACATTCTTGCTAGAAAGTATCCACTCCAGTAAGCTCACATGAACTGTCTCTAGGCGCAATTTGACTTCAAACCTTTCTTGTCAACCAATATGGCGTTTCACCATCCTTGCCTTCCATGGCTGAGGCATACAATAAGAGAGAAGTGTTTTGAAACAGTAGCTTTGTTCGATGGTGTGACATCATGAGAAGAAAATAGCCAAAACAGGGTCAACATAATGAAATCGATCAAAGGAAGATGATCGAAAGACACTGATCATCATGGCTAGAGGTGAACAGGGCTTCCCGAGCCCCTGGATTATGGACATAGAAGAATCATCGGCTGTAATATCAGTTCCTATGAGGTCAGCTCCATTTAAGCACCATGCTGAGTCAATCAGATGGGAGTCTGCAAAGTCAGACTCATCATATGCTGCATAAAGACAGGATGCATTTGAGAATTTGCACATGCTTCCCAGACTTGAGCTTAGATTATTACTTTAAGCATGATGAGGCATGTGGTGTAAAGTCCCTGAGGAAGGTTTCAGAACACTTTGAAAGACATCTAATGGCTTATGGATGCTATAAGCCTAACACTTTAGACACCAATTGTGAAACACACAGCTTGTAAGGCCAGAGCACAATCACATGAACACAAAGGAAAAAAGCCCTGCTGGGAAAGCCCCCAGGGGACTTGTTTATTGTAACTCTGGTTGAAATTTGAGATGCTAGGTGTTTGTCCCATGTAAAGAGGTGCTGGAGTTCCATTTACTCTAACTTGGGTCTACTAGCAATAGCCAGTGACTTCTGTGAAGCGGGGTTATCTGTAAAAACATGGCAAAGACAAATACATGTTATTAGTGTGCTCAATTTCTACTCACCTACCTGCAATGACTGAGCCACTGAACTGAAACTCAGGAGTGGATTTATTTCCCTCCAACTGTGTGTAGTCAGTGGGAATCACCCACTCATCTCATGGATGAAGCTGGTCCTTGACAAAGGTGCTGATCTAAGGGGCAGAACAGGATTTTAGCACTTTGATAAGCTACCCGTGAGTCCCAGAAAGATATCTTTGGTTCTCTGTGGGGATGGTGGCCCTGGCAACATATTAGGATAACCCTGTTAGGTACTTTGGTAGTTACTGTGTACAACCCCAATTCCAGTGAAGTTGGGACGTTGTGTAAAACATAAATAAAAACAGAATATGATGATTTGCAAATCCTGTTCATCCTGTTCAACCTGTATTCAATTGAATACACTACAAAGACAAGATATTTAATGTTCAAATGGATAAACTTTATTGTTTTTTGCAAATATTCACTCATTTTGAATTTGATGCCTGCAACATGTTCCAAAGAAGTTTGATCCCTCAGGCGGCACTGCATTAAAAACCCACATCATTCTGTAACGGATATTACCACAAGGGCTCAGGAGCACTTCAGAAAACCATCGTCAGTGAACACAGTTCGTCGCTCCATCTACAAGTGCAAGTTAAAACTCTGCCATGCAAAGTGAAAGCCATATATCAACAACACCCAGAAACGGCGCCGGCTTCTCTGGGCCTGAGCTCATCTGAGATGCACTGACGCAAAGTGGAAAGTGTCCTGTGGTCTGACGAGTCCACATTTCAAATCGTGTCCCCGGGCCAAAGAGAAAAAGGACTGTCCGGATTGTTATCCGTGCAAAGTTCAAAAGCCAGCATCTCTGATGGTATGGGGGTGTGTTAGTGCCCATGGCATGGGTAACTTGCACATCTGTGAAGGCACCATTAATGCTGAAATGTACATACAGGTTTAGGAGCAACATATGCTGCCATCCAAGCAGCGTCTTTTTCAGGGACGTCCTGCTTATTTCAGCAAGACAATGCCAAGCCACATTCTGCACGTTACAACAACAGTGTGGCTTCGTAGTAAAAGAGTGCGGGTACTAGACTGACCTGACTGCAGTCCAGACCTGTCTCCCATTGAAAATGTGTGGCGCATTATGAAGCTCAAAATACAATGGAGACATCGGACTGTTGAGCAACTGAAGTTGTACATCGAGCAAGAATGAGAAAGAATTCCACCTACAAAGCTTCAACAATTAGTGTCCTCAGTTCCCAAACGCTTATTGAGTGTTGTTAAAAGGAAAGGTGATGTAACACAGTGGTAAAGATGCCCCTGTCCCAACTTCTTTGGAACGTGTTGCAGGCATCAAATTCAAAATAAGTGAATATTTGCAAAAAACAATAAAGTTTATCCGTTTGAACATTAAATATCTTCTCTTTGTAGTGTATTCAATTGAATATAGGTGGAAAAGGATTTGAAAATCATTGTCTTCTGTTTTTATTTATGTTTTACACAATGTCCCAGCTTCATTGGAATTGGAGTTGTAAATGCATTGATAGAAGTACATAAATATCCTGAGATCATTCTATCTGTATTATGGAGACCCAAAAATTGGGCGGTTTTGCAATCCCACATTGAATGATGAATCTCAGATCTGGAAGAAAGGGAGATAGCATTAGATTTACTTTAAGATACAATCCACTGTCAAAATTATTTAATCCCTCTTCTATCCACCTCAACATCCCTGTGAATCATTCTCTTAAAACATTGCACAACATCCTTCAAAAATAAACCTAACTTTATCCTGGTCCTAATCCTATTGTCTTAGCCAATGGATAGTACACCAGAAAGTTTTACTGTCTTTATAAGTTTTCTCATTATAAGCCTGGAGTTTTCATTTCCTGGGACAGAGAGTGGCAGTGTTTTGTTTGCACTCCAGGTTGATCTACAGTGAACTTAACCCCACTGAAATGATCTCAAATTAAGGAGTTTATGAGCCCGTACTACAGTATTTGCAGTACTCGAGCAGTTGGTACAGATTTGCATGTGTACTGGGAGTGTCCTGTTATCAATAGTCTGTAGTCAAATGTGCAACTGTGGTGCCAGATGTTGTGAAAGTGTAGCTCATGGTTGTCCTCTTGAGAGGTAACTGTACACTGCAGCTTTTTTGTAATACCCTGGATCCACCACTCTTTACAAAGCAGAGAAGACCATTCAGGTGCTTTCTGTCTATTCTGCTGTTATTTTATTGGTAATACTTTATTTTGATGGTCCACTGTACATACTTTTATAGATGCTTTCCTTGTCTTTAACTGGCATTCAACTAAATTTTATTAACTTCAATTAAACTTTGCTAATATGAAACCTAAAGGCCCTGACGCACCAACCCGGCTGTTTTGGGCTGTTAGGATGTCAATGAACAACACTGGTGAACAACTGCCCATAGTATGTGTGTGTCATGCACCTTTTGCTCTAGACAGTCCTTCTCAGCACTATCTTTGCCAATTAGGCATGTAGAATCTGTGCCGGTGGTCAGCCATAAGAGTGTTCTCTGATGAACTTTTCAGGATAGCAAGTCAATGTATGACTAGAGAAATGAAAGAGAGCAAAGTGTACAAACCACTTTTTTAACCAGAAAAATCAGACTGATCTTTTGCAAGTAGCAAAGTTTTATCACGATGGCTTGGAATATTTTAACCATGTTTGCTAGTCAAGTTTTCCATTTTTAATGAGTAATTTGAATATTTGAAGCCCAATGAGAAAATATTTTAAACTGTTCAAACAAAATAATAGAGCTTTGAAGGTGCTCAAAGTAGGATTAAACTTTCATGTTTCATGTGTCAACTTTTCATTTCACTATTTACTGTCTAAGCCTTAATTTCTAAGTAGCATTTTTAACCACTGTTATAATAATGCTTGTTTTATTTTCATGCCAAGATAACAGTAGTGCATTTTTACCTTCTTGCTTTAGCTTAAACATAGACATTTCAAGTTAGTAAGACATTCAGATATCACAACAAACAACATATTCTGCAGTTTTACAGCGAATCCTTTAGTAAATGTTTCTGCTTAACACTTGTTTCTAGTGAAGAACCCCATTAGCCTGTAAGCCTGCGGATCATTTTTAATTATCCACAGCTGCCTCTTCTGGCTATGGACAGACATTTTGTGCATGTCAGATGGCAGCTGTAATCTTTGCAGTGTGTTTGAATGCCAGTTTTTACAGAAGATGTGAGGCAGCTGTGAGTTGATGGAAGGTGATCATAAGTCAGCCTTAGTTGGTGCTAGTTCTTGAATGTCTGCTTGGCCTGTTTTTCCTGCCTTGGATTACAGATTTTTCCAGTGAAAGATGAAAAATGTTTAACTTAAACACAAAAGCTCAACTCCTCACCTTTCACCAGGTAACCAATAAAACAAGAGGGCTGGTAAAACTGAATCAGATAGTGATCGCAGGGCTGTAAGACTGCTCGCATTTGCAATTAAAACAAACTCAGCTCAGAGTGCGTGCAGATTTTTGTGGAATATGCTCTGCCGTCTGCACGCAGCCTAATGAGGCAGAATGTGTTTAATTTGGTCACTTGCTCATCCTCTTTCTGTGTCTGCCCTACCTCTCTGTCTGTCCCTACATGTCCGGATGTACTTGGCCTCCTCTCGGCCAGCAGCAGGACCTGTCAGGGGTTGTTCCCAGAGGAGATGCAGGCATTAGCAGGGCTCAAGGAGCTCCTAACGGTGGCTTGCACCTCCTCCTCTCTCTCAACTCATACAGAGAGCATAATTAAGAACAAGTCCCGCTCCTCTGCCTCCCACCATGAGATGATTAACTTTTTGTTGCTCTCTCATGCTCTGTCCTCTGCCTCTTTCTCTCTGTATCTCTTCCTCAGACTCTTTATCTTTCCGTCCCTCCTTCCCTCCCTCGCTCGTTTGCTTTCTGTCTCCCTCGCTAATCCAGCACACCTAATCTATTTTTCATAGCCTTCCCACAGCCAATGCATATTAAGCAAGAGGGCCGTTTTCCGGCTAGCTGGTGCATGGGGTCATAGACGGGCGTCTGGCGCTCCTAGCTTGGTCCAGGGCACTCTGTCTCCTGCCTGCCTCTGCTAATTTCCCCATTTGAAGTAATGTTGTGTTTGGGAAAGAAAAAAATAACAATAATTTCCCCATTTTAGGTAATGAGGTGACTGGTGCTCTTAGAGTGAAAAGATGGAGAGTTACAGGGTTTGACAGAGAGAGAGAGTGACAGAGAGAGATTGAAAGAAAGCTAGACTAAACTAAGAAAGAGGGAAGGACAGAGAGAGAGAAGGGCAGGGGAAAAGTGACAGGGAGAGAGATGATAAAGTGTGTGCGTGTGAGAGAGAGAGAGAGAGAGAGAGAGAGAGAGGAAGAGAGAGAGAGAGAGAGAGAGAGAGAGAGAGAGAGAGAGAGAGAGAGAGAAAGAGAGAGAGAGAGAGAGAGAGAGAGAGATTCCAGTGGGAGATTGTTACTAGACTCTAATGAACTCCATTTGCGGTGCAGGCGAGTCAGTGTTCCAGCAGCAGAGGTTCAGACAAGGTCACCCCACAGGGAGGGCGCTGGTGAGCCAGCACCGTCTCCATAGAGCTGCTGAGAATCACACTCGCTGCACTGCATTTATCTAAATATACGACTTGGAAGGCGATCGACCTTTTTTTGCCAACACTGGTACGGTATTAAGTTTCATAATTCAGAGAAAGAAAACAGGGCATACACACAACAAGGGAAAATCTGCCTTATAAGTCATAGTGTAAATCTGTCAGTGGTGGACGAAGTACACAAATCATGTACTTGAGTTAAAGTAGAAATACCCAAGGTAAAATATTACTCCAGTAACAGTAGAAGTCCTCCCTTTAGACCTCCACTTCAGTAAAAATACAAAAGTGTTTGCCTCCAAATGCACTTAAGTATCAAAAGTAAAAGTACTAACAGATTAATTATCTTAATTCTAATAACTTAGTTACAAGTTTAAGTTTAATAAAAACTTGCTTTAAGGTTCCCAAATGTGTTTTCCTTTACTGTATTGCATCTGTAGGTCTCTGTTCATAAACATAAACTAACCAAAACACAAAAGTGTTTGTATAAATTCAGAAAAAAGACATGTTCATATTTCTATATTGTGGTCTATTTACACAAAGTTAGGTAAGCCCCATCATTTATGTTGGAATAGATACTCAAAATTTTATGCTGCTGCGCTGATGTTGAACCGTATGCTTGCACTGTGTCCTGATTGGTGTTCTTGCTTTGCGCTTCTTTCGTTTATTTCGACATGTTTATACACGCATAAACCAAGAGGAACGACAGATTTTGCAAAATGTAATGGAGTAAAAAGTACTTCAGTAAAGTACAGATACATGAAAAAAGTAATTAAGTACAGTAATGAATTACATTTACTTAGTTACCAGCCACCACTGAAATCTGCCCCCCCCATACCTCACTGCCTGATACCATTCATCGTCAAAAGCAGTCAAGGTCTGCTTATATGGTAGCTGATCTGTTGCCATGAATACACTTGTCAGTCACCCTGTACCCCATTGATCATTGCTTAGTTTCTGACCTCCGGACCACTGTTATCCAGATATTGGTAGTGGTAGATTCTTAGCACAGCAGTGACACTGACATGGTAGCAGTATGGTAGCATGTGTGGGTCTAATATGAATGTATCGGGCACAGTGGTGTTGCTGGAGATTTCAGGCACTTCAGTGTCGCTGCTAAAATATAAAATAGCTAACACAAACACGGTGTGAACAGCAACAGATGGGCTACACATCTCTGACAACTCAGAAAAGTGGACAATATGGTAAGGATTTATATGGAAGGGGAAAGTGTGTATATGTGAAATTTTGCTAGGCAGGACAAGGTGAGGGTCCTTCCTTCTCTAGGCTGCAACCCATCAATTGCAGGGATGTGTCCTTATTTGTTCATTGTTTTCTGCTTGTCTAGCACACAAGCTCAGAGCTCACGCTCAGACAGAGAACATTGTGTTTACATCAAGAAAAGTTACCTGTGCAAATGAAAAAGCTCTGCATCCTTTTGCTGTTTCTTTGTATAACTTTGCAGCTATAGAGTGGCACAACTGTCTAACTGATGTGAACACTCATAAACACCATAAGTTTAAATTGTGGTGACTCCTTTGCCCTCTAGTCTGAGAAGACGGCACCCCCTACCCCCATTTGGAATTTCTGAGATTTGAGGGATTCGTAGTCTATGGGTGGGAACTGGCAAAGACTAAATTGGGGCAAGGATGCGAGTAAAAAGCCAACAAAAACAACAAAAACCAAGCAATTACAGCTTGGAGACAACTACATTAGCTGTTTTTCTGAGTAAGCTCAACTTGATGTTTAAGAACATTAAAAAGCTATAGAGAAGGTTGATATAACATTTCAAGCTGACCTGACTTTTCATTTTCTACCATCTAGAGCAAGTCCTACACCTGCAAGATAGACCTACAATTCAGGGTTTTCTAATAAAGCTTTCTATACTTTTTAAACAGAACCTGCCAAATGTAAACATCAGCTAACAGACTGTGTAAATGAAACCATGTGAGTAAATCAGTACATGGAGAAAAAGGTAATACAAAACAGAAACGATGGTATGGACGGTAAATTAAGATTACTACCTTTAGGGAAAGTGAGGTACATATCTTTCCTGTAAATGTCACACACCTCTTTAACATGTCACTCAAAATGAATATGTAGTTATGTTATAAATGAAATATGGGGGGAAGAACATGCCTAAAACCCTGCTCTCTTACAATCTAATACCCTAAAAATTTACATCCTCACCTGTTCCCCTGACAAAGTTCTCACTCATTTCCGCCACCCCATCTCCTCCCTGTGCCTCAGTCCTACATCAGTCCTGCTAGCGTTATGGAAGGGATCTGGCCTTCTAGCTACAGGCAGAAGCTACCCAGAAGCTGCCAAAATTGTTGTCAGAGTTCTCCCATGGCATGAAACTCTCTTTAGCTGTATTGTGTCCTAAATGTACAGTGTTGAGCTCATATTAGCCAGTCTGTCTGTCTTTGTCTCTCTCTGTCTAGTTTTGTATCTCACCTTGTGTGTCTCTTTCCCTCAATCTCTCTCTCACTGTCTGACTCTGTATCTGGTCTGCTAGGCTGCCCATGAGTGAAATTAGTGCCTGATGTCCTGTGGTGTAGACCATGTGTGCCCGTGCCTGTCCCTCTATTCACCTATTCTGTTCAGAGTCTTCTGTCACTCTGTTTCTCTACTTTTTTTGCTTTTAGCAGGCACTGCAGATTGTGGTCACAACTCATTTATCTTAGCATGTCTTGCTCCTTTCTGTTATTTGTTTTCATCGTCAGTCCGTCTGTCGGTATCACAAACCAGAATCTTGCCTATCATCAGAGAATATGATGTGTTGCTTAACAAGGCCAAGAACTGCCTACTTTTACAGGAAGGGGTCAGTGGACTGACATGCAAAATTACCCACCACTATTTAAGCGTGACGTGTAGGGGCAGGCAATTTCCAAAATGTTGCTATAAAAATACACACACACGCATTGGAAGAAAGAAATTGTCAGCAGACACACAATGATATCTCACTTAAGCTCAACCGAATGCTTCCAAGAAAGCTTGCAAATAACCTTTAAAAATGTGATGCCGTGAACTTCACAAACCTTTTCCCAGGCCATTGACTATAGCTTGCCCTGAAAGGCTTATTGTTGTCATGGTCTGTAATGCGAGCAACAGTCTGCAAAAGTGCAGTTCTCTTTGGATGAACCTGCTGCACGCTGGTGTGTATGTATGAATGTATGCATAGTCAATCAGAATGGAACTGACAAAATCCAGTGTAGTTTACTAAACATATGCATGGAGTGTCTGAGGCTGAGACTAGCCTGACTGCAGTGTCATATTTCTTTGACATAGTATTTAAACTGATGATATTCAGAGGCATTTCCATACACACTTTGATTCTTTCTGTGTCAGATGGGCCTGGCAGACCCTTCAGCTCCAGTCGATGCATGGTAATTTGCCTTGATAAGTAACGATTACTCCTTCTAACTCCCTAGAAACCCAAACAACCAGTGAACTATGTTTACAATCCAAAGCCCTGCTCGGCTTTGCAGAGTAAACACACAGAAACTCACAAAGTAACTCATACACACATGTATGCTCGTGTGCTGAGGTCATGCAGTGTAAGCAGGCCTTGTCTGAACCTCGCTCCGTTGCCAAGCCTCACACCTCCCTGATTACAGGCTGTTTTCATGGCCCTAGTTTGGGGGGGGGGACTTTCCAGCCTGGATTTCATGCCCTGGTGTTGCTCTCTAAATGAAATAATAGGGGAGGAGAGAGAGAGAGAGAGAGAGAGAGAGAGAGAGAGAGAGAGAGAGAGAGAGAGAAGGTCTTATAAAGAGGAAAGCAAGACAGGAGAGACAGAGAGAGGGAGAAAGAAAAGGAGTGAGAGAGCAAGGAAGAGGCCCAACCCATACTGTGGCCTCTACCTCCTAACTGTGGGAACAGCACTAGCTGGGTTTTCACCACAGCCTGTGATTTGCTCAGTCCACCAAACCCACACCAGGAGACAGAGAACACCACTTCAGTGCCTTTTGCTAAATGCATACAGTATTTATGATAGTAACCCTACACTAATAAACCATATGTCCAGAAGTATACTGCTTCTAGCTAGTGATGTTATTTACTTTAAGATGTACCAATTTCTGAAACAGGTGTTCTGTTGTGCACATACAGCTTTTATAATTTCCATAGGATAGCATTATCAGCAGAGTGGGATGCTCTGAAGCAGCCATACATGAGCCTAAGGTTACCATGCTCAATACCAAGTAACTGGGTTGTGCAGCTGTGGAACTTCTCTGGACTGATGATGCTCCATCCAAAACTTTAAAATCTTAATCAATCAACGCCTGTTCCTGACCTCACTAATGCTCTTGTGGCTTAATGCAATTAAATTATCACATTATCAATGTTCCAATATCCAGTATACGTGCTTCCAGGAAGAGTAGAAATACTGCACTGGAGCGGTAACAGAGTCTTAATTAAGTGATACTTTTTTGATCCCACAACCAGGGAAATTCCACCTCCGCACCTCTGTGAAGTGAAACACCACATACACACTAGTGAACACACACACTAGGGAGCAGTGAGCACACACTTGCCCGGAGTGGTGGGCAGCCCTATCCATGGCGCCCGGGGGGTTAGGTGTCTTGCTCAAGGACACCTCAGTCATGCACTGTCGGCCCTGGGGATTGAACCAGCAATCTTCCGGTCACAGGGCCAGATCCCTAACCTCCAGCCCACGACTGCCTTAATACAGAAGAAATGCTGAATGAGCTGGTGTTTACAAGCTTTTGGAAATATAGTGTACGCACAAGCAGTCAGCCACATGAGATAGGCCCTTGAAATATTTTATATCTGTTTAGTTCATAGTAGTGTTCTGCACTCACCGTGCAGTTTATTAGAAGCTCCCTCAAAAAAAATACTAGAAACTTGTTGGCCGTTTTATGATGTCCAACTACCTTACGTCTAGTATAAGTAACAGTATAAGTCTACAGTAACAGACTGTAGCCCATCTGTTGTCAAGCACAGTTTCTCAGCCACGCTCTACTCTATTCATCATTGGTCAGTTTCTGACTACAGTTTCTGTAGATAAAATATTATTTGAGTAATGGACCATTCTCAACACAGCAGTGACTCTGGCATGGTATTGTCCTGTAGCATTGGTATGAGTATATCAGACACGGCAGTGCCTAAAACTGACCGCTGACAAAGGGCTAGCGGACAGCTAGTGGACAGACACAAACTTAGCATCAGTACTTGGGCTGCAGTCTCTAACTACACCCCAGATGTTTTTAATAAAGTGCATGGTGAATGTATAAGTTGCATTGCTGAATAAAGTCAGTGACCTTGTCCTCTAGACCCCAATCCCTCTTTCATTGTATTTTTTTTTGTTAATTCTTGTATGTATAACTACACCTGAAATTCAAACCACTGCAGTTTTTTTCCTCCACTACCTTTCCTGAGTTCAGTGTGGCTCATAAAGCCCATTTGTACCTAATAATCAGTGCACTCTTCTCTGTAATAGTAACGTGTGTTGATGGAGCTTTTCAGTGCCAGACGGCATCTCCTCAGCGTCCTCTCCTCAAAGTTTCACCATGGGTTATTCATCACGTCGTGGAATATTAATGTACAGTGAGTCTTCAGTGTGAGCTGATGCTGATTAAATTGCAGTAAGCTCTCTGAGTCTATCAACAAAGCCAGCATATGGGTTTGTGAATTATCAGTCGCCTCTCGCTGCGAGTTGGAGTCTCGGAGATTATTAAGACCCAGGCAGTCTCGTGAGCGCTATGGTCCCTGTCCTCTGCTCAATGGCATTAGGAATTGTGTGGGGGAGATGGAGATGGAGTAAGGAATCGCTGTTTTATTGGGTTATTAAGCGCTTCTGGATGTCAGAGCTATTAACCTTGAAATAATGTCAAATTAGAGAGTAAAGCCCGAGAAGGAATTTTAATTTATTTTATGCCTTGAAAGTTTTTTCTTTTTGTTCTTTTTTTCATTGCTGAGCACATTCATCTGTAAGCTGAGGGTAAAAATAGTCTGTCCTGATTAAAAGGGGTGGCCCTATGTAAAAAAAAAAAAAAAAAAAAGAGAGAGAGAGACAGAGAGAGAGAAAGAGAATGTAGGCATGTGTGATTTGTGTGCTCTCATCTTTTCATTCAAGTTTCTGGTTGTTGTGTGTATGGAAAATTATTCAGGGTGTATTTATCCAATTTTTCAGTTTGCCCTTATTACAGCTTCCATTCTTGTTTCCATTTTTTCATAGAAACCTGAAGGGATAAAGAGATACCACTGCATAATTCAGTTTTAGATGTTGGTTGAATATTCTGCTAGTCATGATCCAAGAGATCCCAAACACATGTAGTGATGTTGAGGTCTGGCTGGTCACTTTGCTCTGAGAACACCAACAGCTTTGCCTTCTTAATTTTTTCTTCAGTAAGGGCTTTTTGACCGCTACACATCCTTTCGGACTCATAG
This sequence comes from Pygocentrus nattereri, assembly GCF_015220715.1. NCBI lineage: Eukaryota > Metazoa > Chordata > Actinopteri > Characiformes > Serrasalmidae > Pygocentrus > Pygocentrus nattereri. The sequence continues at coordinate 27,276,966 of NC_051213.1, forward strand.
CATTGAGTTGACCTCTCACCTGTGGATCACCTGTGGATTTTTACAGATCTGACCATCTGCCCTATTCATCAGTGGTCAGTTTCTGACTACAGGACCACTGTTGGCCAGAATATTTGGGTGGTGGATCATTCTCAACACAGCAGTGACACTGATATATGCCAGTAGTATGGTGGCGTGTGGGGTAGTTTTATACATATCATAATCACTGCTAGGCTGAAAGTGGTCTATCATCCAAAAATATCCAAGCAAAAGCAGCTCTGTGGCAGCCCGACTCGAGTCGACTTTCTATTCCACTGTACAGAATATAAAATGACTTGTGATTTCATTTTGACTTCAACACCGATGACTTGTACTTTGACTCAGACTTGAACCTCATGACTTGGAAATACTCAAAGAGAGACCCAAAGTGAGAGAAACGTAAAGAGGCGTCTGACTGCACAGCCTCTTACTTTTCATGTGAATGAATTTGTTTCCTGCCATAAATTTGTCAGCAGCATCATCAAGTGTCTGTTACTGTGCTTACGTTCGGCTTATTTTATTTTGCAAGACAAGTGAAGTGTTAAAGTTTAAGTTCACCCTCATAAGCTGGAAACAAGTCAAGCATCAATAAGCCCTGCTCAGCACTTAACTCTTACCAGGCAAACTGACCATTTTCCTCATGGTAGTCAAACAAAAGAAACACAGCTCTCTCTATTTGACCAATTTTAACAGCTTCTGTAAGTAAAACAAGTGCCACATTCACCACAAAACTGATGTTGTCTTTTTATTCAATATATATTCAAAATAGCTGTTCCACCATAAATGGTGCAGCAGGTGCCATAACTGCCATAAGGGGGAAGAGAAAATTCAAATAAGAATCTGATGGCAGATAAAAAGTCAACATTCGGTTTGTACATTCACCATCATTTTGCTGTCTTTTCTGTAAACTTTGTTCAGCTCGGTTCTATTGGCTTCGGCTGTCGTCTAAATTCAAATCAAATTCGTGGCTGTTTTAAGTTGGCTGAGCTAATTTTAGAGCTGTGGTTTTTATTTTAATCCTGTGTGTCCAATGTTCCTGAAAACTGACTCTCCCAAATTATATTTGACCATATTTGTTTTTCTTTCTTTTTTTTTTTTTAAATTCAATAACACTTTGAACATTCTTTTCATGTGTAGGCGCATTACTCTTTGTGTTTACTTGTATGTCTGTCGTGGTTGTCCATGTAATTAAAAGGCTACAGTACAGTTACCATCATTTTTGTCTTCAGTGTTAAAATGGTCTTAAATTAGCTGAAGAATATTACTGCATACTGACTTGTATTAGGACTTGAAGATTAGGACTTAGGACTTGAATCAAGACTGCCTTTACTTGGGACTTGACTCAGGACGCAAGTGTTCAGATTTGATACTTACTTGTTTCTTGCAACTTATTTACTTGGGCCCACCTCTGCTCTGTGATCTAAAGAGTTAAATAATGATTATCGCAAATTACACAACAGATGAGCTACAGTCTCTAACTCTACAAAGTTACAGAGTTGTCCTACAAGGTAGGTTATTCTGATAAAGTGAGCAATTAGTATTTTTATATAAATCTGTAGCATTGAACAACAATCTGTTAGCCAAACTGGTTCCTATCATTTGGATTTGAATTTTGAGTTGAACCATTTCATGTCTGCTTGTTTTTCATGGTGAATAAAGGTGAACACATTCAAAGCAGAACCTTTTTCCAGGGCAAACTCATTCTGGCCTCTCACATTTCACAGAACATGTTCAGACGCAGTTTTATAAGTAGGAGCTCGCTGCCGTTCCACACCTACACTACCTTAGTAATTTGTGCTGCCCAAAATATCTTTCCCCCGTGATCTTGTAATGAACTCCTCCCAGGGAGTTCTTTCCTGCTGCCTTTGACTCGATGCCGCTGACAAGAAGCAGGTGTCCAGCAACACTTTGGCTTCTCTGTATCCTGTTAAGATGTGACGATTAGCAGAAGCTGAAGGCTGCCGGTGGCTTACAGGATCATATTCTCCAGACAACCCACAGTAACCACAGCCTGAGGACTTTGCAAGATCTAACACTGACTTTGGATTCGTGCTCTTTCCCCGTGGTTCCTGTTTATCGTCCTGCTTTCTGTTTTTACACTTATTTATACTTATTGGTCAGTACATTAGAAACCCGTAGCTTGTAGGTCCTCCTTAAATTTAAAAAAGCTGTATTGTTTTGAACTAGTGTGGTCATAGTAGAAGAATCATATTAAATGAATTAGGGAAAAAAAATAAGGAAATATCCATGCAGTAGTAGGGAGGGAGGAGTAGGGAGTTGCGGCCTGGAGAAGAAGGTCCCTCATTTTGTCCTGCCTAGTAGCACTTCACGTACACTCATCATCCACTTTATTGGAAATATTTTACTTTATAGGTCCAATTTGCTGGTGTACAGCTGTTAGAGACATTATGCCCATGTGTTGGCATTCACAATTTATGTTAATCATCCTCCAGTTCTTCCAGTTTCTGACCACAGAGCTGGCCTTGGCTGCCACCTAGCAGTGATAGTACCGTGAAAATCCTCCAAAAACACCACTATACCAGCAACTCACATGCTACCATACCATTACCATGTCAGTTTCACTAATGTGTTGAGATTAGACAACCACCCATATAATACCTGGTTTACAGTGGTCATGTGATCAGAATCAGTGATGAATGGACATGAGGGTGAATTTGTGTATGACAACAGATAGGCTACAGTCTGCAATTATACACCTATATAGTGACCTAAAAGATTGGCCTGTGACTAAATGTACCTTGTAGGACTTTTTAATAAGGTGGATCATGAGCATAGTGTCTGAGGAAAATGTTCCTTCACTCTTTACCTCCTTAAATAACCTCGACCCAGTGGCAGGTCCAAGGTTTTAATATTCACTTGTATAACGTAAGAATAACTCAGCTGGTTTGCATTGTAGTCTATGTAGTTATTGAATAATACGCCTTTGTATGTAATAAGCCTGGGATTTTAAGCAGATAACTTATAATCTCCTGATTTCTCAGTGCACAAATTCTAAGTAGGCAAAGTTAAGAAAAAGAAGAGAAACACTGCAGCACTACACACCCAAACCTATTCAGTCTTTCACAGAGATACTCTTCTTTAAAGATTTTACTAGGCCTTCAAAAGAGGTGGACCACTTGAGGGGCAGGCGGTGTGAGCAGACTTACAGTAAAACAAGCCCTAAACAGCTCCAGGGCCTGAACTGCCCAAACTCTGCCATTATGTGTCCTTTGTGATAACATCAATACAGGCCCACATTAGCCATCCTTTACAAGCCAAATACCACTCCCAGCCATTTTGTCAGACTGTCACATAACAACCAACTCTCTTACTTGTCAATTTCAGATGCAAATGTTACCAGACTGGGCTGAGTCTGTAGGCTGAAGCCAGTTGCTGGTCTTTGGTAAAGGGTAGTAGCTTTAATAGCCATGTAGGGTGTTGTAAAGGCCTGCTTTTGGCCTGCAGATTGCTGGGTGTAGTCCCAGGATGGAGAGAGAGAATAGGAAAACGTGTGGAAAGTTGGATCTTGGCTCTCACACACTCAGAAATTGAAGATGGGGCATTTGATAGCTCCACCAAAAACATTATTACATGCTAACATGCCTAATTACTTTGTTCTAGGTGGTAACTGCTAGCTTTCACTTCTCATCAACGATGACATCGTTTTGGTTGAACTACTCTTTTGAGATAAGACACAGAGGAAAGTAGGTGTGTATGTGTGTGTGAGTGATAGACAGGGCTGTCCAGGTTCTTGTGTTCTGAACTTATTCCTGGACTTTGGAACCTCACCCTGTGTTTGTCCGGCCTGCCTGTGTTTATTTCTGTCTCTGTTTTGGACAGGAGTGGAAAGGATTCAGATCTCAGTTGGCATATGTTAGAGAAGTTGTGGGCAATGAAGACATGCTGATACACGACAAATTCAATTCAGCCTTACTTCTGTTGCTTTTCAGTGATGTGAGTCAATCCCCTGATAATCAATCTACGAGAGACAGTGTCAGGAAAAAACTCCCAAAGAGCGTGAGGAAGAAGGAAGAAACTCTAAAATTATGAGGGTAATAAGTGGCACCTGATGTTAGCATGCTAGCTAAATCCCTAAAGGCATAGCATCTAGGTCAGTCCTAATGCATATTTCATCATTTAGCTGGCAAGGTAACATCAGCTAACTTTTGCTGATGACTTCTGGTTTAGTCATGTTACAGATATAGGCAAAAGTAGCATTAGGAGTCTTGCCCAAGGACTTTTAATGTTGCAGCCTGGTGTATTAAATCAGACCTCAGTGCAGTGTGTGGATTGATGTTGTCCTCTGTGCCAGGGTTCTCCAGTTTTGGTCCTGGAGATTTCTCTGTTCTAGTACATCTATTCAATCTGGCAAAGAATTGAGTCAAAAGATAATGTATTTTTGTATTAATAAATGAATAAGTTAACAATTTCCATGGCCCATATGATTTAGTCAGAATTGTATTCATGGGTATATATTTATTTATTGCTCATTCATAACTTACTTATTGCATTACTTATTTATTGGTAAAGGCCTACTCTAAAGTTCAAATTCATCATTTTTTTCATGTGTCTAAACAGAAGCTTAAGAGGTCTATGTTCACTCAGTTACATGAGTCAGATTTCACTTTATAAGACCTTCTATTATAGCCTCAGTAGCCAGGCAGGTCAACCTGTGTTCAGATCATTCTTTGGTCTAAGCCCAAGCAAGCCTGACAAATTACCTTTGGCCCAGTCCAGTGCATGGTAATTCACTCTAATAAGCAGCGATTACCACCTTCTAATTCCTTTGAAATCCAAACAAAGAATAAACTGTGTATACAATGCACCATCCTGCTTGAACTGCAGAATAAACACACAGACAAACACACTTGCTCACTCACTCACTCACTCCATCTGTTTGCCTCGCACAGTTTCACCCAGTGACTCAGTATTAACCTTTCTCTCTGCATCAATCCCTGTAGTGGAACACCTCGTCTCCGCCTTCGACAAGTCCTGGCATGCGGCTCCTGACCCACTTGCGTTCCAGAGCATCGCCTACCCTCGTTATGGATCACTCGTTACGAATCCCTCGTTAATGGACCTCTCCGTGTATTTACATAATGGCTGCTTTCCTGCGGGCCTCCTTTTCCGCACCCTGAGATTTCTCTGATTTATATTGCAGCGCTTCACACCAACCCACTGAGGCTGAACCCCCTCCTACACCAACGTATTAGCAGGGCTCTTTTCTGGATATCAGCCCCATTACCTGCTCTCAGGGGGTTGCAGTTCTGTCCCAGGAGAGCTAAGACCCTAAAGAATTAACTGTTCAATGTTCAGCATACAGTAATGGGCTCTTGGAGCTTGGGAAGTTAGAGCCAGCCTAAGAACACTGACCTCGCTTTACTAGGACAGCCAGGTCTGGTAAAGAGAGGTGAAAAGGTTTCTAATCTGTTATGCAAGCACTTAGGAAAGGACACAACAGATGTTTTTTAGCCATAACATGTTCTGGCAGGTAATTTTATAAGAAGAAGGGTGTTTTCAGACCTGTGTTAAGGCACGGATCTGAAAAAAATTCTGCTTTTTGTTTTAACTTTCTGTTTTACATGACTATGTTGTCTTTTGATAGTAACACCAAGTACATAAGTATATATACACACACAATATATATATATATATATATACAGTATATAGTATGTGTGTGTGTGCATGTGCATATGCATATATATATATATATATACATATATATATATGTTATATGTTATTATTCTATTCTAAAAATATAAAAATGTATTTATCACTCAGTACACCAAGAACTGTTCTATATACAAAATGATAGAGTAAGAAATACACTATTTGGCAAGAGAAACTACTCTACTTTTTTCCTACATGCTTATTAGCAGTTTGATAATGGAGGGTAAAGGCCCACACTGACAAATGGGTTTGCTAGGGTGACCAAACTTTGGCTCTCCAAAAAGCATGAGACTGGGGCAGGCGGGCATCACGGGACAAATTGTTGAAAGTAAAAGTCAACATGAAAGCAAAGTATAGGCAACTGAACAATGGACAGTACAGGCAAATGAAAACTCCTGGAACAAGAGAAAGTACGGTCACTTTATTTTATCCCTATATCTCAGCTTTCACAGGGAAAAATTGCCTCTTTCTTACCCAAAGAGCTGAAAAACAGTGACAATCTAAAGGCAAAGTGTAATTTCACAGCACCAGCGGGACAGCCTATCTAATTGGGTTAATTGAATCAAGAGTCCAGCTAAGTGCAGCGCAGGTTGTAGCACTTTAGTGCTCTGCTGTGATTAGCGTATAATGCTAGGCTTCAGTACTCGATCAGTTATGACAGCATGTCTTGCTTATTCACCCTGGACCTCTTCAGAGAAGTCTCCAAAGCTGGATTCCAGAAATCAACATGTGCTTGTGCTCTCAAACAGAAAAGCAGGAGAAATGTCTTGGTGAGTCATAATTTTATAATAGCCTTGTTTTCTTGTTGTCTGAAGGATGACAGTGATGAATAGTAAGTAAATAAGTTAATTTAATGGTTCATCAAAAAGCCATGGTTTAGCAGGTAGAGCAGGTAGCATTAATCCATGAACACACTAGAGAAGTTGGATGATAGACGGAGACAGAGAGGCATAAATGACAGTAAGAGGGGAAAATGTGTTTGCTGATCTGAACAGGTTCTCAGAACCCAGAGCCTAAGTCACCATCGCATTACCTGTATAGTACCTTTTATTAGCTGTGATGGAGTTGTTTTACCGTTACACCACTGCCATACCTGTTCAACATGCCTTACAGGCAAAGTGCAAAACACAATGTTAAATGGAAATTCAGCAGCAATTACCAAAAGTGTTGTCCCAAATTCGCTAGCTGTTCCAGTAATATCACTCACATACCTCACACTGCCTTTATAGTTTATGATGCAACCACTGCATCATAGTCCATTGCATGGTCTGGTACCGTAGGAGGTCAGGTAAATTCTAATGCGAACACAACAATTCCTGACAAAATGACCAATAAATGTTCAGAATATTCACATTTGCTTATATAACAAGCCCTTGTAGTTGCTGACATTTTTCTTCTCTTCATTAGTCCGAACTATGCTGGATGTAATGTTGTAAACAGCATTGTAAACTGGCGGTCACTTAAGGCCACTCGATTTGTGCTGTGTGTAGATGCCAGCTGCTGTCCCGCAGCGGACATATATATTAGAGGCTTGCTCTCCACTCCATGCTCATTAAAGTGAATGCAACGACTCTGTGGGGAGTTCTGATGGCTTTCACTCTCCACTCTCGCTTTCACACCGCGATTAGCTCTTTAAAGTGCTTCTGATTTCTTTCTGCTTATCCGAAACGGCACGGTAGAGTGTGAGTCAGGGATCCATCATCCAGTCTTTCGCAGACACGCAGATGTGAAGAATGAGAAAATGAATAAAATGTTGTTTTGCTTTTCAACAACAACAAATGTTCAAGGCTACATTGATGCTAAATTAGATACAGTTAGGTATGGACAAGGGCAGTTAATCCAAAATTCACTTTAAACCAAGACATCACTGCCCTTTTCCTGTTGCTCTGTAGCGCTAAAATGAATTGGTTAAAGGATTGAGGTCAAGCCCAAGTGTCAGACTGTTGGTAGCAACTCTGTTCATGATGTTTTTCCTTGTGAAATTGCTTAATACACCCTGTCTGAAATGGGTGACTGTAGCTGGGAGCTCAGGAGATTCAAGTTCACTGCCAAGGTAAAATTCAAGTCAATGTCTGAGACAGAATAGAGGTGGCAGAGAATGTCACCATCATGCTGTCATCCAGCTGTCCATGTCACCATCATACTGTCATCCATTTGTCCATGTCACCATCATACTGTCATCCATTTGTCCATGTCACCATAGTCAGTAATCTTCAAGCTGCACTATGCAAGATATATTATTTTTAAATTAAAATCAAAAGTAGTATTACTGAATCAGGAGCTAAAAAACATGTTAAAACATGGTGATTGTGTGCTGCTGCAAGTCACACTCTACAGCCTGAAATGGATATAAAGGATTTTTCTGGACCATATCATACATCTTTATGTATTAACATCACATACACTGGCTCAAAAAGAAGGTTCAGGTCTGTGTTTAGGTCTTACATATAAAATCACTAATGACACTGAAGACATGAGTTCTATTTCTATACTCTTTCATCATCCACTTGGGGAAGGTGTCTGAAGCACAATCGACATTACAAAATCTGCAAGTTGCATGCAGTTACACATTTCCACTAGAGAGTTCTCCAAATCCCCAAATCTTACATAATGTAGCTTTACAAATATCACAAACTTATTTCCCTTCTCTATAAGTAATCGTTGAACGAGTGCCTAATGGAAATGGTCAACTCGATCTGCAGCTCAAGCCTTTCCAGCTTCAAACATGGCTTGGCTTGATCTGCCAGATTTTAAGATGCATGGTAGATAAGCATCAAGACTAATCAGCACTTTTGTTTCTAGTGGCATTTTAGCTCAAATGAATTTTGGACTCTTCTTAGCCATTTGTACTAGCTAGGCATATATCCTCTGAGTGTACAACAAAGCACTTTGGTCATCCACCTTGTGTAAGAATGTCTGTTAAATGCTGTAAATGTAATATATCAAGTTGAGGTGTGTAGAGGAGTCTAAACACCTTCTCAGGTAAATAGAAAAAAAAAAAAAAAAAAAAACATATTTCCTAAAAACTATCAACCCCCCTTGACAACTGAAATGCAGTCCAACATTTATAAGCATTACAATTGAAGCTTGTTAGAAATTGTTCTTCTATTTTAGGGATTCTGAAATAAAATGGTGCAGCCAAGTTGAGAGGTGTAAGGAGTGTAAGTGCTGAGCTAGCAGTACAGGATGAAATTAAATCCCTCAAAAACAGAATGTAGAGCTGTATGTGGTGGACCAAAATTAAACTGTGGAAAAAATTATTATCTTACCTCACAGATTTTCCTGGGCAGAGGTAAAAGTATAAAGGTAAATGTAAAATACAGAGAATTATATGTATATTTAAGTGATACTTTTTTAATCCCACAAACAGGGAAATTCCACCTCTGCATTTGACCCATCCGTGAAGTGAAACACCACATACACACTAATGAATACACACACACTAGGGAGCAGTGAGCACACTTGCCCGGAGCTGTGGGCAGCCCTATCCACGGCGCCTGGGGAGCAATTGGGGGTTAGGTGTCTTGCTCAAGGACACCTCAGTCACGGACTGTCAGCACTGGGGATCGAACCGCCAACCTGGTCATGGGGCCAGTTACCTAACCTCCAGCCCACGACTGCCCCCCATGACTGTATATGTATGTATAAATGGTGACTAATGTTTAAGTATATGTAACTGAGTGACTATAACTTTGTAGTCACCTCTGGTGCCAGGACTTTCCCTCTTTTCCTTGAGGTTTTTAGTCACAAATACCATCAACGTCATGACAGTAGATACCACAACCAGCGTGAAACATCCGCTTCTGGAGAGCCATTTGTGAAAGTTTATCCTCAGAGAATAAGGACTGTAGCCCTGGCCTCAGCTTACCCAGAACTCTGTGGTGTAATGATCATTGTTACATGGGTCAAAGATACTCACTCTGTACAGTAATTTGTCCTGCTATACCTCTGAAAAAGCTGCTATAACTTGCTATAAATTTGAGAAACCGAGCCTAGTTAGGAACAAGGCTGTGATCTTGGAAATAGATGGTTAAAAGCTATCAGTTTCGGACTATTTGGTGGTAAGCACCCTGTGTGCTGCCAGCAGGCTGATAATCGGGGTGGGGGAAGCATTTACTGCTATTATTCATACTCAAAAGGTAGACTTTCTCAGGTAGTATGAATGATGCACTTTAATAAACATTTCATGTGAAGACCCAGAGGCACTGGTGCTAAGCATGACCTCAGGCCAGCTGCATTTGGAGAAATGAAATAGTTTTGAACTTGATATCAAAGGCCTTTTTCTTATTTGCCTGGGTTTATATGAGGTTCATGACCTCACTGTGGAATTCTCCCAGCCTCCCGAGGTTTGGTGTGTGTGAGTCGACTCTCAAAGTCGTCCAGCATGACTCAGAGGCAGCGAGGACACGTTTCAAAAAATCTTTGCTTTCTCAACACTTTTCTAGGCTTATTTAAAAGGCTGAATGTGAACAAAACACACTCACACACACAGCGCAAATCATCATCACGAAGCAATGCTTTCGTTTTCTGCCTTAATTCCTTAATTATGCTAATGCTATTTCCACTCGTTAATTACTGCCAATTAACCCTTTCTTTGCCTCACTCCAAAAAGCTGGTGGATCACCCTCGACACATTTAACGGAAAACTCTGAAACAAGATAAAAACCCCTTTGCACTTAAAATCCATTTGTTTGAAAGCTTGTCACGTGAGGTGTGTGAAATGAATAATAAATGCTACATTGACTCGTGTCTTTGGACTAGACTGCGGCTCATGCATTATGTATTGTTATTTCTGGCTAAGCATTCGAACGGCACAGCAGTGGTGGCAAAGTGGCCCTCGCAGTGCATTTCTGCTTCCATTTTTTTCCTCGCAGTTTGATCTCGCCTCACTTAACTCTGCTTTTCTCATGTGTGGTAATCATTAGCTCGCGCTAAGCCCAACACCCCCCCTGCATTAGTTGAGAGCTGCAGCTTCTCTTCCTTTCTGGCTCTTAAACAGCTAACCTTCTCTGCAATAGGAGAAGAAGATGGGAGCAAAGAAAAAAAGCATGTTGGTGAGGGGTGGGATTGGTGCTGGTTGTCACTTTGTTCCTAAAATGCTCCCGGTGACTTCAGTGAGAGAAAGAAGCAGGAGCAAAAATCCCAATAATTCCAAAAGCCTGGGCCGCTCTGGGGAGATTGGGATGGCTGTTATGTGACAGCATCGTTTCTGCTCCCCTTTTCATTTCAGCTGACTGATCGTTTCACACCCGGCACCAAGAGAGGTTTTGGGAAAGAAAGAGCTTAAAACAAAGAGAGAAAAAGAGAAGGAGAGAGGGGAAGTGTACAGAGAGATTGTTGCAGCTGAGCTGTACTCCACCCTTGACATTGGGCCATCTGGGCCTAGCTCTGGCTCGCTCCTGCTGTCTCTCAAAACTAGGAGTGTCAGGTTCTGCTGTAATCAGAGTCTGTGGTTTCAGTTAGAGCAGGAAACTGGACAAATGACAAGCGGCAGCTCTTCAATGCAGAGCATATGTTGGAGAAAAGGCTTGGTCAGATGGTCAGAAAAGTCTGAGGTTACTGGTCGATCTGGTCTATATCTGCTTTGTGATGTTATGTTGAAAGGCAGGCAAAGAGTTGGACACACCTACTGAGGAAGGGTGTCTTTTTACATAAAAAAGAAATGTTTTGGAAATAAATGTATATAGTATTGTACAAAAGTCAGAGACCACCTTTATTTTTTGAGTAAAAACTGCTATTTAGTACAATTTATTTATTATTATTCAGTATTTAGTGTGTTCACTTTTCCTTTATTATAGCTTCCTTTCTTTACAGGAGACAGGAGAAAGTTACACTGTATTGCCAAAATTACTCACTCACCCATCTAAATCATTGAATTCAGGTGTTGCAATCACTTTCATGGCCACAGGTGTGTAAAATCAAGTACCTAGGCATGCAGACTGCTTCTACAACATTTGAAAGAGTGTTTGAAAGACCCAAAGAGTGGGTCGCTCTCAGGAGCTCAGTGAATTCCGGTGTGGTACCATGATAGGATGCCACCTGTGCAACAAGTTCAGTCTTGAAATTTCCTCACTACTAAATATTCCACAGTCAATTTTCAGTGGTATTGTAACAAAGAGGAAGTGATTGGGAACGACAGTGTGGGGTTGTTTTTCAGGAGTTGGACTCGGCCCCTTAGTTCCAGTGAAAGGAACTCTTAATGCTTCAGCACCAAGAGATTTTGGACAATTTCATGCTCACAACTTTGTGGGAACAGTGTACAGCCCCTTCCTGTTCCAACATGAGTGCGCACCAGTGCACAAAGCAAGGTCCATAAAGACATGGATGAGCGAGTTTGGTGTGGAAGAACTTGACTGGCCAGCACAGAGTCCTGACCTCAACCCTATAGAACACCTTTGGGATGAATTAGAGCGGAGACTGCGAGCCAGGCCTTCTCATCCAACATCAGTGTCTGACCTTACAAATGCGCTTTTGGAATAATGGTCAAAGATTCCCTTGTGGAAAGCCTTCCCAGAAAAGTTGAAGCTGATATAGCTGCAAAGGGTGAGCTGACAAGTTAGTCCATAAAACCTCACTCTGCTTCTCAGATGTTTGGTTTTTGGTGTTCCAGTTACACATCCTTTCAGACCCATAGCATTGAGTTCACAGTGGAAGGATAGATCTATGAATTTTTCTGATCTGAAGTAGGAGTGGAGCTTGATTTCCTCCTTTCCCTGAAAGCTAATGGTGACACTTTGGTGGTCTACCAGGCTTTGCATGGTTGTTAGGAGGCCCATTTTCTCTAGATGTTTTTTTTAAAATAATTTATAATTTAGTTTTGACCTTCCCCTTCTTTATGCAAGAAATCTAGTTGGAAATATCTCAGTATCTCCTTTAACATGTGAAAGTATTTTGCATGGCAGCTCTGATGAGTTTGCATATTTGCTTGTGTAAATGTTAGTAAGGAAAACATAATGTCAGTGAGAGCTTTGGGAAGAGCTTTTGTAGAAAGGAGACAACTGGATCTGGTTTTGAGATTGGAAGGCCAGAAGATCTAAATTGGCAGCAGAGTGCACAAAATCAAAAATCAGACAAAACTGATACTTATAGATTTGAAAACTACAGCTTTTATTGTCTGCTAAATAGACGTTTCCTGCTCTGTTTTCTGATGCTGAAAAATGAAACCTTGCACTCACAGGCTAGTTCGATTGAAATTGAACAAACAAAAGGGCAGTCTTTGACTTTTGTACAGTACTGTACATTGGCAACAAACTTATTTCAGAAACAAATTTCAAGAATTCAGATGTAAACAAATGTAAAAATTAAAAACCTTAAAATTATGAAAAGCATATGTAGTCAGGTGTTTCCAACTTTTGACTGGCACTGGGCATCTGTTCTGACACATTTCTGTGCAGCTGGTGGATATAGGTGCTAAATAGCTCAGCTTTCCTGACAACAATGATAGCTAGTGTGGTCACAAAGACATTCAGAGTGGAGAGCCAATTTTTAAACAAGTAAAACCAGCATTCATTGTTAAACTAGGCAGATCTGCAGTCATGTATGGGTGTGTTAATTGCTATTTCATTCCATGTTTGTCCTCTTCTGGCACCTAATGGTAAGGCAAGAATTTTGCAGTTCAGCTCAAAAACTGGATTTGGCATCTGCATGTAAGTGGGTGGGGGTGATTATTTTATTTGGGTAGAAGCAAAACTGTCTACAGAGATCTCTAGTTATTTTCACAGTTTGGCACTGATAAAGCACTATTTAGATTCTGCAGACAGTAAATCATGCATCTGTGCTAATGATAAGAAATCTTTTGTGTCTCCTTAGTCAATTAGATGTGTTTTATCCCTAAATTGCGAAAAGAATTTGGTTCACAATGAATCCCCTGCCCATCCCTGTCGGTGTTCCATGTAGCATTTATTTCCTCTTTTTAATAAGAGGAATCTTCACTTTAATAAGAGATGCTAGGAATGCTTGACATATACAGCATCAGTGGTAAGCAGCCACGTTCCTTTGCCTGTACTTATTTAGTATTTAGGTGTCAGGCAGGCATCATACAGTCACATCTGCAGAGGGAAAAAAGGAGACCAGAAAAAAAGTCAAGTGGGCAATTTGGGGTAGTTGAAAGCATGAAGCAGTTTCTGCCGGATTGGATGGATCTTGGATCTTGTGCCATGTTATGATAATACAGGCCATAATTTATTCCTGAGTGTGAACATTTCCCTAAAATGCTGTCTGACATACAGTAACAGAGGCTTGGTCCCACTTGTCTGCCTCCATGGTCGTCTCCAGAAGCAAAGCCTATGCTATAAATGGGAACGGGTGATTAAATAAAGCAGGTGAGGCCACTGGACATGAATAGCCAATGTTGAAGTTTAAGGAAGGAGGGGTAGAGGAAAAAAAACAATGAATTTTTGGTTGGTTTGTGGTGGCACAGATATGGTGGGCTTGAACTTGGCTCAGATCCCATTCCTCCCCCCTCTCCTTGTACGTTTGTGGGATGTGTGAGCTGAATACTGATGAGGCTGTTTTTTGGGAGATTAATTTCCATTTGGAAGCAGGGAGTGGTCCCCCCTCTTTTCTCTGCAGAGCAGTGGGTTTTCGCACTCTCCTTCTCTTTTGCTTTCAACAATAACCAACATTCACTGCCCCATGGGTGACCACGGTCACTTATTGACAAATCTCTGCCCTTTTTTGACCTAAGATAAGTCACCTATATGTAGGGTAGGACATGTGTGTAAAATTTTGAAACCAATGTAGTATTTGGCTGCTTTCTGAGATGCAGCATCCTCCCTCCCTTCTTTGGAAGGGTCCTCGTGCTTCATTCGCCCAAGGCTTGTGCTTTGCCTTTGACATTTTTCATGCTGTCTGCTTTTTGAGATGATCAAAATCCACAAACCGCTGGATTTGACTGACTGGTTTGTCTTGGATCAAAGTGATCATGGATATTGGAGCCTTAAATGGTTTGCCTCCATCACAGAGGTTGGGAATATGGGCCATTTACTGGGTGTGGATTCTTCATTTAATGAGAAATTGGACCCAGATTGATTACATTGATCAAGGAAAGAATTGACCTTGGATTAGGTCAAGGGTACAACGGCTCATTTAAATATTTTGAAGTATATTAGCATACATGATTATGATTTTGAAGAACTTGCTGAAAGTTATAATTCTTAAAAGAGCAATCAACACATCAACACACTATTCCAGTTATTCCGCTCGGTGCTAGTGTTTATCTTCACCTACAAAAGTAAAGATTGAATTAAATTCTGTTTCTCTGAATCTAATTTGACTGCATGTGCTAACAAAGATAGAAAAGTTCCAGCTAAAGACAGATACAGTCTGTGCTCAAGTAAACAAACATTATGCACTGCACTCAACTGAAGCTATTGCATCTGTTAGAAATGAGAAATTTCTCATTAGAAACTAGAAATAACTCATTAATTATGTTTTAATCTTCTAAAAGAGAAAGGCAAACTCAATTCTTTGGAAAACTAGATGCATCCACCCCTCCTTAGATTACACCCCAGACTGAAAGCTGTGCTCAGGTCAGAGTGATGCTCCTCTCTCCACCAGCTCCAGAGGATTAAACCACTGAAAGTGCTAACGTAGTTTAATGAGTTAGCAAGTATTGCTTATTCTCTTCATATGAAATACACAGTTTGCGGAGACGTCTCCACAATAGACTGCCCTGAGGTCTTTTCTCTTAAGGCAGGGCTAAAAAAGTCAGCCCCGTTACTACAGATTCCTCCGTTTTGTTGAGTGGGATCTATATGTGTTTCCATCATCTACTGAGATTAAGATAAAAAGGTTTTCCCCATTCAGGACAATCTGTGTTATTGCTTCTTTCAAACATAACTGCTTGGTGATGAACACACTGCTTCCATTTCCAATGAGAATGGGGCTCCCAAGCATGTCTGTGCCATACATTTTCATTCCTTTGTGATCATAGGGAACTGGGTTGTAGATTTTTCCATATAAATGAGCAATATAAATGTTTATTATTATTACAATATTCCATCTGCCTCTTGCACTCTTCCACTTTCAATTATGGTACACAGAGCTGCGGGGTAAGGGGCCAGCAGTCCATGGTATACGTTTCCTATTGCAGGAGGATCTGAGGGAGCAGAATTGCGTTTTTATGGATGCTGGCGATGTATATGGAAGTTGAAAAGCACACCAAAGGCTGGGACCAGTCATCAGAGGCCATCTATTTTCCTTTTTCCAGTGCTTTTTATTAGCAATAAATGTAGAGGACTAGAAAGCAGTACAAAAATAGTTATTTGAGCTGAATGAGGTAAACTACATTCTCTTACATATACTGTGTGATAGCATGTAAAGGATCATACAGTAGGCCTGTCTTTTATTTGTTTATTTATGTATGCATCTTCTAATGAACCAGTCTAATGTTTGCAAAGAAGATCTCTTTAATCAGTGCCATATCACCATGAAGTATAGATGGGAAGCCCTCAAGCGGCATCATCTCTACAACATTGACCTTGGCAAAGGAGGAAAAAGAGGACTTATCCGAGGAGTTTTTAAATAAATAATCAGGTGGGCCGCCTCTGGCACAATAACTACCTGACGCCCTGACAGAGGATTGACAGGGACAGAGAGAATTTGTGAGTGCAGGGCGGCGCTCCTGCAGAGAGGGGCTTGATTGCCAGTCTCACTCCGTCGTGTGGCTTGTGTGTGTATGTGAGAGCGGGGGGATGGCCCATTTGAATTCTAGTTCTCCCCCAAAAAACACAACCCAGCTTTCACCTGCTGTCACCCCTCGACGCCTCAACATAACACCAGGCGCACAATTAGGCCCACATGGAAAACATCCCAATTTACGCCTCAAAAAGTCTCTCTGTTTCCCCTCCGCTGGCTTATTAAGGAGGCAGTCAGGGTTAGTTTGTGCTCTTTCTTAAAACCGACGCTGTTCACTCACTTTCGGGGGCCAGTTAAGGCATGGGCCTTGTTGTGTCTGGGACACGGGAGGGGTATGTGTCATTTTACATTGCCAAACTAAATTATACATATATATATATATATATATATATATATATATATATATATATATATATATGTACGTGTGTGTATCAAAATTTAATAGAAATGTTACCAAGTAAAGGTGTTAATTTTCATAGATCCAATATTCCAATAACTAAACAGACAGCCTTATTTTATATTTAATTAAAACCAGTTTCAATGTTGTCAATTTTTTTACGCTGCTAAACAACTTGTAATGTGGTTTAAAGATGTCTATATAGGTATATTTAAAAATTTTCCATTGATGCACAACTTCATTAAGGTTTCATTCATCTCAATATTGTATGAATGACTTGAAATTCAGTATCACTGTGGCATAAGATACAGTAGACATAAACAGATTAAAATTCAAACACTTGAAAACCAAGTAGGTTTCTAGGTGAGTCAGTGAAAAACGCTGGAATTTCCAAGGCAAATTAAGGAATATTGTTGTGTCCCTACTTCCCATTCACACAAAACAACAGAGCTTATTGCTGGTTTGGGGATGTTTGCACTTTAAATGGACTTCTGCACAATTACATTTTTATTTTCTGTTTTTCCTTACTGATCTCTCATGGCCCTGCTTTGCTGAGGTATTGCAGCTGCCTTGTGGTGCATGTGCGTGTTTCCCAGTCCGGCATACGTCCTGCTTCTGCCCCGCTGTTGTGTGAGACAAAGCCCTTCTTTCAGCCCAGACAGCCCTGATCCAGAGGCCACTCGCCCATGTGTTTCAGCTCTTTTTTTCATCTCTCCTTCTTCCACCCTCCTTTTCCTCACTCTTCTATACACTCTAGGGCGTCTATGTACAAATGGTCTTCAGGCCATTGTTCACTTTTTAAGGCCGTATGAAAAGGTGCGTGAAATACACATCGAATTTTGATTTTTAACAGCAAAACCTACAACACAGTTTCAAAGAAAAACAAAAAGTACATTTTCAGTGAATAAAATATAGCCATCAGCAGAGATCGATGGTAATTTGTGGGAAGTTATGCATGTGCTTTCACAGACAGGATCATTTTGTCAGCGTTGCACATTTATAAAAGGAAATTTTGTAGCTGTAGGTCATTTTGACAGAGACTGCAGTGATGAGGTGCTAACTTTGTGAAATCCATAACAAATTTTGACTTTGTACGATAAGAAGTATAACACAATTTCTTGAAAACACACCTAAATGTATTATAGTGGACCCATTGACAGCATTACATTCAGGCCATGACAGTCGCTGCATTGTCATTCAGGAAGTTGCGATTGTCATTCGTCGTCTGCACCCTGTACATCCCAGCCTGTGGACTCACTGACCCCCATGTGGAGCAGGTGATCTGTCCTCTGCATTCAGTTCCAAGTCCATTCGACTCATCCACCTTCATTCTAATGGTCGTTCTCTCTGAGCCAAGGCCAACTGCTATTCATTTCTCTTTGCTGCCGGACAACAGAGGACTCGTGTGGTGCTTGTGTGTCTCTGGGGTTAGAGCACAAAAAAAAACAAAAAAAACCCAAAAACGGTAGCTGGCCTTTCTTACTGCAGCTGGGGAGAGAGAAAAAGAGGGAGAGAGAGAAAGACAGAGAGAATGAATGAATTGGGCGTACACTGGGCCGTCACAGGGGCAGACTAGGACAAAACCGGACTGATAAAGAGTTGGGAGGGGTGTAAAAGCAGTGGGGGTCCCAAACACAGGCCCTTCTTTTCTGGACCACTCAGCGTCCTATTATTGGACCGGCTAGATGTGGGTCAGAGGACACATTCCTTTAAGAACACATCATCTGGCCAGCCTCAGTCTACCATACATCAGTCCTCGGCCCACTCCAGTTGGCGGCTAACCTGATCTAGGAAAGAATTTGCACGGCAAAAAAAGTAAAATTACAAGAATGTATAGATGAAAATGAAAAACTAAAGCTGGCTGAAAGGAGTAACTCCCTCTGTTTAGTTGGTCCATGTAAAATAAGTAAAATGTGTACTTTTTGAAATGCTAATAGTATTACATTTTAGTCCTTCTCATTTTTTAAATGTTAGTGTATTGCTTCAGAGCATAAAATGTTTTGTTGTTGTTTGTGCTTCTCTCTTTGAAACTTTGGCATGTTATTTTAGATCAAATGATCTCAAAAAGAGAAGAATGGTGCCTAACACACTAGCGTTTTGGTTATTTTTTTAAGTTACTCTCACTTGTAATTCTACTAATATTATTTACTGCTGTGAAGTAAGAGTTATCTTACTCGAGTATGGTTCTATCCCTGACTACAGCTAAACTAAGCATGTCCACCTCCACCCAAGAGCCCTAAGTTGAACCATTCTTTTCATCCACACTGGCAGGAATTTGCACAGCTATTGTAGAAGCACTCAAGTGAAGAGAACCTCTGGAAATAGTTCACTTGCAGGTTAGTCATTTTTGTCACTTAGTCTTCAAAACAGGACATTTGAAGGATGTTTGAAAGTACTTTAACAAAACAGTAGTAACAGACACACAAAATTAACACATAGCACTTTTAGTTCTACTGTTTCTACTCGCTGTGCTGTGCTGCTGTCCACATTCAACCATACATTAATCCAAATGTTCTGATTCCTTGGTGTTACTCAGTGTCCTGCATTAGCATATGTATGAAACTATTCACGGCAGTGCCGCTAACACCACTCACTCCTCTTTTGTCA
The DNA here is from genome assembly GCF_015220715.1 of Pygocentrus nattereri. NCBI lineage: Eukaryota > Metazoa > Chordata > Actinopteri > Characiformes > Serrasalmidae > Pygocentrus > Pygocentrus nattereri. Next base: position 27,296,296 of record NC_051213.1, read on the forward strand.
TCAGCCATCAGAGGGGGAAAACCCAGAGGTGGGTGGAAGAGTGTATCTTAGAGTTGGAATGTGGAATAAGGTTTACATTAGCTGACCCAGCTCCATCTGGCTTTTGCCAAATGATACTGGAGCAGAAAAGGAAGCATGTGTCCCAACAAATACCACTAAAAAGGGAGTGAAAAAGGATAACCCTTGTAATCTATTATTTTATTACATTCTATTATAGATTATTATACATAACAGTAAATCTGGGAATTCTGACAATTTACAATGATTCACAACTGCGCAAAAGACAGACGACCTTGTCAAAACACCTATTCATTTTTAGGAGATATTTCCTAAGAAATATCAAGTCAAGTGGAAACAAGTGGAAAAAACAGGAGTTTCCAGAGAAAATGGAACTCCTGACAACCATCTGGTAGACCACCAAAACTGTCACCATCAGATAAACAGTACTTATGGTTCTTTGAGAGAGAGGAGAAACCACTCTTGCTTCAGACCTGAAAAATCCACAGGTGTTTCTGTCCATCCTTCCACTGTGAGAAGACAACTCTATGAATCTGAAAGAATGTGTAGTTGTCAAGAAGCCCTTACTGAGAAAAGGAAACAGACAGCAAAGAAAACTATCTGCAGATCAAACAAAGAATTTGCTGATGTTTTCAGAACAAAGGATTGTCCACCTCAGCATCCAGACCTTAGAGTCGTTGAATTTGCAACTTCTAAAACTGAACTTTGGAGTTGTGGTAAAATATTTCTGCATATTTCTTTGATAAAACGGCACCAAGGGGTGCTAGGGGTGGTCATAATGAGGGTGAAGTATATGGCTAGTGTTGACCTCTACCACAAGTTTAGTGCTATGTATATGTCTCTCTGCCCTGGTGTTTAATAAAGAGCAGTTCTAATAGTGGAAATCATGGCCTACCTTGAGTCCTAAATCTACACCAGTGCTACAGTATATCTAGCTGTTGAGTTTTCTGTGCCATTTTCTTTTAAAAAGCTAATTTTTTATGACGCTGAAAAATATTGCACTTAAGGGCCATTTTAGATGAAAATTAAATATATTTAGAGCAGTCTCTGAATTTTGCATGGTCTGTGTGAATGATCTGGTTGCTTTGCTATGTGTTATTACTCAAGATAAATCTGTTTGGCAGTTTGATTGATAATTCAGTATTTCTTTTCTACAGAGGGATAAAAATGCTGGACTGGTGATGTTTTCTTACAAACTGGGAAGTTTTTGTGTTTGGAACTTGCTGCTCTATGGTGTTTGGGTGTAACATAAGCAAGACAAGATAAATCTCTAAAGACATCTAAAGACATAAATCTCATGTGGAAGAAAATAGCTGATTCTGGAGTTCTTCTTCTCGTGCTGATATTCAGAGTTGTTTATGACAGACTTTAGCTGGGAGGCAGCCCTGTGAATGTGAATGTGTGTGTATATGTATGCATATGTTTTTGCATGTTTGTGTTTATGAGTGTGTGTGTGTGTGTGTTTGTTTGCTGATGAGCTCCTTTCAAGTTGTGGACAAGTAAACAGGAACCCTGAGGCCTGTCTGTGGTCAGAGGTGGAGAAGGTGGAAACTAGGCAGCAGCAAATAGCACACAAAAGCATGGATGAGAGGAAAGAGTGAAACAAACAGAGAGAGAGTGTGAGAGACAGAGAGAGAAAGAGATAAGGCTTAAAGCTCTGGATCACTTGTCCCTTGCAGAAAGCTTGCGAACGAGACAGAGTCTTGGCTTTTCTCAAATTACAGCCTGGGACGAATGCTGTGCATTTAGGCAGTAGTGAGGCCCAGGAGACTGGGTTATGGCGATGGCTCTGGTTGCCGTGTCTAGCGCTCTGTGGAGATGAATGCTCTAATTATCGAAGCTCAGGAGAGAGTTTCCCTCTGGATTCTCCTGCCCACTCACTCTCACTGCTGCCATTGTACCCGTGCCTCAGCTCAGGCCGACACACATTAGTACCAGAAGTCTCTAATAAGTTTAAGCTCCCGCCAGCCAAAAAAGTCCCCTCAGTCTGTAGTTATCTGGCTGGATTAGCCTCTAACAAGGCCTCATTCCGCCTCCGTGCGCTTACGCTGCAAGTCTTTTGCTCCCGTCAGGCTCTTCTTCCCTCGCATTTTCTAAATCTCCCAGTCAGTGCGATACACCCGTCCTTTCACCTGGGCAAATTGGCCAGGAGAAAATGGACTGGAGAGGTGAACTGAGTCGGGGTGGGGGTAGGGTTTAACGCTTTCGCTGCTGCCGAGAGCAATTTAGCATTTCGGTCGACACACACATGTTCTTTGCTTTCTGGCTGATGGGGGAAGTTAAAGGATGCATCATTTAAGGAAATGTATTCACATCCATTTGGCTGCTGTCACTGATGTATTTTGGATAGAAATCTAATTCAGTGGCTGAGTAGCTCAGGAGCTTGAAGAAGAAGCTTATGTAAGTGAAGTCATTAGTATTGCTTTATAACACTTAGAAATCTACTGTTATTACAACTGTTTTGCTATACTATTTTCACATAATAACATAATAACTTACTGAGTTACATAAAGAGGTATATTTACATTCACATTCACTTTTTCTGTTTCTATGTCAAAAACAGCCAAAAAGCAGCTTCTTCCCAGCTGGCTTCAAGAGTATTCCAATCTCTTTATGTCCACTTTCTGGTCTATGTGCCAGCTGTTGTGAGGTCCTGCTCTTTTCCACTTGTCTTGAGGATGTTCGTGTTAGGCTAGTGTAGCATGTAGCCAAACCATCCTCAGGATCTTCTTATGATTTTGTCCTTTGCCACAGATCATTCCTGATGCTGGACCATCAGGTTTCTTAGACTAGTGTTACTGAAAGTCTAATGCTTTTTTGTAACTTCTCATATTTTTATAGGGTGGAGTAGTTAGCCCCTCGTCCAACCCTTCTCCTTTCTCAAGTTAAGCTGGTGACTGGCTATGGATGGGTGAGCAAGTAAGAGATCAAGAATGATAAGCCTTTTGTCATTAAAAGTTAATGTGGCATTAATAGGAAAGTAGTGCTGTATAGGTTCACATAATACAAGTGAAAGGTCACGAAACAACAAAATGTTTCTTTGGGCTACTTTCTTAAATAAATAAATACTATTGACTTTACAATCTAGACCTTTGTCTGCTTTTTATAGGGTAGTAGTAGGTGGCATTGTTTGTATCACTGCTTTGTAGATGCGTAACTTACATTTAACTAATTTTTAATTAAATATCTGTTCAGTTCACCTGAATTTTCCCAAATCCTGGCCCTAATCCTAACCCTAACCTTAGCCTTGTACTCACACTAGACTTAAATCTAGCCCTGGTACCAAAACAAATCTTATCGCTACGTTTAAAAAAAATGTTTGTTAATAATTTGATCTATATATAATCTATTGGGGGTAATATAAATAAAGTGGGCCCTTGTCTAATTTTGTACTAAAATTCAAACATTTTACATTAAAGAGAAAGAACAATTTACTACGTAAATTATTACTACGTTAAGTATCTTGCATCATTAAATGGTGACTAGGTTAGCAGTTAACTAACATTAACAAGCTTAAACTATAACATAACGTGCCATTAGTTACTACTGTAATATTTAAAACATTTTAGCTGGGTGTTGCAAAGAGACTAAAATAGCCAAACCATAGCTTCCTCTTATGGCTCCTTCCCCTCTGCTACATTTGGCAGCCTGTTACTGTTGAGTGAAAATAGTGTATAGTGATCCACATTTAAATTCAGTACACACACACACACACACACACACACACACACACACACACACACATCATCTAAGCCGCTTCTCCTTCTGGGTTGTGGGGGGTGCTGGAGCCTATCCCAGTTGTCATTGGACGAAAGGCAGCATACACCCTGGACAGGTCACCAGTTCTAATTCAGTACAATGTTTTCCGTTTTATTTCTCACTCTAAACATGCTATATGCACTAAAAGTGGCTTGGATGCAATGGAAGTACTCCCAGGAAGGGACCTTCTGTCCAATGCACATCCATAGGCCATCTGGACTCAGTGGTCCTTCTCCACATTATACTGTCTTTGGTCTCCAGGTCAGGTTCATTATTAATCTTTCATGTTTCCTAAATTATAGTAATCGTAGAGGTTTTCACGGTCTGCAGGTTGCAGAATGCTGCAGGGCACAGAGAGCTAATGGTAATGACGATACTTTACATGCATTTCCAGCTCCTGGCCCGTCACTCAGATTAGGGCTTCTAAAGCTTGGAAGAGGCAACCGAGGTGAATTCCATCCCTGTTATGTCATGTCTGAGAATCTGAGCCTCTTGGGTTCCAGCGAGAAAGGCATGTCGAGTTTTCAGGCATGTTTTCTCACAGAAAACTGAGCAGACACCTCAGTGTAAGACCTACAAGAACTAGCAGCATGGAAGTAATTTTGGTCATGTTTTCTTTTACAGTGCTAGGTGTTAGGTGTTATCTAGGTGAGTGCAAAGTACAGCCCTAAAGTATTAGATAACCATTCTGGGTAGCATGATGGTAAGCTTGAAGTTACTAAAATGCACAACAGGTTCTAGATATGAACTTAGTATGAGGTGTACATTCTACAGTACTTAGTTAACAGTTGTTTTGAGTAACATGTTGATAAGTTTGAAGAGAGTTTAAGTTTCATTGAAATGCCAAACATGTTTTAGATATTCGCTCATTATGTATGGGGAACGATCTCTTCTACATGTTGAGCTGATAAAGGACACAAGATAAAAGACTTATAGGAACAAGATAGTAAAACAAATTCACACTAAATAGCAAATTTGTAGGAAAGTAAATTAGAATTACAAATGACTTTAAATGACAGAACATTAACTAAATGGCAAGAACCCATTAGAACCACAGCAAGAATAATTTCTTTCTTTTTACAGCCCAGAATCAGTTTAGTTTATAACTAATAAACAAGTACAAACTGTATAACCCTCTGTACTTTAATTGTGTACAATCTTTTTAGTTAATATCCAGAACCCATTTAGCATATCAGCGTTATTTAGCTAGTCAGCCTTCAAGCTTACCATCATGTTACTCAGAATACTTATACTCAAGAGTACTTTGGAGTTTGTACCTTACTATTACCTGAGTTATACCTACAACCCCAATTCCAATGAAGTTGGGACGTTGTGTAAAACATAAATAAAAACAGAATACGATGATTTGCTTATACTTTTCAACCTACATTCAATTGAATACACTACAGAGACAAAATATTTAATGTTCATACGGATAAACTTTATTGTTTTTTGCAAATATTCACTCATTTTGAATTTCATGCCTGCAACACGTTCCAAAGAAGTTGGGACAGGGGCATGTTTACCACTATGTTACATCACCTTTCCTTTTAACAACACTCAGTAAGCGTTTGGGAACTGAGGACACTAATTGTTGAAGCTTTGTAGGTGGAATTCTTTTCCATTCTTGCTTGATGTACAACTTCAGTTGCTCAACAGTCCGGAGTCTCCGTTGTCGTATTTTGAGCTTCATAATGTGCCACACATTTTCAATGGGAGACAGGTCTGGACTGCAGGCAGGACAGTCTAGTACCCGCACTCTTTTACTGCGAAGCCACGCTGTTGTAACACGTGCAGAATGTGGCTTGGCATTGTCTTGCTGAAATAAGCAGGACGTCCCTGAAAAAGACGTTGCTTGGATGGCAGCATATGTTGCTCCAAAACCTGTATGTACATTTCAGCATTAATGGTGCCTTCACAGATGTGCAAGTTACCCCTTGCCATGGGCACAAACACACCCCCACACCATCAGAGATGCTGGCTTTTGAACTTTGCACTGATAACAATCCGGACAGTCCTTTTCATTTTTCGCCCGGAGGACACGACGTCCATGATTTCCAAAAACAATTTGAAGTGTGGTCTCGACAGACCACAGGACACTTTTCCACTTTGTGTCAGTCCATCTCAGATGAGCTCAGGCCCAGAGAAGCCGGCGGCGTTTCTGGGTGTTGTTGTTATATGGCTTTCGCTTTGCATGGCAGAGTTTTAACTTGCACTTGTAGATGGAGCGACGAACTGTGTTCACTGGCAGTGGTTTTCTGAAGTGTTCCTGAGCCCATGTGGGAATGATGTTGGTTTTTAATGCAGTGCCGCCTGAGGGATCGAAGGTCACGGGCATTCAATGTTGGTTTTCTGCCTCGCCGCTTACTTGCAGAGATTTCTCCAGATTCTCTGAATCTTTTGATGATATTATGGACTGTAGATGATGAAATCCCTAAATTCCTTGCAACTGCACATTGAGAAAGTTGTTCTTAAACTGTTGGACTATTTGCTCACGCAGTTGTTCACAAAGTGGTGAACCTCGCCCCATCCTTGCTTGTAAACGACCGAGCCTTTCAGGGATGCTCCCTTTATACCCAGTCATGACATTCACCTGTTTCCAATTAACCTGTTCACCTGTGGAATGTTCTGACAGGTGTTTTTTGAGCATTCCTCAACTTTCCCAGTCTTTTGTTGCCCCTGTGCCAACTTCTTTGGAACGTGTTGCAGGCATCAAATTCAAAATGAGTGAATATTTGCAAAAAACAATAAAGTTTATCCGTTTGAACATTAAATATCTTGTCTTTATAGTGTATTCAATTGAATACAGGTTGAAAAGGATTTGCAAATCATTGTATTCTGTTTTTATTTATGTTTAACACAACGTCCCAACTTCATTGGAATTGGGTTGTAGAACTTAAAGGGCTGTAAAAGAAAGCGATACCCTACTTTCTTTATAAACAGTATATACAGCCTCTAACCACATGAGACTGGCTGTGCTGCCAGAAGGATGAAACCTCACGTTGTCTTTAGGGTATCTTTGATTCTTTAAGTGACAGATTTTTTTTACCCCTGGTACTAGACATATTAGACAAACTAGCCAGCCCCAGTTTGTCAATTTCCTTCTGCTGCCAAACCACTACATGAACTTCTAGAACAGACAGGTTGTCCTGCACTCTTAAATATACAATTTCACTGAAATCCATAATCTATTGAAAGGCTTATTTTTAAGGAATGCCTGGAGCATTGCTTGCACTATTGTTTTGTATAAAGATTTCAGTTTCCATTCTGTTACAACCTAGTCAAAGGTCAGGCTGTAACAGAATGGTATGTGTATACTTTATATATGCTTTGTGAGTGTCTGTGTATGTGCATGTTATAATGAAATGTGTGTATTATACAAATATGAAAAAGTGGTCTTTGGGTTTGAACAAAGCCAAAATAACAAACAAAACCCAACACTGACTCAAAGACAGTCCAACCTTATCTTAACCAAACAAAAGAGAAACAGCCAAGAAAAAACCCTAACCACATAAAATTGGTACAAATGAAGCATGGTCAGAAGGCCAAAATAGTCAATAATCAAGCACAATACACAAACTAGCACAGCTAAAACATTTGAAGTGAACAGAAACTGTTGATCAAGTGGAGACTGCATCTTTTATCCTCCCCTTCAGGTAATGTAACAATGAGGAATGCATTCAGAAGACAAAGACACCAAAAACAGCAATACAAAAAGGAGCAAAACGTAATACAACTTTTATAAGTTTGTTTTTGTTTTTTGGATCAGTACCTCCTATTATAGTAAATAATACAGTTGTATACAAAAGAAAGAGCAGTAATATGGTCTGGAAGGGGTGGGAACCCTGAGATAGGGGAAATACATTTGGCCTAAAATGCATGGATTTTTGGATGCCATGTTGACCTTTTGGGCCTCAAAGGAATATTTCGGGTCATATGGAAATACTCAGCCCCCCTCTCTACTCACCCAAGCCTAAAAGGGATTAATGTATGTTGTATTGGAGTAATGGATCAGTTTGGGGGTCTGATGTGCAACAGTGACTCTTGGGAAACAAAGCAAGAAAACAAATAGTCTTGATGGATTTTGTCCTGCTTTGGGGAACATTGACATTCTCTGTGTTTGACCTTTCACCTTGGTTGAGCTTCATTGCTCAGAGGGCCGTACCGCATGATATAGGGATCAGTACATAACATTGACTTATTAGCAGTCCTGGATAGAAACCGACTGGAATGTTGAAAGTCATCCAAACCATATTCACAAGCAGACAAATTCTTAACGCATAGGCAAACATATGTCTGAACATATCTTGAAAATGTTTCTGAGTTGAACTCCTGCACTGTGAATTCAGGACATTTTTGATTGGTGAAATATCCCCTAAATATCCTTTGTATGTCATTAAGAGAGTTCAGCAGTTCAAGTCCTGCCATAATTCTTCTCAGCCCTGTAAGAAAAGAAAAATCACTCCCTCCCTTCCTTCTGTTGTTGTTGCTGAAATGGGAGTTTTCATGCGCAAGAGCTGAATTATTGTTTGAAACGTCCTATTTAGTTTAATTACTCTACAGCTGTTATGGTTTAAGCCTTTTTCCAAGGCAGAACATTCCTACCTCTAATTTTAAATGGTTTCTTTGCTATTGAGTGCTAAGACGCAACACACCCTCCAATTGAAAAACCAGGCCTCAATAACTAGGTCCCCGCCAGCCCACCAAAACCAAAAGAAGTGGGAAGGCACACAAGGACAGGCACCCACAGCTCTACCGACGTACACGTCTGAGAAAACAGGATATTTGCTTGATTAGCACTCTTAGCGTATTCCAGGCTAGTGCTAGCCCAGCAGCACCAAAGGCTCCAGGACAAGCCAGATGCAAACACAGATGTGAGGTCCTCTGAGGTTAGCTTGCCCTATTCAGACATTGGATTGCAGCAGTAATTTTCTCTGGCAAAAGCCCATGGGAATCATAAGAGCACAGACTTCCCAAAATGTTTCTCTTAAGACGACCCACACTTGCGTGCATAGTGAGGTGGCCATGCTTCATTTCGTGTGTAATAAGCTCTCATTGAATTGTGATGATGTTCATGAGATAAGCTTGTCAGCCTTGTGCTGCAAAGCTCCAATGGGAGAAAAGTACTCATGATGATGAGAGATCCCTATGGAAATCCCTTTGGAGATGCAGGCAACATGTTGAACAAACAGTATGTATTTATCATTTTATCCCAGCTGCCACTCTGCAGAGATACACGTCATGTCCAAATGCACGTATAATATTTTAATATTTCAGTGAAGTGCATTGCAAATATTCCAACGTGGTGGATCAAAACATTTTGAAACAAGCGGAAACTAGTTGAAAATGCTTTTATTTAAAATACTTCAAAGTAGCCCCTCTTTGCTTTGATAACGCTTTGCAGAGTCTTAGCAACTTTATGATGAGCCACCAGGGATGCTTTCCCGATAGTCAGCTGGTCTTATTAAACCCTATAAAGCCTTAACAAAGCAGAAGCTTGTAATTAACTAAATGATCATTGTTGTTTTATTGAGCTGCAACTAGACTGATTTAAGCATTTTTCAGAGCATCTGTAATGCTCTTATTAAGCCTTATCAAGTCAGTTTTTAATTAACTGGCTGCTCATTACTAAATTAATAACAATAACACTTTACTTGAAGGGTGTCTACATAACACATTCATATCTTATATAAACATGCTCATTAATGCTTAAACACACATTTATAAGGAATACATACTTAACATGATATTAATATGGACTATGTGATTTTACTGAGATTTCTTTTTCTCAAAATAAAAGTCTTCATATTTTATTTTGAAAAATTACAGTATTTTCAGTAAAATGACTTTCTGGACAAACAATGGCTTATTGCTTACTAAGACTTGTTATTCAGTAACTGCACAGACTACAATGCAAGTTGGCTGAGCTGTTCTTAGGTTATAGAGGTGTAGTAATACTTTAAGGTATTAGGTATAAGCCTTTTCATCTAAATATATTACAGATTATGAAAAACAAAATACATTCAGTTACTTTCCACTACAGTATATGGTTGAAGCAACAGCGAGAAACAAGCAGAAATCTAGAAGATTTACCTCATTACCAGCACATGCAGTCAGACTGCAGAGTAGCTTGTTTGTGATTATCATGATGGAGTAATTCTATGGAGGGACGCTGTGGTTTGCATCATCACTTAGTGTATCACAATGTTTTTCTTTCAGAGGCAGGGCCGTGAATCTTCGAGAGATAAAGGAACTGGGCAGCTGTGAATGGGTAAGTGGCTCTTGTTCTCCCCCAACCCATTACGTGAATACACGTTTTGATCTAGGTGTGCTTTGCTAGCACTTTTTTTACCTCCCTACTGGACCTGTCTTCAGAATGGTGTTTCTTTTATACGGAGCACTGCCGAAAACAGGAAGACTGATGGTTGATAAGCAGCCAGTTGAGTCTACAGCTTGCTCTGACATCTCCGCTCTGGCTCCAAATGACACCCTCATCCTTTCACATGAGCAACAGAAAGATTTCAGATGGTATTTGTGTGTAAAAGCAAGACAGAGCAACTGTGTACCTTCCTACAAATTCACAACCACCCTGTTCTTTTCCCTCTCACAGAATAAGGCCTAGACTCGGAATAGAAAACAACTGTGATAAACAAAGTGTTGATAAAAACCTCACCATCCTAATCACATTATTCTGGCTGCCCAATTGCAGGGCCAGTCTAGTGCAAAAGTAGCTTTGGGGCAAAAAGTATATTACATAGCTAAAGAAGCTGAATTTTATTTGTACTTTTGTCCATTTGTAATGCACAGACATTTTGGAGGGGCAAGGGCTCAAGGGCAAAAAAGAGCAACATGAATGTAAATTAAACCTCATTTGATTTAGGTTTTATTGCAATTACTCTTATCAAGAGACGCAGGGTAATCATATTTCAGATAAAACCAAGCATACTCTTAAGAGTTTTTCAAATGGCAGCCAAAAGCACTGTAGGGATTTGAACTCCAGTCACAGCATTCAAAGCCATGGCATTACTCACTGCATGTAATCGCTTTTTAATCACCATGCTGAATCCAGTAATAACTCCATTTAAGAGCTACATAGAGTCTTAAAACTTGGTGTTACGAAAACGAGATATTAGCTTCACGAATTATTAACACTCTTCATTGTCAACATGTTTGAATGTTGTTCAAAATAACCACATTTTGGATCGGAGGTGGGCACTGTACCAGAGAACTGAACCCACAAGGCTTTTTCTTGGGGCAACACTGAGCTTAGCCTCACTGAAATGGATACAGTATATAAAATATGTTTTTTATATGCACCAACCAATAGGGCACTTATACCATCTTGAGAGCAAAGGGGCAGAGACTGAAGCTCCTGGATAACAAGCTTTGTCTTTATATATAACATCTTTATATATAACAGTATATCACATAATGTCAGCAATTCCATAAACTAACATAGTTGAGATTCCTTAACGACATGATGTGTGAGAAAATTATGTAACGATTCAGGTGTGCAGCCTGAAAGGTGATACTTGGTACTCTATATGCTTCCATCACTTGTTAGCTACATTAGCCTTGTAACTCAAGTCCAAAACCAAGGAAGCCAACTTCAGAAACTAAACATGTTTTGGTTAATCTACTGCATTTGTAAAAATAGTGTAAATTTTATTTTTGGCCAAGCTATCCAGAGCTGTCCTTACTTGGACATAACAATGTATTTGAAATAATTACAGCTTCAATAAAAATAGTGCTTTTTAATTCCCTCTTTGGAGCTGAAATCTCTTCAACATTATGTAGACTAGTTCACTTTTTATTCATGATTCATGAAAGAGCCTTAATAAAATGGCTAAATAGATAATTGCTGGCAATTCACAGAATTGACAGTCGCACTGGCCCCTAACAGTTTGCCCAAATGGATCATAAGTACAGTATAATTTAAAATGTATCACCTTCCGTACTGTAAGCTGTTGGTTTTTCCCCGTATTACATGCCGACACTCATGTATATATATACATGAGTGTATATACATATATATACATATACATACAGCGTGTATACAGTATTTATATGGTATGAAGAATGGTGTCATATATCATCATTTATACACTGTTGGATTGCTGAGACAACTTGTGGCTGACTCCAGCCATAATGTCATCTGAGAGGATCGTAATCTGCCTAATCTGTCATTTTATCACATGCCTATGTAGTGTTTAAGAAACGCAGAGCTGCATGTCCTGATCAACTTTCTCACGACTGAATGTCTAAGAGGTTGTGAGTCATCAACATAAATTTTTTAGGGCAGACATCTGAAGGGTGATGCGACGTGACAGCATGTGAACTTCTGAGGCTGTCATCCTAGCCGATCATGAGAACTGTTCCAAACCAGTTCCTATTCCATAGCTGAAGGCACATTTTCTCCCTTTTTTGACAACCCTGTCTTGTCTGGGGTTCACAGAAACAGATGTGCTTTAACGCTCGCTGTGAGCTGCTGTATCTGCGCTGTGCTGTGAGTGATCGACTGCTGCTATTAACAGAGTGAGCCATGATATGCTCAAAAAGAAACGGACTTGCTGCTGTGGGTGTTTTGGAGTTCCCCAGTGCATGTGTGGTGTGTGTGTATGTGTGTGCATGTATGTGTGTTTGTGCATGTGTGTGTTTTCGTACATTTTTAGGACCAAAATTTCCTGACTTTGCAGGACAAAAACAGAAAAACATTTGTAACCTTTATAAAATGGTCCTGTCTTTGTAGAATGCTTTTTACAAAAGTTCTAAACTATGAATTGGAATGAAAAATCTTTTTCATTTTGTTATTGAGGTTAAGGCTACGGATGAGGTATTCAATAATTGGGTATTCTGCAAAATTCAGTGAACGTGGTAATGTTGTTGTGCACACTCTGAAATACCATCACTGCATTTCAGTCACGGTTTCACTAGAGATTTTGTAGATATGCAAAGTAGCTCTGGTTTCACAAGCTCTCACTACTCTGTCACATTCTGCTCACATGTTAAATCCCCTCTCTGCTCGGATGAGAGCTGCTGATATAAACAATCGCAGAGAACACAGATACAGCATGGCAGAAGGTGAAGTGGTCCCAGAGCTTTTTACATGCTCAAAAAAGGTGAAAACTCACATCACACCAGGCTTGGAGGAGAGAAAATGCAGGATCTCACAAAGACATGCATGATTGCAGCCACTAACTGTGTATAAGTACAACAGGCCTAACAGGCTACAGGGTAATCCGGTAATATTAGAGACATAATGAAAGTTGAAATATTCGAAATTTTCACAACAGTAACAGGTGAAGTATACAATATGTATGTATATTCAAATGCCCGTGTGTAGTCTAGAGCTGTGTAGTATTAAACCCAGAGTGGAAAGAACACCACTATCAGCATGGTGCTAACATAACACAGCAAACCCAGTGGTGATGGAAGAAGAGAAAATTTGTCAAGTGAGTCAAGTGGTCTTTATTCCCCAGTATGACCTGTATATACTGGAACAAAAAAGCCATTCTTCAGGCCACATGGTGCAACACACAACAGCAGAACATTACACAGGACTACATAGAGTGCAGATACACAACAGTGTAAAAAAAAACATCTAATTTACATAACGTTCCACTTAACCCAAATGCAGTAGATCAGCCAAGATATGTTTGGTGTCCAAACACTAGTAGTCAATAATCACCCAAATGTTTTCCATAAATACATCCCAAAAACTGTTCTCAACCTGCTCAGTCCACATCCAGATGTGTTGCACAGACCTGGTGGTGTGGTTTAGGACACAATATTGCTTATTGTACATATAAGAACAAAGTTCCCCATCTAGCTGAACACAGCGAGCAGCCATTTTATACAACAGTCAGTGTTATGCTGAATTCTGAATCCAACTCCCCTTCACGTGCACACGCCATGCAGGCATATACACACTAGATTAGACTTGCGCTTTCTGCTATTTTTATTTATAAGCAAATACAGTTGTATACAAAAGTTTGAACACCCCTGGTCAAATTATCTGTTGATTTTCTAAGTGAAAATATGTTAGTACAAATGTTCACATACAACTATATCTTCAGTTTAAAAATTCAAGATTAACAGTTAGTTTCCCAAAAGTACATGAAAAGAGGCAGCAGAAATAGCAAATGTACTTGGTAGCACCCATACGCCTGCATGTGCACGTCTGCACGCAACGATCTGTTGAATTTCGGCACAACACTTGTTGTGTAAAATGTCTGCCCACAGCATTCAGAAGTTTTGTTCTTTTTTTACAGTTCACTTTGTCCTAAACTACACTTACAAGTGCAATGATGACTGACTGATCTAGTGTTAACAATGTAAGCCTTGTGGCTCCAGTGTTGTGTCTTGGCTGACTGTCTACATGCAGGGTAAGTGAAAAATTGTATAAATTTTGTTTTTTTCACTGAGCCATTTTTTGTTAAAACACTATGTAGCTGACTGTCATGTGTCAGTCTGATGGTGAGCAATGAATGAAGATTCTACTCTACGTGATCTTATTTTTGGACGTGTGTGTGTGTGCGTGTGTGTGTGTGTGTGTATTTGTGTGTATGTGTGTGTTTGTTTCTGCTGTTACCACGCTACACTTTCAAAAAGTGGTGGGGACAAGTCCCTAGTGTCCTCAGTGTAAATTAAATGTATGCATATGGCACATATACATGACATCACACCCTGACATTGTATAAACACAAACCTGTGTGTGTATGTGTGTGCATGCATGTGCGTCTCTGACTGGCTGTTTTTGTTTTGGAGTGCTCTGGTTATCTGGGTGACTCAGTCGGGGAAGTGCCTGTCAACAGTAGTCTGCCTGAGGGAGTCAGACACAGAGAGAGGAGTGTGTGTGTGTGTGTGTGTGTGTGTGTGTGTGTGTGTGTGATTATACATAGCCGGCAGGCCCAGTCTGTCAGGTCATTGAGTTTCTTCAGCGAAGGGGGTTTTGTGTGTGTGTGAGGAGAGGATGGATCAGGTGGCATGCCGGGTGTTGACAGGAATCTATGTGTGGCCCGTGTGTGTGTATGTGTGTCCAGAACCATGCGGAGCGGGCCAGGACAGGGCAGGAAGTGAAGCAGCAGGAGCATACTCTTCCCAGACAAAGCCTAATCAGTGGCCAGCACTGATTCCTCATAAACTCACATACATACCGACACTCATGCACACATGCCTGATGCTCTGTCTTCCTTTTTTACACGTGTGTGGCCGTGTTTGTTTCGACGCTGGGAAAATGTCCTCCTGTACATTGCAGTGCACCTCAATCCCTGTGCATTATCTCCTTGATATGAAGCACACTGGGCCTTCACTTGAGTATTTACATCAGGGCTGTAGCTACCACCAATGAAAATGTTACACAATATAAGGTCATCTTGGCCAGTTATTGCATACTTGTGATTTGTTTCCACTTTAAATATATAAGAGATTGCTAAAGCTCTTCTTAGGTCAGAATTTCATGGTGGACGCTATGTTTACATAGCCACCTTCTATCGTCAATCACACAAAAAGGCACAGAAAGACATATTTTCTCATGTAAAGATGCTATTTATTAACACATTAACATAATATTAGCTCCTCCTGTTTCTCCTGATAAAATTAGCTAAGCTGTGCCTAGTTCATATTGCAACCTAGCTAGCAAGTACTATTAGCTGACTGGTAAAGAAAACAAGAATAAGTACATTGAAAATATGTACCATTTGCTGTAAACATCTACTCCTAGTGCTATAAAAGGTACCCTGGATACCTAGCCTTTACCCTGTGTGGTATATGAGGTTGAAGCTGGTTTTGTATTTTTCATATTCACTCATATTCATATTCTGATTTTTCAGTGCCAACAGTGCATCAGTTGAATGCTGTACTATTTAAGGTGGAGCGGAACATTTGAAGAAGAAGCTGCCAAATGAAAAGCCAACTTCTGTCAGTTTGCTGTCAATTTTCTAGTACCTAAAATTAGTCATTTAAATGTGTGGAAAGCAATCATGTGTTGTGTTCAAAAATCTTTCTGATTACAGTCTATGACCCCCTAAACCTCTGACCATCCATCCATCCATCCATCCATCCATCCATCCATCCATCCATCCATCCATCCATCACCCCTTTAAAATGAAATTCTACCTACACCACTGATTTACAAACCAACACATAAATGAGACATTTTCTAACATTATAAGCGTAATCATTTAGACTTAATTGTCTTTAAGGTTATGAAAAGCATA
The DNA here is from genome assembly GCF_015220715.1 of Pygocentrus nattereri. Taxonomy (NCBI): domain Eukaryota; kingdom Metazoa; phylum Chordata; class Actinopteri; order Characiformes; family Serrasalmidae; genus Pygocentrus; species Pygocentrus nattereri. The sequence continues at coordinate 27,312,291 of NC_051213.1, forward strand.
CATTTAATAAGGTAATAGTTTGACTGTTTCTGTAATTAAGATCATTGTCATTTATAGAAGACCCACATTACCAAGATGTTTGAACAATAACAACCACAGCTGCTAAACACACTCGTCTGGTGAACTCTGCACTGATCCTGGACTTTGCATACTGTAGGTCAGGGTTGGATGCATTTTTAATGCTTGGCCGCGGTCGAAGAGTCATTTTTAACATATTCAACTTCAGCTCCATGTGGTGCAGCATGTTTTCCACATGCTGGAGTTCAGATGTCACAGGGTGAAGCGTTGTATTGTGCAGATCGCAAGCAAAGAGCACAACTCAAGATTGATTGCACTGTGTAAGGGCATGAAGAAAGTATGTTCTGTATAGGAGACATCGAAATGCAAAACTGATGTATTGAAGGGGCTGATTCATGGTGAGTGCCGCAGGTGAAGAAGAGAACCAGAGAGCTGATGGTGATAGACATCTGTCCATAGATTCTATGGGTCATTGCAAGTGAAGATTATGGCATCCTACCAGTCCAAAAGTGCAAAAGTAAAAATGAAGGATAAAAGGTAAAAAGATACTTTTATATGTAAAAAATACAGATACAGTTGTACATATCATCTATGATCCTATGTCCAAATACAAGCAGAAACAAAAGCCTTATCCATTTTTGCTGTTTGCTATAGAAATTGAAAATGTCAGCTGTCCTTTATAATATGTTAAAATGTCATAGTGAATAGAGTAAATGAAATGTTTTAAGTTACTATTTATGAGCCACAATGCTTTGGTTCAATGATGATATATTGTTAGTAATCTTATATCAAAATACTGCAGGTATTTTACAAAAAAAGAAAAAGAATATATATATATATTACTGTGAAACAGTGTTGTGTGAATTGGTTGACTTTATTATCCTGAACAAGACGTTTTGGTTATTTTGGTGCAGATGGCCATTGAAGTGAATGGTTTTAGCTCTTGTCTGTCTGGCTCAGAATGTATCTATCTAGAATCTCCTGACGTATCAGTCACAAGCAGGTGGTGTGAAATGTTTTAAAGAATATTTTTTCTGCTTTCCTATATTATTTACATAACCTTGAATGGAGGGTGATCAGTGTACTTCTTTTCTGCTCTGAGGAATGTGTCCCCTCATTCCCCCTTAGGTTACACCCCTGGAAGCAGGTTGTAACAGGGCCTCTTCCTGAGGAAGACACGACCCTATCTGAACAGCCTGCCGTGTTAGTCAAACAGGATGTTTGCGGAGAGATGCAGAGGTGCCACAGGCACCTGCAGTGAGAGTGCACAGACGGTCTACATCAGATCAACATGTTTACACCACCGCTGAGGATCACCACTTCTGTTACTGAAACCACGTGCTGTACGAACTGACTGTTCGAGAGGATGTACACAGAGCAGCATGGAGCGGAAGCGCTGTTTGTGTCTAAACGGTCTTTAGGAGGTTTACACGTCTGTTTTACATGTGATTTCTCTTCTCTTGTATGAGCTGTATTGTAGAACAGGAAGGTGTGTGCTAGATAAGCTGTGGTTGTGCAGTAGTGAGCGTTACAGAGCGTATATGAGAGCATGAGATGAACATCAAAATCAGACATATAGGCTGAGTTGAGTGTTGAAGGGATGACATAGCAAAGTGTCCCGTTCTGAGTGGCTGGAATCCAAAACAGTTTGAAGATTTTCCTCATCAAACTTGCCTACTAAACATGGTAACTAACTGCTGAGTTGGACCAGTTGCGTTTGAGAAGGGAAACTACCAAACTGTGCTGGACTAAGGCCCTCCAGGACCAAAGCTGGACACCCCTGGGACAACTCAACTTACTCTTATTAAATTGACTTATTATTATTGTCATATTACTTTAGAAGGAGTTATTTCATTTCTTACAAGCTTAAGGCACTTTCACACCTATGCTGTTTAGTGTAGACTAACTGAACATTCTTCTTAGTTTGGTCCATTTTAACATGTGTGAACAGGCCACCTGGCACACTAAACAACTGCACCATGATCCGTTAAAAATTGAGGGTCTCAGTTCACTCCAAACTGATGGAATACATTTCTTTGAGGATCTGCATCAAATGAGGGAATTCGCCATCAAAACATGCTTTTCTCTGTGGATGTTAGTGCTGTACTCTCTGCCTAAACTTTATGTTGTTACATTTGATACTGTACAGATGCTTGTTGTTCTTGCAGCAGATGAACAATAACACAGTATTTGGTTTTGTCACATGGACTGCAGAACATGTTTTTCAGTAAAAGGAGCCAGAAATCAGGCATGATTTAATTGAAGGGGATGAAATTTAACCAGTCAGACTCAAGACCAAGACTGTGGGATCAGGGATCTAGCACTGCTCAGACCCAATGTTTTGTAGATTCAATTTGAATCTGTCTGTTTCTTTGAGGAACAAGGCTTCCTGGCTTTTAGTTCTTTGCAAAAATTGCTTACTGGTCTGTCCTTTAAGCCAAAAATGAAATGCTTACTGAAAAATACTGCACAAATATGAAGTGTTTTTTGTTCCATAGACTGGATTTGAAAATACCTGAAGTGAGAGAAAAAGACCATCTCCATAATATGCTATATTATAAACACAACAATACATGCTGTGTAGTCCATGGTTGTACAGCTGAGAGAAGAACGTCAGAGCAGTATTGTGACACTGTGAGATGAACAATGAAGTCAGACCTATTGGCTGATTTGAGTGCTGAAGTGATGATTTGACAAGGGTGTCTGTTTCTGGTCCTGGAGGGCTGAATTGAGGGAAATATGGAAACTTTTTGTTTGAGAGAGTCTGAGAGAAAGATCACATCTTCTCTCAACAAAGATTTCGCACTTCTTTTTTAGGTTTATATGCTTGGGGTTAGTGTTCTGCATGGGATTATTGTTCTGTTGTATTGAGAGAAAAACCACGCCATCTCTACATAAAGTTTCTTATGGTGAAAGTTTCACATTTCCCCATCTTCCTGTCTCCACCTTTTTCCTCTTACCATTTATGCTTTTCTCCTAGTCCCTCAGTACTCAGTCCTTATACCATAGTGCAGTACAATCACACTACAACACCCCTCAATTTTTGTTAAATGCAAAGACAATTAGTATTGAAAATAACACCCATCCAGTGGCTCATAACAAATGTTGAGAATATGTGATGCTACACTTTCTTGGTCTATATGACAGCAATTTGCTTCATGTGCATTTGAGTCTAGTCTCAAGTCTGTGGGGTGTGAGTCCTTCTCGAGTGTGTGATTGTTTAGTTGTGTAGTAAAGTCATTCATTGCAGTTCAATTAACTCCTTAAATGGCCAGGGCCCACCAACAAGCCCAGTGTTTTATTAAACACTTCTATCTACGAGTAGCTCAGCCAGTTTGCATTAAACTCCCAATAGTTACTGAATAGTGAGTGTTAACTTCAGTTATTGCAGATGGTTTAAGGAAAAAGAAAAATGGAAGCACTTTGCATCACATCGCACAAAGACAGGCTGGTTCTATCTAGGATCCTTGTACTAGCACCTCTCTGGTCCACGGCCCAGACACCAACCTTGAATATCCAATCATTTCTGGGATTCCAATCAGTTACCATCTTTTATCAATAGCCCACCCACTTGTTGTTTAAAATAGAAATAATTTTGCATTAAGAATAGGATGGCTGCACTGTTCCAATGCCTTTATGCCAGTGCCACCATAAAGAACCCATTCTGAGCTGAGTGATCTCAGAGAGATGTTGCTCCAGGGACGTGAGACAACGTTTAATCTCTTGTTTTACAGCTCTGACTGAAAGTGATGAAAGATTTACATTTGCTGGTATCACCTCCCCCTCTATTCTAATTCTCTGCTTCTCAGACGCATGACTGTTTGTTTGCAGTAGGGGCTTTGCCAGACAAAACAATGACACACACATACATGCTCATACACACACATGCCCGTCCGTTCCTCCTCATAGCTGTCTCAGAAGTGTGTCAGCTCCTGGGCTGAGGTGTCTCACTCCATGGCAAGCTGTTGTCTCCTCCAGCAGAGCTGGCACTCACATGTGCTTTTTGATGTGTTTTCTTTTCATTAAGAGTTGCCACAAATGAGAGCAAAAACCCTGCATAGCTCTTCAAAGCCTGGCATCATTTGACCCTGTAGGCCAGCAACAGGTGAGAAGTGAGGACGAGATCCTGCAGGGACAACAGGAGAGCATTTGGAGAATGAGGAACAGGCGCAACTTTAGGATATTACACAAACTTTAGGTGTTTTCTACAGTTTTCTGTGGATAGTTTTGAAACAGTATGAAAAGCATCAGGTTAGTGGTCAGTTCCACATGCTGTATTGTGGTTAGTCTGTGGTAGCGCAATAGAGAGGGTGACGTCAGACCATAGCTCAACCCAGTCTGAGATGTAAGACATATTGACTTATTTTAGCAGTGACGCATAGTGCTGCTTCTTCTGATCTACTATTGGTACAGTGGTTCACAAATATGTGCAGGCATTGCGCATTTTGGTGCTTGCTATGTACGCTCATCATGCATGTGAAGTCTAGTTAGAAAAGTTATTTAAGTGACACTTTCATTAAAATGAGCAAATATTCACGTAATATTTAGAGCAAGATAACATGCCTGTTTGCATATGGTGTCCTTGAGAGCCTTGAGACTAAACCTCTAGGTAAGCTAGTAAACAGTTGCCAAGTAAGCCTAGCTATAGTGGCTAGCCCATAGAAGTCGAGTGGTTACTGTCATTTTGTTGTACTATGTAAATATACTGTAATTACACTCATACAAAGGAAATGCATAGTTAGTTAGTAAAGAATTCCTATTTTAATTTACATTCTTTGTCAACAGAACTTATTTCTGTTTCAATCTCAGTAAATAACAAACAAGTGGCAAAAATGTAAATAATGCTTTTTCTGCTAAATAAGACTGTATGGTCTCTAAATTCAAATAAGAATAAAACGTCTCTTGTATTTATGAACACAAGTCCTCCAGTTTGTTTTGGTGAGCTACAAATGGGAAATAACTGCACTGGGTGTTTATGTGGATATCTAAGGCTGAACTGGTAGTTAAGAGGGGTAAATAAAAAGAGTATCAGGCCAGCCACAATAGAGAAATCAGAGAAAAAAGCTTTATTGATGTAGACTTTTAAACATTACCACTGTAGACTCACACACATTATGCTCATTTAATATGTTTTAAATCACCTTATAGCCACCACAGTCTTATGGTCCAGAGACTGTCTGATCAGAGGTCCAGCTCTCCTCAGAGTCAGACACCGTTCTTGTCCTTGATCAGTGAAATTGAACTGCTGGCTGCTAAAGTTGTTCCTAAATGTGGCTCACTGCTGTATGCCAGAAATGATTGGCAAACATGAAATACTTCCAATGTGCCTTTGAAAATACTGTACAAACCAGAAGTGATCCTTTCTATACACAAATCTATTCTGTTTTCTGAACATGTAAACAGGTTTTATTGTTATGAATTCACCTAGTGTGTTCTTGCCTGCCTGTTCATTGACCATTTCCTGTTATAACTATTGTGAGTGTTGGGAGCCCCAAATAAGATTTAAGAGTTACAATAGCAACATTAATGTAGAAAACGCATGAATCCTAAAGATACAACAGAATGTTAGAAAAAAAACAAAGAAACAATAGAAAATAGAACAAGGAAACTACAAAGAAAGAGAGGGTAAGCAGTAGCAAAAAAGTACCATAACAGTACCATAACAGTAATATGACAGTAAAGAATAGTTTGCAAGTTGTGTTTAAGTTAAAGTTAAAATACTTAAATCTCTAAATAATAGTATGTGAGATGTCTTTTTAAAATCTAGACTATATTGCCTAATTCTGGCACCAGTAGGCTTTGTTCTTCTCTTATTTATTTCCTCTAAAAGCTCTTTCTCCTTTGTGAAACAATTTGGAATGGGAAAAAAATAAAACACGTTCAAAATAAACAGTAAAAATAGACCACCCTGGCTGATGCAACAAGCAGAAAGCTCAGCAGCATCCATCCATGCATGAAAGAAGTGTTCACCCAGGCAGACTGGACACACAAGCCTTCCCTCGAGGAGGGGTCTAGACGGCAGTCTCAGTGCCAAAGTCCTTCTGGGCCAGGGGTGTCTAATTCCAAACCTCCAGGAGAGCAATAAAGCACAGTTTGGTGGTTTTCCTGCTCTAGCACACCTATTACATCAACTGCTAAGCTGAGTCAGGTGTGTTTGAGCAGAGAAAATATCAAACTGCACTGAACACCCTTCAGGACATGAACTGGACACTCCTTCTCTTAGCTTTCTCATGCGCTTTAACTGTCTAGCCCAAGTTTATGAGGAAGCAAAAAGGGGCATCACCATTAGTGGTGAGTGTATATATATACAGTACTGTGTGAAAGTTTTAGGCATTTAAGCAAATTTTTAAACAATTTACCTCAGCAGTGAGTTTATCACAATATACATTAGAATAAAGTCATATTCATAATTCAAATAGACATAAAAATGGCACAGTGATGCAGTGGGTAGCGCTGTCGCCTCACAGTGAGGAGGGCCTGGGTTCGATTCCCCCGGGCGGGTGGCCGGGGTCTTCTCTGTGTGGAGTTTGCATGTTCTCCCCGCGTCTGTGTGGGTTTCCTCCGGGTTCTCTGGTTTCCTCCCACAGTCCAAAGATGTGCAGTCAGGCCGATTGGACATGCTAAATTGCCCCTGGGTGTGAGAGACTGTGTCTGTCTGTCTGCCCTGCGATGGACTGGCGACCTGTCCAGGTTGTATCCTGCCTTCCGCCTGAAGACTGCTGGGATAGGCTCCACGACCCTGACGGAGAAGCGGCTTAGAAAATGGATGGATGGATAAAAACAATCAAAATTAACAAGAATTTCTTGGGTCCATATTTTTCCTTGAAACCTTCACAGCCACCACAGAGACTTGTTAATGTCATCAATTATATCATGAGCACAATTTAATGAAGCACTGATTGATCAAACCAGGAGTTGCTTTTTAACTGCATATAATACTGGGCTTCCTCCAGGAGAGGTGTGAAAATGGTTAAACAAACACGATAACATCCAGAAAATCACTATATATATATATATATATATATATATATATATATATATAATCATTATTAATGAATATTTAATATTCTATACATTTTGTTTATTCAAATATTAACACTTTTCTCAACAGTTAAACACATACTACACAAAGGTCGAACTGTTCTCTCTTTCTGCTCTCTCCTGCCTCCTCCTCCTTCTGGTCCTGCTGGTAAAGTTATGCTCCACTTCTGGTGACCAGTGAGCTGCAACGGTAAGGTCAGGGGTCAGCATTGATCCATTACCCAGCAGGAAGCCACTTTAACATTTGGAGGCATGTGAGGTGTGCTCTTCTTTTGCTCTCCAGTGGTGTTTTCCACCCAAGCCAAGGCTAACATTGCCTTAAAGTATGCCTTGACATGACCTCCCCAAATGTTGACCTCTTGAGACCCTTTCTGCTTCAAAAGCACAGAGGAAAAATGGCTTATTGCAAAATACACTGCAATGCCAAATGTATTGAGCTGCTACACTGCTAACCTTAAGTTGGATGTGTAGAGAAATACACTTTACAATGATGTTAGGATGTTTATTTTTCAATCTTCACCGTCATCTTTACTACGTTTCCTCCTTTATTTAGAATATTCGGTTGGACTTGATGTAGTGTACAATATTAAAGACTTTTTGAGAAAAATAATGTGGTGGTAAAAGTGATGGGCTGAGATTGTTAGAGCTAGACATTCATTCAAGTCAGTTCCTAATTACAGTAATGGTTAATCTGATTGTTAGGCCTTCAGTCCAGCTCCTGAGGCCCTAATCTGAATTTAACAATAAAATTAATCACTTCAATACATGAATACATGATTGTCAGTCTAGTAGCGATACTGATGTGTGTAAAATCCCCAGCAATGATGCTTTATACATGTCAGTGTCACTGCTGTGGTCAGCAAGGTCTACCTCCCAAATATAACCTAGTCACTGGTGATTCTATGGTGGCCTCTTTCCATTGATGAGTATTGTAGCAGAGGGCTAAACTGAGCAGTAATAGATTCAGATTCACATTCTCATTCAGTTACTGGAAACCTACAGTAACTGTAAAAGTGCACCTACAGTTGAAACACACCCGGTCACACTACTTGTTTTATTGATCTTCTAAGTAAAACTATGTTAACACATCCTCTGTAGGGAACAAACTTGTGTGTCATTCCTCCAAATTTTAATGCACAATTTATTTATTTTGTATTTAAAATTGGGAAAAAAAAGAAGAAATAAAAGGTAAAATAAATTTGCATAGGCCTTCATGTCATTTTATGTCTTATTTTTTGCCAATAAGTTACATTAAGCAAATAAACAGTAACTGTGCATTAAGTGTGTCCTCTGTAGAGGATGTGTTAACTTGTTTTCAATCAACAAAACATGCAGTTTGACCATATGAATTGTATACAGCAGGTGTACCACATACAAAGGCCAGTGACTATGCATGTTTCACATTGTGTTTCCCTAATTTTATATCCTTTGATATTAGAAAATGTTTGTCTAAATTTCAGTTTGTCTGCATCCTGTGGTGAGCTATATGAACACACAACCTACAAAAACACACAGCTGAAAGCATGTGCTCTTTCTTCCTCATTGCTAATAGCAGTAAATGTGGGTATGTGGGTGTGTCTGCTTGTTTTTGTGTTCGCATGTGTGTGTACACGTGTGTGTGTTTGTACATGTGTGTGTTTAAACATGTGTGTATGTGCGTCTGTGTGTTGCAGTTAAAGAGCCGTAGTAGAACTATGACACCTACTGTACTGAGCTCACACTTTGCTACTGCTTCCTCAAAGCACTGCTAGCAGCTCTGCACACAGTCCTCATGTGAATAAAATAAGTGTCGTTCCACGCTGCCTTTTTTCTTCATTCTGGCTCCGGCACCCTGGCGTCTGATATGAAAAAAAAAAAAGAAGTGTTACAACTCATTGCCATCACAAAGCTTTGTGAGGAAGTGTTGCCATACAGTTTAAATTGCATTACCAGCTATGTCAGCAGGAGCTGCATATGTTTTATAGGAATTTAGTACGCTTTTCAATATACTGTAAATACATAATGCTGGCTTGTGCCAGGCCATTTGCAAGTGAATGGATTCTCCATACTGCAGGAGATGGGAGCCGTTGTGGAGGTGGATGAATGTGATTTTGTAAGATTGTATTGATAGCGGATGTGGAAAATCAAAGCAGAACACAGTGGCTGGCAGTGCAGCAATAAATGGATTCAGCGATCCAGAAGATGTGGTGTGTGTGTGTGTGTGTGTGTGTGTATATATATATACATACATATATATATATACACACACACTATATTTCCTAAAGTATTCACTCACCCATCCAAATTCAACTCATTGAATTCAAGTGTTCCAATCACTTCCATTGCCACAGGTGTAAAACCAAGCACCTAGTCATGCAGACTGCTTCTACAAATATTAGTAAAGGAATGGGTCGATCTCAGGAGTTCAGTGAATTTTAGTCTGGTACCATGATAGTACGCCACCTGTGCAACAAGTCCAGTCGTCAAATTTCCTCTGTACTAAATATTCCACAGTCAACTGTCAGTGGTATTATAACAAAGTGGAAGAGATTGAGAACGACAGCAACTCAGCCTCGAAGTGGTAGGCCACGTGAGATGACAGACAGATGTCAGCAGATGTGGATGAGGTGCAGAGTGCGCAGAGGTCGCCAACTTTCTGCAGAGTCAATCGCTACAGACCTCCAAACTTCATGTGGTCTTCAGATCAGCTCAAGAACAGCGTAAAGAGCTCCATGGAATAAATTTCCAAGGCAGAGCAGCTGCATCCAAGCCTTACATCACCAAGCACAATGGAAAGCGTTGAATGCAGTGGTGTAAAGTGCCGCCCCTGGACTTTAGAGCATTGGAGACGTGTTCTCTGGACTGACGAATCACGCTTCTCAATACGACGGATGACTCTGGGTTTGGTGGTTGCCAGGAGAACAGTACTTGTCAGACTGCATTGTGTCAAGTGTAAAGTTTGGTGGAGGGGGGATTATGGTGTGGGGTTCTTTTTCAGGACCTTAGTTCCAGCGAAAGGAGCTCTTAATGCTTCAGCACCAAGAGATTTTGGACAATTTCACGCTCCCAACTTTGTGGGAACTGTTTGGGGACGGCCTTTTCCTGTTTCAACATGAGTGCGCACCAGTGCACAAAGCAAGGTCCATAAAGACATGGATGAGTCAGTTTGTTGTGGAATAACTTGACTGGCCTGCACAGAGTCCTGACCTCAACCCTATAGAACAACTTTGGGATGAATTAGAGTGGAGACTGTGAGCCAGGCCCTTTCGTCCAACATCAGTCTCTGACCTCGTAAATGTGCTTCTGGAAGAATGGGCAAAAATTCCCATAAACAGAGTCCTAAACCTTGTGGAAAGCCTTCCCAGAATAGCTGAAGCTGTTACAGCTGCAAAGCTATAAGCTTCTGATTTGTGATTTTGTGTAGAACCACTGTCTACTAATGAACCCTTGAAGAAGCAGCTTTTTAAAGACTGTTTCTTTAGCAAGTGGACTATCTTATATCTAATCTCCTCAGAAATCTTCTGAAAAACGAGTTGCTCTTAATGCTGGAACGCTGCTTTGGCTGGAAATTAAATAAATGGAGGGTGGTCTCTGACTTGTGCACAGTATTGTGTCAAGTTGGAGTTTTCTAAATTACACTGTATATTTGAAGTAAAATAAGTGAACTAAAATAAGTGAAGTAAAAATATGTCACACAAGCCTTGGAAGCTGCTCTGTTTTTCCAACCTGTTTCTTTCATTTTCATCATCGCCTACACATTTCAGTCTTTATCAGATAGTTCCCTTCTAGCGTTCGCTTAGACTCATTTCTCATCATTTCTAGTGTCCCTCGTCTGTCCTGTATCTCTTTTTTTTATCTCTTCTCTTTCCACTTCCCCTTTTTCTCCCCCTCCTCTGCTCTCTCTCCCTGCTTGTCTTGGCCAAGCAGACACATGCTGCCTGTCTGGAGCGGCATGTTTTTTTCCCCCATCCCTCTGCTCATTGGCTGCCTCACTCATGCAGCTGGTCTGACCCAGTAAACTTTGCAATGAACCTCCATCCAGGCTCTGTGATTGGCTGCCATTAGGCCACATGACTGTTCTACATGGACACACCCTTTTTCTGGCTGCTCTGGAAGAAGAATCCGGAAAGCTGCCTGGGAAGGAAACTTCAGAGCCTTCAGCAAACAAACAGCGGCACAATCATTGTTATGATTTGTGGGTGAATATTAGACGGCAGGATATCCCCACCACAGAGGTTTTGTCTGTACAAGCCTCAACTCTGTATCGCTCCAATCAGCATCACTTTGCTGTGGTGGCCCGGGAGGAGGGAATATCTGGGTGTTGGATTTTGCTGATCTTACTGATACCGACAAGGTTTTCCTCCCTGCGTTTGATTTTATTTACAGCCTGAGCTACTTCCAGAAGAGATAGCTCAGAATTTCCCACAGCTATATCCCCTTCTTCTTCTCTCGCTCTGCTGATCTCTGTTTTCCCATGGCCTTCCCCCACACAGCTGAAAATCTGGGAATATTTGTATCCATCCGGAGCAGGGGGTTTCCCACATCTATATCGCTTTCCAGTGTGCCGAGCAGAGGAGCAGCTGCATAAATATAAGCTGCTATGACATGGATGTTTTGCAGTCAGCACTGTAGCCGGGCCTCAATTCTGTCCCTTTTGCAGAACCAGTCAAAAGTCTGGACCAACTTCACAAGTTTTCATCTTGAAAGACATCAGTGTTTCTTAATCCTACTTTGGATATTATTTACCCTGCACTGTGTCAACTATTCACACACACACACACACACACACACACACACACACACACACACACACACACACACACACACACACACACATTTTCTAAGCCACTTCTCCCTCAGGGTCGCGGGGGGTGCTGGATCCTATCCCGGCTGTCATTGGGCAGAAGGCAGGATACACCCTGGACAGGTTGTGTCAACTATTCCCTGACTCAAAATAAGTAATCTCACTCATGAGTTGATGTGTTGGGGAAGGGGATAGATTCCCAGGAGCAGGATCAATAAATACTGATTCTAAAAGCTGATGCGTTAGTGCTTGAAACTTGTTTTTGCCTATGTATGCATTTATTTCCAGAACAAAAAAAATGAAACTTTGAAAAACATGTCTTTGAAACAAGCCCTCAAAACTTAGCTTTCAGCAGTCAACAAGTGTTCAGCATATGTGGAATTTCATTAAGCTGAAAACTGCTACTTCATGTACTGTATTATGTAATACTATTTCTCTGCCACTGAGTAATTCAGTTGCATATTAGACATACATTTAAAGTGTGAAACTAGCGATTTTTAACTCATGATGGTCAAAACCAGCAGAAATTAAAATTAATTCAATTAAAGTTTCCACTTCATGGCCGAATCTTCTTTTCAGGACAGCCACAGGAGCTGGCAGCAAGTCATACGACTCACTGGATCCATCTGTGCTGCCAAGAGCTGGATCAGAATAGCTCAGAGAAAATGAGAGACAATTTTCCCCTTACCCCATATGTAGTCAGTAAGCCATGTTTGATGTCTAGAGTTCACTTCATTTCGTTTGCTATGAGGTTAATGTAGTCAAAGAGGCTAACAGCAAATTTGCCAAAAAGATAAAAAACAGGCAAAAGGCAAGTTGTTGAAGATGTGTGTCCAGTTCTGCTGTAACACAAAACAGAGCACCGAGTGAAGGTGAACTGCAAATCAAACAACACTGAAATGTAACAAAAATGAGAAAAACTACAGAAACACAGTCAAAGACAGAAGCTAAACATTAAATATACAAATACAAATGGGAGGTTAAAACATAAATGCAGACAAAATATGAAGAAGAGATTTGACGACCAAACACATGCATAGACAGACTGATTAGACATTGCTGGGGAACACTGGTTAAGACACTGGAGAAGACTGGGCAGAGCTGGGACAAGTTGAGGGTGGAGCTGGGTGACATCATAGGGTGGATCTCATAGCTAATTGGTGCCTCCTTGATTCCCGTCTCCTACATCCTTCATCCTGTGATCCATTCAAATGACTAACAGCTTTAAGATGTATGAGTTCTTTAAATGCATTCATAGCAATTGAGAAGAGAGGAGACTTCCAAAGAAGCAAACATGCATCATATGCAGGAGACTTTTACACAACAGAAGGTGAGGATGTGTTATAAGACATTGGACTGGAAGAAGGAGGGGTTTCAAGCATGTTCCTACCCCCCAAACTTCATGCATGTCTCATTTGACAAGGATGTAAGGAAAATAAATCAGGATGAATAATTGAAGATTTTAGATAAACCCCAAGTGTATGACCCCAAAACTAGCTGAACCTGGTCAAGAAAACCATGACAACTTGCTTCAAATCTTCTCAAGTGTTGAGTAAAGAGGTCTGCTAATGTATTATCTTACACTACATGACATACTGTTATTTTTATTTTAATCCCCCTGCTTCTTGTTTCTATGGGAAGAATACTCCAGTAATGGCAAAACACAGTGCCGTTTCCCCTCTGGCCTTTCGTGCAGTTGGCAGAGATGTGTAGGTGTAGCATGAGTACAATAGGAAAGTTTTTTAGGTAATGATGTGGGAGGGCGTCTTTAGCAACATGAACCACAGAGGAGGCTGGAACCTATTCAGACCACACACATTTACCAGCTTACTCATAACATCTCAATCATATTCTGCCTGTCCAAAGTTTGAGGGCCTTGCGTTAAAAAGTCATTACCAAATGCACGTTTTCTTTGTCTGATTGTGATAATATACTAAATAGAAATCTGTTTGGTTCTCTGTTTTCTTTGCAAACACTGCAAAACTGAAGGAACAACTGACAAAGGACTATCTTGGAAATATGCTGTACCCCACATTTATACTGTTGTTGTATAAGTCAGCATTCAACATTCCTCAAACCTTTCAGGTTTTTGAACTTGGGTTTTTAAACTTGGGGCAAAAGATTTTCAATAGGTGCTTTAGCAATAGTTTGGAAAATTGTCAAATAAATGTTTAGGCAAAATCTATGGACAAAACTTTCACACCAAGGATGACATTGTGATGGACATAAAGCTGAGTGCAAAACATACCCATAGCATTAATAGATGAAACTTCAAATATTCTTCTTACATCATTCTACAGTAACACTCAAAATCAAATGGGAATGTTTTGAAAGAAGACAATCTTTATAAACCTTTTTTCGCATTTGAATCTCTGTGGTATTTCATCTCCCTTATCTTTAGCACAAAGTCAAACTGAACAGCAAATTTTCAGTAATGAAAGTGTTAGCGAGGCTCACAGGTGTTAGGCTAGAAGGCAGTGGCTCCAGTGTGTGTGAGCCTCAGGATGTCGGTTATGATACGAAGTGTTTATACACTGTAATTACAGCATGAGAAATTCAGCGGATTTGTGCCATGTGTGATCTTTAAGCCACTGGATGAAGCCCCACAGTAATTATCTTCTATCTTTTTCTTTTTTCCATGTAAGTGATAGGGGAAGAGATCAGTGGCCTGGCTGTAATTAAGAGAGATGAGACCGAGGTAGGCAGGCTGTGTTTAAAGAGCTCATTGAAGCCAGCAAGTGGCCATCATGTGGTCAGAATTAGAAGCATGACGAGGTGGCCAGAGCAGGGCTGGTGGATGAAAGGAAATCGTGATTGGATGGAGGCATCAGACGGAGGCCGAGGCTTCATTCTGGCAGAACGTTTCCACATGAAAGCTGCCCCGGTCTGGAGAGGGCTATGGATCCTGGGAGGATAGTTTTTCTCTAAAAGAGAGAGAGGGAGAGAAAGAGTGGGATGGAAGAAAGAGAAAGTTAAAAAGACACAGAGCTATGTGCCAGGCTGAGGTTAGGTGTGGAAACTTACCTTTAAGCAATAAGTTTGTGAAAACCAGTGTTTTCCCTATAGGCCAAGTGTAGTCAATCAACTACAACATGTTTGGTGAGTTAAAAAAGTTTCCATATAGGTTAGCTCTGAAATTACAGGCTAAATTTAGCTACCAAATGATGAATGCTAACTGATAATACCCAACCTATTAGCATTGGGAACTGCGAGGCTAAATCTCATAAACTTCTTAAGCTGTTAACTAACCACAAATTTTGCTTGGGTGGTTTCTAACAATGTATGATATACTATCCATAAAATGGGCAAGAGATTTGTGACTATTCATCCATACATAATCCTTCTGCATATTAGTCCTTATTTAGGAGATGGGGTATTCTGGAGAAACACTCTCAATATGCCTAGGAGCGGGAATCAACTCAATGGCACTTAATACTAAGAAGAATCCTTTCTTGTGGACTCCTCAAGAAAATCTCCTCTTCAACTCAGTCAAATCAAATCAAATCTATTTGTATAGTGCTTTTTACAGCTGATGTTGTCACAAAGCAGCTTCACAGAATTCCAGTAAAGACAAAGTTTTGACATGAAAGTAAAAAACCTCCACAGTCCACTGTTTTACAATGACATTAGTCAGATGAAGATGTTAATAAATAAAATAAGACTTTTCCTCAGCAATTTCCCTTTTTCATTACCAAGGATTCCAATAATTCTTAAAGGTCCTGTCAGTGAATCTATCAGTGGAGTAAAGCCTCAGGTACCGATGGTGAGTATGTACTGACTCCTGAATCACCTTCCAGCAGCCAGTGCTGGATACCACCCAGCAAGTCCAGCACTGACCCCTGTCGTGTTGCCCTGAATGGAGGCTACGTGTCCTCCAAGGGTTTTCTGTGGATCCTGCTCCACCTCCATGCCCACCCTGCCTTTTTCCCCACGGGAAACGATAGCAGAATGGACAGAGTAGGCAGCAAACGAAGCCAGCTGTGGCCCTCCATACCCGCTGACCATTCGGCACTGGACACTACACGGATCCCCCAGCAGCTTAGCCATGCTGTCAACTGGTATAATTACTCCACCACAGGCTCACTGTCAGCTTGCTGTCTCACTCTGCCAGTTGAAGGCAGCTGGAGAATCGACAGAGCTATTCCATTCCTGCTGCCCAGGATGCCGAGGACACATGGGCTATTAAAAGGAAGCGCTATGGGACAGTAGTTTAGACCCCTTTCTCTAATGAATGTTGACGCCTATGTGGGCAAGTGTTTTTCATGCTCAGTCACATTTTTTGTGATCATGATGAAAAGTAACTCTTGAATTTTAACCCCATGACTTCACAGTTATGCCCAGTGGTAACAAAAGCATTACAAAATTCATAGCTTATGGAAACAAAAGAAGAAAGTCTACTGATTCTAAAATTAAAATCAGTAACACATTTCTAATCACAAGTAGGAGAAGAGATATTTTCATATGATTTGAATTTGATGAGATGTTATTGTAGAGCATGCAGTCTTGTTTTATGGAAAGCTATCTTTTACAGTTGGGTTATATTTTGTCAAAGAAAATGTAAAACAAATGTACATATTAATAATTATGTAGAATTGTAGAAATGTACAATAACTAGAATTCAAAGTACAAAGTTATTTGTTTCTGATCATTCTTAAGAATAACAACCTGTACCTAATATTTAGTGGTTGAATGAATGAGGGACTGTGAATTTTACTGCACATAGGATTACAGCTGTACCACACTTTAGGTTTATTATAATATTGTAATTACACATGAATTTTGTCCCGACTTCGTGTTGTGCAATGATAATGAATAATTACTTATTGTCCAAGGAGTAAAACATACGGCACATTACAAAATGAACAAATGGATTGAAGGTATTACAGTGCAGCATCAAACTAAGCTGACAGTGTGTCTCTCATGTGAGAAAGAAAAAAGTAGAACACCTTTCCTGCCATGCTTAGACTAAGCGCTACACCTTAAACTAGATCTGATTTGTCAGGGAAAAGCAACTCCATCAAAATGGGCTGGAGATTTTAACAAGCTATATTTGATTTGCTTGTTATCGCAGAAACCAAACGGAACTCCCCAGCACTTTCGGAGAGGGTGGGTGTATAAAAGAACACACACATGCACACACACACACACCTCACATACACACCCAGCTTCCTCTGAGAGCTGCAGTGGGCCTGCTGTTGTTTTGCGAGACTTGAGGGTTTTTGGGGAAAATAATGAGCTCATCGCTCTAGCCCCAAGGTACCACTGGCAATTACCATGATCCATGCTCGCTCTCAGTGGGGCCCTTTCTTTCCTCTCAGGTTTTCCGGGACAGAGAGGGAAGACCTGCACTGGGAGCAGACATTTCTTTTCTTCTGACATCTGGATTCAAGGGAGGGAGAGAGGAGGGGGAGCATGAGGCAAAGATTCAAAGCAAGGAGTCTGTTGCTAAATATGCCCACTTTATTCATGCGGTGGTAATGAAAATGGCCCCCATCCAAGAGGCACCAAACACATCCTTGGAGTTAGAGTTTGGAGGCTTCGACAAATTAACAAAGACTCGAGCGTGAACCCAGTAAACAAGCGAAGGGATTAATTGCTTGTAAATGCTCCGAAGGCCTGAACCGTCGTGTGTTTAAGGATTTACTGACATTGTCAAAAAAATCACGACAGTAGGCTGGCATTAGGTTGTGTTAATAAAAAAAAGGTGTCTACTAAGACTGTGGATATTACAGCTCTACAGTCATATACATTCATATGCAAAAATTTGAACATCCTTGCTCAAGTGACACATTTTGTTAATTTTATAGGTTAAAAAAATAAGTTAGCACACTCTCTACAGCAAGCAATTTCAAATATAGTCATTTTACAACCATTTTTAGTTATTTGCTGAATTTAACACATTGGAAAAAAATAAAACATACAATGTAAAATTTCCCATAATTTATTCTTTCCCTTTATGTTAAATTTAGCAGACATACAGTAAGTGTGCATTAAAATGTGCAGAAGTGTGTTTTCTGTAGAAGATGTGTTAACATATATTTTCATTTAGAAAGTCAACAAAACATGCAAACTTTTGCAAACAACTGTACTTTACAACACTGAGCTTGATGTTAAAGTCTGTCCTTTGGTATGAAGATCAGGTTTTGTCTTTTCCAAACTACTGTTAAAAGCATGCGTTGAAGAGTTTAAATGTCTTTGCGTGCTACATCACAACAAAGGGATAAAATGTCTGGGGTATGACATCCTGATAGTCTATGGTTGTCAGTAGAGAAATAGCAAAATCCAAACAGCTTCTGTTTAATATGTTTAAAATATGCTTTTTTAATTTCAAAACGCTGTTGAAAAGCTAGGTGTCCCCAAATATTTGATGGGCGTTATAATTGGGACAGTTCTGTCCACCTGGAATGGTTGGCAGATGCAACTCACTGGTCACCGCCTGTCAGCTCCAGTTAAGTCCAGTGGTGGACAGTAGTGTAGAGTGACCGCCTCGGGCGGTGTTGACTAAATGCATTCGCACGACATGCTGTCTACACCGTCCCTGTGATAGCCACACATGCTCGCTCCTCCTGTTAAGTGAGCCTGACATCATATATAATTGACACTTTTTCATCTCTGGCCTCGGGCACGGCTGGAGCCTTTGTTTCCTGTGTCGTTTCCATCTTGATTTCTCAGCGCCCTCTTCAGCTGAGGCAAACCAGGAGAACATGATACATTTTTCCCGTATATGATTTTCTGTAGTTCTTTGAACACATGAGTGCAGCTGGAGAGATTTGCTTTTAGTGCATATCATGTGTGTTTAAACAGGAGTGATGGTATTTTTCTTTTTTCTTTTTTCCATATTATCCAAGCTCAGTAGGCACAGTAGTGTAATGAGCACATAATCAAATGTTTTCATGAAGAGTTAATGTAATGTAAGATGTCTATTTATAATTTCACATAATGCTATAGTAATAACATAAAGCTATGATGCAGTTTTAGTCATGCTTCCATTCATGGGCACCACCTGCCCTCCTATGTAGGTGTACAATTACAGACTGTAACTCACCTGTTGTCAGCTGCCCTCTACCCCACTCATCAGTGGTCATTTTCTAACCAAAGGACTGCTGTTGTTCAGATATTATTTGTTGGGATGCACCAATATGCAAATTCTAGGCTGATACCAACTGATCTGCTATTTTTCTTGTACATATCTGTTTGTACCAATGACGATACTTGTTTCATAAAATTAAATCAGTGGATTTGGATTAGCATTGCATGAGAAATGCAACATATATTTATATAAGGTTACAAATTCACCTTTTAGCACAGTAGCGCAGTGTCACCTAAACACTTCCTTTTCCAGAATAAATGGATTTTGAAATACTGGTTAAATTTAATTATCTGTGCAATACTGATTAACTTTTGTCTAACAGCATTCGTACATTTAAGGATACATAGTGACATCAGAATCTAACTGATATTAGCAAATATCTGTTTAAAAAATTATTATCCATTGTTCCCAACACAGCAGTGGCAGCCGTGTTTTGAGTTTTTTTTTAAATCAGTGTGTACATCAGTGTCACTCGTAGGTCGAGAGTGAGCCGCCACCCAGAACCTAACCACTGTTGCAAGGTTAGAGGATGACTAACACAAATTGTGCAGAACAACACATAGCTACAGTCTTTAACTGTACACCAGCAGAAGTGGGCAAACAAGGCAGGG
Source organism: Pygocentrus nattereri (assembly GCF_015220715.1). Taxonomy (NCBI): domain Eukaryota; kingdom Metazoa; phylum Chordata; class Actinopteri; order Characiformes; family Serrasalmidae; genus Pygocentrus; species Pygocentrus nattereri. Next base: position 27,331,834 of record NC_051213.1, read on the forward strand.
GGTTCTACTAAAGTAGACGGTGTGCCCACTCACCATCAATCTACAGTGAATTCATACTGATTCACAAAGCTTTGCAGTACGTTCAAGTGAAAGTCCTCTATAAGTTAATGCGGTGTAGAACATCTAGAGCCATGCAGTCATAATCAGTATAAAGGTCTTGAACTTTGCCTCTCACAGGTTTTAGAAGTCAATCATACAGTAATCTGATCTTTAATAATTTCAGTTTGTTTGTCATTGAGGTCCCGCAGAGATCTTGGAGCCTGACTTTGAAGGGATAATGAGAAAAAAATGAGAAAAAAAAAAACCTGACTTTTTTTATGCCTGAGAAGCTGGCAGGTATGTAGCGCACACGCTCACTCTGCGTGCTGATCTCACAGGCAATCCCTTATTAGATTCAATATCATCACTAGAGCAATAAAGAAAAAGGGTGTTTTTCATTCCTCTGTGAACTTATTAACAAGCTTACTTTATCCTTTAAGGCTCATACTTAATTGCGTTTGGAGGGGAATTGGAGCTCAGCTTGAATGCCTAATGAGTTTTGATTAAGACAAAGGGTATGTTTCGTATTATATATTTTATTCATACTTAATTTTTACAGTACTCGTCACAAATGACATATCTAATTTTTATACACTTGCTATTAGGAGTTCCAGCTACAAGCATGAACTACAGATGAATGACTAAATGTGGTCGATTGGCTTTGGTTCTAGTTATGGCCAATGGGCTCTGCTGGCATGAGATTCCATCAGCAGTCGTAGCTTGTTAAGATGAGTGATGTCACAGACTGACAAACGTGTACTTTCCAGCCTCTTGCCTCTCAGGGGGAGCAACAATTTATGACCATTTGTGTGTTTTGTGTTTGCTGGTGATGGGAGAGGACGGCACAGAGCTGATTAACCCTAGATGTCTGGCTATGCTGTTTAATTGTAATTACATGACTGATTTCTTAGCTCCTCAATCAATTATATTTACATTTCATTTACATTCTATATGGACATGTTTGAGTCCTCCCTTTTGACATTTTCAAAGCATAATAATACATCTTGTAAGAGTTTAGGATGAGATAATGTGATACTGCCCCATCAGTTACCCCACTAAGGTCAGCCCCTTGTTGGCCTGACCGCAGTCTCCATTTAGTCTCCAGTGGTCCAGACAGGGACCATGGACCATAAGCTATGACTCACATACCCTGCATCTACCCTGAACCAAGGGGGTCACACACGTCCGCTTACTCAGACCATTACTGGTCTCTATACAAAGCTGTAATGTGAATTGTGTACTAGTGGTTCTGATTAAATACTGGCACAGAGCACTCTGAATGTGTGCATGATGCTAGTGTTGGGACTCCTTGTTGTGGCCAATCCAGCAATTGGCTAATTGCGCTGACGTAACCGCTGGTGTGCTAAACTCATTTTGATGCGTGGAAGTCACAAAGGTGGTATTCTCAATAACAAATTAATGGTTCGTCAATTAAGACGGAAGTTACAGTACACTGTTGATGCCAGATAAGCGCCAGCCAATTACATTGAGTGAAGTGTAATGACGTACCAGCAAACTACACGTTTAACACTCCATACCTACTTCTAATGCATGGAGTTGTCTTGGCCCTATCCTTTATTTTACAAGAGTTCTCCATGATGCATAACTAGGCCAGAGTCCCAACCAATTCCTTCTGCTTTTTCCCCTTAAAACTTGACACTGACATAGTGTTATGTTTGAAAATGAGCAGAAGTACAGATAACATTCAGGCTGAACGTTGGCTTTGCTGCTACTGCTGTTTTTTAGTATTGTGACAGACCTTTGTCCATTTTTATAGATAATGATTTCTATTTGAGATTACTGGAGCAACTAGTAGATGCAGATTGCAGCAAGTGTGTGATGACTTAAGCACGCTGTTTTCACAGGTTTAATTGGTGACTTTAAATGGCCATTACTTGTTAGCTAAATTATCCTAGTAGGTCCTCGCAGTCTTTAAACACCAAACGTCTTACTTTACTGCCTATGTTTGGGCTGAGGGGAAACCTGGGTAAATTAGATTAGATTTTTATTTTGCTGAACTATTGCTTTAGTGCATGGAATCATCTTGCAAGATTTCTCCATGATGTATAGCAAGCTTGGTACTCCTTGAGTCTAACTGATGATCCACTTCTGCTTCTCTCTATAGAAACAGCTTTTTTGGGCGAGAAGTGCTGGACCTGCATTCATCACCAGTGAGCAGGTCTCGGTGCAAGCAAAAGTTCATTGTGGTAGGACCGCTGATATGCTCAGAAGTAGAATGGGAAGTTCAGCATCAGCAAAGAGGAGCAGGAGGAGCCTCCCTCCATAGCAGAGGATCCAGGGCTCAGTATCAGCCCAACCCCTTCAACTCTATTACCACTCTTGTTGCTACAGGGTGCTGAGCCGTGGTGAACTTTGACACCTGACTTATTTTCAAAGACAGCCTCTAACCCCACCTACCCCTCACCCTCCACCCGGCACTGTAGCTCTTCCATCTACTATGAGTTTGAGAGAGAGGAGTGAGGTGCAGGTGAATGGTTTTCTTTCTTTATTTATTCCTTTGCTTTTTTTATTTAAAGAAATATCAACCAGAAAAAAAGACAAGAAAAAAAGTCCAGCTAAAAAGGAAGAAAGTCAAAAATATTCAGTTTGAGGTCAAAACTGAAAATAATACATCACAATTAGCTCTTATTTTGTTGTTTATTTTCTTTCCTCAGTAAGGGCTTATTATCAGCTACACATGCTTTCAGTTCAGTCGTCTTCTTACAGTGGAAAGGATGGACAGATACACTAGCTCTGAAGCAAGAGTGAAGCTTGATTTCAAAGTTTTTAAGTACTGTTTATCTGATGGTGATACTTTTGGTGTGCTTGCATGGCTGTTAGGAGACCCAGTTTCTCTGTATCTCATGCAATTTATTGAATTCTTGTTAATTCACTTATTTTCCTTTGTCATTCCACTTCCTTATGCAAGTGAATTATTTTATATGCATATGTGTCTCCTTAGAAACATCTCCCAAAAAATAAATAACTTGTATTTAATGGATGTTTTGATTGAAAATTAAATAAATGAAGGGGGATCTCTCCATGGGTTATATTACAGTGTTCATTTCTCACACATCCGCAGATCTGCAAGCAATAAATGCACAGTGCAGCTTAAGTTTCTGGTTCTAGTGATCCAACAGTTAGCAAACACTCGAATTACTATAAGCTTTTTTAAATCCTCAAATCTTTAAACACCCTCCGAAAATCATTTACAAAACAATACCACCTGCTAAAAGGCTATATATTGAGCTGTGTACATCTCCATTCTTTTTCTGCCCTGAATCAATTGTTTTCGTTTTCTCCATTTTTTTCTTTTGTAAATCAATTTCAGCTCCAGGCTAGTCTTCCTTCTAGGCAGCGTCTGCTTTGATTCAGGCTCCCACCACAGCTTGGCGGAGAAGCGCAGGCAGCCTTGAGTTCTTTGAGGGATTTATAACACCCCCCCCGTTCTGAGCTTACCCGACTCCAACACTGACTTTATCTGCCGCCCTCAATGGGACCACTGACGATGTGAAGTTCTAAACTTTGGCATGATTCAGTGGGAATACTGTCAAAGCTCCGGCGCACCTTCCAAAGCAGACACACCTGCAGGGCCCATGTCCTTCAAAGGCCACAATCAAAAAGAGTTCATTATGAAATTTTGTCTGGCGCATTTGACTTTTCCTGTTGGAAGACAACCTTGGAAATTCAAAGTAGGCTAATAAAAGTTTGAACAAACAGGGTTTAAGGTGTGGTTGGTTTGTTCACTCGTTGAGAACAGGTTTAGATCAATGATCTTTGTTCTGTCTTTGTTTTATCACATGCTGAATGCTTAAAATCTCACATGATTTTGTTTGGCTCACTGATAACAAGAATTCAAAAGAAAGAGATAAAATTCAACCTGTAGTGTTTATAATGAGTCATTTTACTCACCTAGAAGACTTTAAATGTAGTGATTGCACCCCACAATATAAACCTGTACCACATTTCAATCTGCATTTGCACTGCACAAACAGGATTAGTTCAGAAGCAGCACACACTCCCTGTTCAGCACTTAGTTCATAATTTTTCACCTGGACTGGAGACAGAACAGAGCGTGATTGATTGTATAAGTGGTCTGCAGGACCAGAGACTCTCAATGGAGCGCCCTCCTGTTATCCCATGTGAAACAGCACCACCTCTTGTCAAGTAAGTGTACTGCATACATAATCCACTTTAATAGAGACCGTTGCCTTGTTCTTTCATTCACTGGCCACTTTTTAAGGTTTATACGAGTGGTCACTAATGACATCATAGAGGATGGATGGCACAAATTATGTGTCAATGGATGATCTACAGTTCCTAACTGTACACCAACAAGGTGGAGTTACAAGGTACACGTTTCTAAAGGAGTGGCTGTGGAGTGTAGCATAGAGATATTGACTTTATGGAGTAGTAATTAAATCTTAGATGAGCACTGAACTGTTAATTTCTCTGAAAACTTGCAGCAAGCCAGAAACTCTCAGTAGATTAGTGTGAGTCTGGTGTTCATGTGTCTGGAGCGAAGTGAGCAGGCCTGGTAGAGCATCAAAGAAAGTCAATGCGGTGGTTTGAGATGGAGCGTAATGGTGCTTTATAAACTTGTTAACAGGGAAACTCCTGCGAAGAACGTTTTAATAGCTCTCAGTTTGAACCTCTGGGTGTTTCAGCACTTTTTTCCTACACCTGTTTAACTGCCTCATAAAGAAGCCCATGTGTTGGTAATCTTAAATTTCCCTCCCACTGAATTAGAGGCTCATGTTAAATCTTTATTAACCCGTTAAATTGAGCTACTTGGCCGTAATTGCAAATGAACCAAAAAGAAGCGGATTAGTTTGTTTCAGTGGATATCTGTGGAAAAAGTTTTCTTAGAGGGTAGTTTTTGTGCATATTATTCTCTGCCTTTGAAATAAACCCCAACAAAACAAACACAAATTAAATTATTCTTCTTTTTTACTATGCTCAAATCTTTGGCCACACCTGGCTTTTCTGCATGTTGAGGTTTGGTTTCTCATGCCAGTTTATCATCATGGAAACCAGCATTTAGGAAGAGACAGCCCTGTATACACCCGCCACAATCACGCTGCACTGCACACAGCTCAGGAAAAAACACACAGATTAGCATCGGCCTTGCATGAAAGGAGGATGCTGGTGAGATTGGTGAGTGTGTCAGCATGAGTGTGCATTTAGCTCTTTGTGGGGACCAAATGTCCACAGGATCAGGGAGATTTATGTGCACCAGTGGTATAAGTAGTTGCTTAGTGCACCCAAAGTGCCAGCACTGGCATGTCTAGGATGTTATGAGCTCTTGTGCAAAAAGAACTTACTGGACCTGTATACAAATATCACCTTTAGTGAATACAAATGACAATACAATTTGCTTATTTACTCTCGTTGTGTCTCAAAGGCACACCACTCCACCCACATTAGCGTCTAATGTTAACAAAGACAACTTTGATGAATACGTAATGTTGAGGATTGTGAAGGATTTGTTGGAAGCAGTATGCATGGATGATTTGCATTATGAATAAGATGAAGATAAATAGATGTCAGGTCTGCCTGTGTAGTGTTCATGAAAGTTAACTGGTGTTGTATGCCATTAAGAAATTGGATCTTTGCATTAGTCACAGCTGTACAATAGTATCTGTATGAGTAACCTGTTAAAGATTTTTAGAGCCCTGGTCACGACAGACCCCCTTGTGTTATGGGCCCTAGTGTAATTGCTCCTCCTACCCACCCAGTAGTTACACGACTGTCATCAGGGGTCCCAGAGTTGTATTTTTTGCCCAGGATAATAGCAATACGAACCTTCTGACAATATGGGATCATGGGGGCACTAGCAGAATTGTAAGTCTTGGAGAGGTCTTTGTTTTTGACCATTATGTCACGAAGGCTTAGCTCTAATATTAAGTGTTCATTTGTGTGTGTGTGTGTGTGTCTGTCTGTCTCTCTGTAGATACACACAAATGCAGTCTAAGCCATATAGAAAGCATAACACTCATAGATGACACAAGTAAAAAAAACACAGTGTTCTAATAAATATAGTCTGGCAGCCTGGATCACATATTTGTACCTTTCAGCTTCATTTGCAGACTTGCTGTCTGTGTTTCCGTCTGTCTCTGACTGCCACCTTCTGACAGACATAATGTTCCCAGGTGGCTGACTGGGAGCTTACTGACAGTGTTTTGTCCAGCTGGCTGTAAATAAGTTGGAGGTCTGTTTAACCATCCCATCTAAAACCAGGAACTAAGCAAGCAAAACAACATTTTTTCCAAACTGGGAAGTGATTCACTACTGTTAGAACCAAGACACTGGAATAAATCTTTACCCCCAGGCATTGTGTCTTATCAATCATGCCAAACTGTGAACTGTACGAACACTTGAAATGGACTGATGGCATCTTGTTCACAATGTGTACTGTGATGTAAACACACACACAAAAAAAAAATTCTGGAAACATTTACCAGAATATTTTCTATAAAGTCAGAAAACAACACTTTTGTTGGAAAATCATGTTAACTTACAGTTGGTACAGATTTTGTGTATATAAGGAACACCTGATTCACTTCATATGTGAAATACGTTGAAATTTACAGTTTTATGTGCTAAACTTTTCTTCAAACAGATGATTTCTTATGAATTAATTATTAATAAAAACATCTTAAAGCTAACATTTTCCAACACCTTTTACTCAAGATGGAACAGATTAGGGTAGAGAATAATTTCAAATTTACACAGATTTTTTGATAACACTATTTTGAGTGGTCCTTTGTAGATGAGCAATACATTCTTTACAAAGTATCAGTAACACATCAACAACAAATTGATAAAGTAGCAGTAATGAAGCTTCTGAATACACAGGTATTTATCTTGAAAATGTACTGTTGATACAATACTTACATTAAGTAGATGTATTATTATGTTACATGAAGTAGACTTAATACATTACTTCTACTTACTGCGTTACACATAACCTAACCTTACCCAATCTGACGCTAATCCTAACCCTAATCCTAACCCTAACTTTGGCCCCAATCCTGACCCTAACCTTAACCTTAAAACCAAAACCTAATCTCAACCCTCACTCTGGCCTGATCCTAACCATGACCTTAACCAAAACTTAATCCAGTTAAGCCCTCGTTACAGAGTGGTGTCAGCAGTGTGTCTATAAAAGCTTGTTGAGGATGTTGATGGTCTGTATTAGACCTGTTACATGCTCAGTGACCTCTCCTCTCAGATTAACATCTACAGATACAAACTTGGACGCTCCAAATAAAGTGGAAAACATCTGAATCCAGCAGATTAGAAACAAACTGTATTTATTAATTAAAAGTCTCTTAATAATCTACTCTATGCATTAACTGCTGCTACATCATTGACATGTTGTTGAATGTACATACTATTCAATGTACATCCTGTTTATAGCGACACTTCAACTATTCACTGTACTTCTATGCTTTTGCATTTGTGATATTGTGCCTTGTATATTTTGGTATTTATTATTGTGCTTGGTGACAAAAATTCTGATTCTGATTAGATTCGGCTGATTCTGTGCTAGTGGCAGGCATGAAGAGAGGAAGCCTGGCCCTCCAAAGAAAATATGGAGAAGCCTATGAAGTTGGATGTACAGTGCTTCATTTGAAGCTGCCCTCAGATTAACAGTCGTGCCCCAGGTGTTTATGGGTGGATGCCTGGCCGCTCACTCGTTAAAAAACGATGGCATGTTTATTTTACATGGTGAGAGGAGGGATGGAATTAGGTGCTTTTACCCTACTGGCTTCAGATCTTTTCATGACTTGTGCTCACATTTGTTTTCTATTTAAACAGCGGTGTAGCTATTGATCTTTACGGTTCATTTAAAACACATAAGACTTCAGTTAATGCTGTATGTGATTTCACAGTGTGAGCAATGGCTGATGCATAAATAAGCATACATGTAGACATATTTACCATCCACTTTATTATAAACTCCTGTTGTGTAGTTCCACTTCACTGGTGTATAGAAATTATGCTTTTCCACTGGGCAGTATTACAAAACATGGTATGATTACAAATCTGAACCCACAACTATTTGCACCCTCAACCAGAACTGGTGTCTGGCCATCACATAACAGAACTGTGAGAGTTCTCTTGAGTTCTTTAGTGAGTGAAAGCACTAGGGGTACAGGTACACCAAGCGTATAGAAGCACTAGTGAACATCAGAGTGTCTAGCTTTAGTCTCAGCATCGCAGAAACATTTGCAGGGGTAACATCCATGAAGCCAAACTGACCTGAATTTTAATCCTCTCACAAGTGATGAGGGGTCAGGAGTTTGACTCTGACACTAAAGCAAAAGACGGAACAGAACAGAGAGGCTGACTGTAACAGCTCTGGGGTGTCTGCTTTCCAGTTTCATTGCACCACATCTGGCACAACACAGGAGCATGTACTTGCGTGTTTATTTTAACGGGCGGAGGATTTTAACAGGAATTCACTTCACTAAGCCACAGCGGGAGTATCAGGGGAAGCGTTGTCAGCCTGTGTGAAGTGCTATGGTGTGTATGAGGAGACATTTTATGTTTCTCATCAGATGGCCATATGCAGCATCAAAAGAGAAACACTTGTGCTATTTATAATGTAAGGACCACCTGGAAGGATGGTCATCCAGTTTTTATGTAACCAACAGTAGCGTGAAAAACTCTGCTCCCACCATTGTACCAGTGTGAATTATCCCAAAACTCTTTGCTGTCATATAAAACAAGAGGTGGACAGTGTGCGCATTTACATGTCCTCAATAATCTGATAACTTAAAAAAATCTGATTTTGTCAGTAATCCGATCAACGTGTTTACATACACTTGGGTAATCAGATAATGAGGAAACTCCAGGTCTACATGAGTCAGGAAATAATTGGATTTTTGCTTTGCAGCCGGCCGATAAACTCACAGTAGAAGATGTGACATAAATGTAATGTGACCCTCAAACTTCATGACACGGATTTAAAAAAAAAAAAACATTGCGCCACTTTTCCTGACTGTCACGATGGGTCCCTCCCAGTCCTATCCATGTGTTCGTATTGTGTTTTGGTCTAGTCCACATGTTTTCTTTGTTTTGGTTTTTAGTCCAGCCCCCTTGTTTAGTGTCTCCACCTGTTTTTCACCTGTTCCTCATCATCCCTGTGTTTTATTTAAGCCCTATGCTTTGCTGTTTGTTTTGTTGGTCTTTGTTTGATGTTTGTTGGCTATATGTATTCTCGGGTTGTTTGATTCTTGTTTGTTTATCATGTCTGCCCCCCAATCAAGCCGTGCTAGCTCAATGACCCTGGACTGTTTGGACTACGACCCTGGATTTGCCATAATAAATCTTGCTTTTCTCAGCACGTGTGTCCACCTTATCGCTCCACGTTACACTGACAAAATGAACACACATCATCTAGAAGATGAAAAAAAAATCCTTCATTTGTTGAGAATGTACTTGGTTTCAGCGCTGCTCCAAAAGTGTTTTGCTGCCATCTTGTGGTGACGCCGCTGGCTTATTTCCAGTACAGCAGTCTGTTTTTGCACATGAAGAGACTGAGAAATCTGAAAAAAAAAATCAGGTAAGAGTTTACATGCACTGAGAAATCTGAGTCAGAGTATGGTGTTTACATGACCATTTCAATAATCAGATAACTGCAGAAATCTGACTAGGATTATGGAGTGCATGTAAACACACTCAGTCACTATGGCATTTAGTCAGTTTAATGTATTTCAGCAACATAAAAATAGCTTTCTGACTATTTTCAAAAGTTAATTCCTTGACCAGACAAGTGTGTTTGTGAGGGAATTTTTAACCATAAGAAGCTAGTGGAACAGCACTGGTCCTTAGAAAGCACTGGACCATCACTACAGGCATGATATAAGAACCTAAAATGCTAGCTGGACTTCCTTCATGAGATGACACATTCATAGTGCAAGTGGACTTTCAAAGATGCTGCATGTTGGAGTTTAATCCAGTGTGTGCTCACATTAATGTTTATATGTGTGCCTCTGAAAATGTGCTAGTGTGTGAAGGTGAACCTGATGTGGGAATGGACAAACACATACAGTATATGAGGAAAAATGTGTGTGTGTTTGTGTGTGCATATGGGTGTGTGTGTGCTGTAGGTGGCCCAGGGAGCAGGCTAGCAGCAGCTGGCAGTAACTAACTGAACTCCCTCATTAATAAATGATCACAGAGTGCCATCTGGAGAGGACTCAGACCCTGAATGTGTGTATGTGTGGAGTCAGGGTGGCGAGCGCGAGAGTCAGCCTGGTCAACCCTGGACATACAAGACTTTGGTCACATACCTGCCCACTGAGGTCAGGGAGAGAGAGACAGACAGAGAATGAATAGGACAAGAGCCATCATCATAGAACTCTAATCATCATAAAAATATTTTAAATTCATATTCGTATCTCTCTATCTCTGTATCTCTCTCTGTTGCTCTTCTAACGGCTGTACTCCACCACTCTCCTTAAATGGCCTCCTCTGAACTTCCGCAGCTTTTTCTTGAACGCTTTCCCTTTTGTTCCACATGTTTGATCCTGCTATAAACCAAAGCATATGGAGAACTCCATACAGTACAGAACAGACGTCTGATTTACACTCAGGCCTCTTCTTTCTAAACACACCGAATCAGAAATCGCACAGGGACTTGTGTGCTCTTCTTTGGCCCATAATAATTTTCTATTTAGGTAATGACCATTTGAAACACATCAGTGTACTGTGTGTGTGTGTGTGTGTGTGTGTGTGTGTGTGTGAATTGATCACATTGTACAGTCTTTGTTTTTAATTTCCACCATTCAGTCAAAGAGGTATATATTGTATCATGCCTATAGTTAAGCTACAGCTGCACATCTAGTGGGAAATTATTTCAATAGTTAAATGAATATTTAGGAGTGGGAGATAATTACATTGGCTAAAAAGACAACATTTTAAAAACAATTTTAGGCCACATTGGTACACAGAAATGACATGCTCTCAAAATTACCAGCAGTTGGCAAGGGAAGTGATTTGCTTAATGAGGGTATGGCAAATGCAGATTGTAGTATATAACATATAGAAATAAAACAAGTTTTGGAGGGTGGTACCGTACTGTCAGGTGGAAAAAAGTATTTGGAGACTGTAGCTCATCTGTGAAAAATTCAGACATCCTCATCACAGGTCAATTTGTGCCACTCTTTTCTGGGTAGTTTTTGAGCGGTGGACCAACATACACTTGCTACCATGTCACAAAATACTATCAGGTCAACAGCAGCCCTGTGTTCAGAAACGGGAGAAAGAAGAATGATGAAAGTAGTAGAGGGTGACAAACTGTTCATGACAACAGCTGGGCTACAGTCTGTAATGTATGTAGAGGACCTGCAGAGTAGGTGAATCTTAAAGTTGCCAGTGAGTAGGTAACACTCTCTGTGGCTGTACTCCGCCACTCTCCTTAAACAGCCTTTTCTGAACTTCCGCAGCTTTTTCTTGAACTCTTTCCCTTTTGTTCCACATGTTTGATCCTGCTATAAACCAAAGCATATGGAGAACTCCATACAGTACAGAACAGACGTCTGATTTACACTCAGGCCTTTTCTTACGCTCACACTGAATCAAGTGCACAGGCACTTGTGTGCTCTCCTTTGGCCCACAGTCATTTTCTATTTAGGTAATAATCCATGCTTGAAACACACCAGTGTATTGTGTGATTGTGTGAATTGCTTACTTAGTTTATAAGTTTCTACTGTTGATGTCGCTGTCATAGAGGTATTAATACTGTGAACAACTATTTTGAGGCCTACTTTACAGTACTGTGAAAACAAGGCAGAGGCTAGCCTTCATTTACACATCATTTCCAGTCAAATTATTAATTTTTCAGTGTCAGAAAACTGAAAATTACACAGACGTCTCGACAACTAAATAAAATTTCATTTTTTGCATTATTTAATTGTATCCACGCTTTGCATTTCCTACACTTTCTGTTCTTTTCAGGAGAAATCTGCAAGGATATTTTTCCACATGTCCAAAGTATAGTCTTACAAGTTGGTTGCATTTTTTTACTCTGCAATATCCCAATAACTCCAAACACATTTAACAGTGTTGAGGTCTGGGGTGGCTATTCTATTGTTCTTAGAACACCAGTAGCATCATCGTTTGATTTCTTGGCAAATTTTCTGATCTTTTTTATGCAGTTTCTTTTCTCTGTGATAGCTTTTAGACAGCTCCACATCCTTTCAGACTCATAGTGTTGAGTCGTCTTCACAGTGGAAGATGGATGGACAGTAATACCTTTTGGATTTTTCAGATCTGGAACTTGATTTTCTCCTTTCTGTCAAAGATGTCAGGTTTAATAAGTGGGATTTCTTGCCTTATAAATGGGGTTGGGACCATCAGTTGTGTTGTGCAGAAGTCAGGTGGATACACAGCTGATAGTCCTACTGAATAGACTGTTAGAAGTTGTATTATGGCAAGAAAAAAGCAGCTAAGTAAAGAAAAACGAGTGGCCATCATTACTTTAAGAAATGAAGGTCAGTCAGTCCGAAAAATTGGGAAAACTTTGAAAGTGTCCCCAAGTGCAGTCGCAAAAACCATCAGGCGCTACAAAGAAACTGGCTCACATGAGGACCGCCCCAGGAAAGGAAGACCAAGAGTCACCTCTGCTGCGGAGGATAAGTTCATCCGAGTCACCAGCCTCAGAAATCGCAGGTTAATAGCAGCTCAGATTAGAGACCAGGTCAATGCCACACAGAGTTCTAGCAGCAGACACATCTCTAGAACAACTGTTAAGAGGAGACTGTGTGCATCAGGCCCTCATGGTAAAATAGCTGCTAGGAAACCACTGCTTAGGACAGGCAACAAGCAGAAGAGACTTGTTTGGGCTAAAGAACACAAGGAATGGACATTAGACCAGTGGAAATCTGTGCTTTGGTCTGATGAGTCCAAATTTGAGGTCTTTGGTTCCAACCAGCGTGTCTTTGTGCGATGCAGAAAAGGTGAAAGGATGGACTCTACATGCCTGGTTCCCACCGTGAAGCATGGAGGAGGAGATGTGATGGTGTGGGGGTGCTTTGCTGGTGACACTGTTGGGGATTTATTCAAAATTGAAGGCATACTAAACCAGCATGGCTACCACAGCATCTTGCAGCGGCATGCTATTCCATCCGGTTGGCGTTTAGTTGGACCATCATTTATTTTTCAACAGGACAATGACCCCAAACACACCTCCAGGCTGTGTAAGGGCTATTTGACCAAGAAGGAGAGTGATGGGGTGCTGACCTGACCTGAGCCCAATCGAGATGGTTTGGGGTGAACTGGACCACAGAGTGAAGGCAAAAAGGCCAACAAGTGCTAAGCATCTCTGGGAACTCCTTCAAGACTGTTGGAAGAACATTTCAGGTGACCTCTTGAAGCTCATCAAGAGAATGCCAAGAGTGTGCAAAGCAGTAATCAAAGCAAAAGGTGGCTACTTTGAAGAACCTAGAATATAAGACATATTTTCAGTTGTTTCACACTTTTTTGTTAAGTATATAATTCCACATGTGTTAATTCATAGTTTTGATGCCTTCAGTGTGAATCTACAATTTTCATAGTCATGAAAATAAAGAAAACTCTTTGAATGAGAAGGTGTGTCCAAACTTTTGGTCTGTACTGTAAGTATAGATAAAGACATGCAAGTTCAGCAAAAGAATGAATTACACAGTGTTACACACAACAATGTTAAAGTGAGCTAAGTAAATTAGTTTTGCTTAGCTTGGTTGCTGACAGTTCACTTGTTAAATTACTCAAATTAAACAGGATTGGGCAGTACTCAGGTTTCAGATTAAAAACATTCTGTGAAAATATTAATGCCTTTGTATAACATCACTCTTATTGTTTCATCAAAGTTTGCTACTAGACATGCATGCAAACATATAAATCCTCAAGAACTCTCAGTTGCTCTGACTAGCTCCTACATTAGCTTTAACATTAGCTCATCTGAAGGAGCAGCTGTTTTAGCTCAAATCTTCCCCTGTTTAGACATAAAGACCTACTGCTTTAATACTCTGCAGCTAAAAACATCCTGGCTTGATTAACGTAAACATGGGTTCCAGAATCCATTATTATTTAAATTTCATTTTGTTAGTTCTTAAGCATGCATGGCTCAAGTGAGCATCTGGTAAATGCAGTTTATTCTTGAACAATAAAATATTTTAAAAGATTCTCCTCTAAGTACTTTTAAACTTTCCTTTGTGCTATTGAGCTTTTTAGTCTTTTAGCAGTTCTACAGTGGCTATCTGGTAGCCTGAGCTGAAAGGTTGACACAACAACAGTAACTTTAACAGGAGTCAGAGTTAAACAGCCCTACTTACACTACACTACCTACACTATAACTGGTTATTTACAAAAAATTGTGAATCTGCCAATCGGAACCTAATGCTATTAATTTGAATCCACTAACCAAGTCTTACACGGACCTAGGCCTCTGAGCCTCTATTTAGCCCTCTTTATATGAAGGAGCAGACTCATATAGGCCTAATATCATGTTTCACATCAACATATCCAGTTGGAGAGAGTGAGGTCATCTTTGTGGTGCAACAAGCCTTGGTCAGTCTGTAGACAAAGCCCTTGATGCCAGATTAATGTGAAGATGGTGGGATTGTTCAGTAAGGTACCGTTGTACTGTAATGCTGCCTTGTCCTTGGGAAAGAAAAAATTTGCATAGGTCAAAGCAGGTTTGTTCCAGCCAGAGAGAAAGAGAAAGAGAGAGTTCACACAGGGGGCGATTGAGGACACAAATGAAATGCAGGCCTCCGCCGAGAGCCTCTTTTGAGCAAAATAATCACAGGGCCTTGACCCCACACAACCCTGATGAAAAATTCATGTGGTAGTTTTAGAGGGGAAAAAGGGAGAGGTGGGAAATTTCCACCACATTATGAAATGATACTTATTCATGGTTAAAAGTGCCAACTGTTGCACTACTTGCCTTGTGTAATTTGTTTCACACATTCACCTCATTTTCCCTCCTGAGCCATATGTTGCTTAATGTAGTGCCTACATGATATTGAATCTATCAGATAACTTGTGTTGACATGGTTCTTTGATTTTTTTTTAAAAAACATATTTACAGTAGCTCTTCAGATTAATTAACTACAGATGTTCTGACTACATGAAATCAATGTTTCAAGGTCAATTTGACTTACATACAGTAATTAGTCAAAGAACAGGTATAATATAACTGCTTTTAGATGATCATGTAGTTACTACACATTGGTGTGACTCTTGTAATTACACAAATGTTATTTGATTAGGCATTCATGAGCTCATCATCTGCAGTAATTCAACTTTCCATCAACGTGTTAATTGTAGTTGATTATGCACTGTAAGAGTAAATGGAATGTAAAATGAAAGTGCGGAAAAAGTGGGAAAAGAAAAAAAATAACAACAAAACACAGTTTTATTTTTGTTACCTAATGAATATCCAGAGAATATATACACCTCAAATCTACGCATGTGTTTTGTCTTTGTACTTATGAACAAACAAAAAAGTATACATTTTAGAAGTTTATAAGTTTGTGTGATAGGTTTTAAAACATGTTGTTGGCTGTTGCAGTCACAGTAAGAAATGTGTACAGTAACAAATGATTAGCTGTTTGCGGCATTGTGGTTTCATTTTGGCCAGCTTCTCTTGGCAAATCACCTTCAGTTCTCCAAGGTGTAGTAACTCATGTAGTAACATTTAGTAACTCATCTGTTGACACAGCTTGTGTTAGCCATCCTCTAGACCTTCACCTGTGGTCAGTTTCTGACCAAAGAGCAGAACAGAAAATGTATGATTGCAAGTATAAGGTAGGTGTATCTAATAAAGTGGGCAGCCAGTGTATAAGAGGGTTCAAGGCCAAATTCTACTTGAAGGTGAAAAAGGGCCCTTTCTCTAAATTTGTCTCTTGTTCTTTTATTCTCTCCCTCTTTCTTTCTCAGTCTCTCTCTACATAACAATGAGAGCATTGTGAATACATGCTACGGCGTTGAAAGCTCCAAAAATGGATTTTCAAGTTCAGGTTATTACTCTCCTTTAAGCTCACTCTTAATCATGCAGCAATCCTGCAGCTGTCAGGGATTGGGAGCTTGCTGGATCGATCCATGCAGAATTTCAGCTTTTTTATTTAATCTTCAGGACTGTAGCCACCCAGCTTAAAGTGGTTTGTCTGCTGTGCCAGAACATGCCAAAGTAGATGTGTGTATGTGTTTATCTCTTTGTGGGTATCAAATAATAATAATAATAATAATAATAAATAATAATAATAATAATAATAATGAAACATGATCATCTCTGTTCAGGCTATATAACTCAGTTCTACACACAATACTATACAGAAACTCATCACCTCCTAACTCATATATTGTGAGATGTAATACCTGCATGAAACCCAGAGATGAACCCTTTCTGATCAGTTCTTAGAGCATCGCGTTATGTATGTGTGTCTGATTAGATTGCTTTCAAACAACATTGCTCAGTAATGTAAGTAGTATCAGACAAATGAATGTACACAGTCTTCCTCTTACCCCAAATGTAATTAATCTACCAAAATGTGGTTTTAGTCAGTTTGTATAGTTTCAGTTTTATTTTCAGTGTTTCGCTCCCCGAAAAGGGACCTTACAGCACACTGCGTCACTTCATACGAAGAGGAAGAAGAATGGAGCAACTTCAATTATGCTGGAAACACTGATTAAACGAAGTCTAGGTTTAAAGACATTTACTGCAATTTATTCTACCTTTTCCTTTTGTTAGGAAATATGGTGTACAGTTAGAGATGTTAGTACTTTACTGAAGGACAACATTTGTGGAGCTACAAGACTGATAACCTGCATTAACATTTATAAAGGCTTAAATTCCATCACCAGTACACTTGCCTTAACATAGCAAAGAACTGATTGGTCAAACAGGTACTGGTTGATAACCACAAGTCATGCTGGACTTGACAGAGGAGAATTTTGGAAATGGTTAAACAAACACACAAACTAATATTAATGTTTTTCTAAGGACATAAATGTGTGCTTGCAAGATAAATAGCTTTTTAATTCAAACTCCTCAGGTGCCTCACAGTTTTGCACAGTACAGTACGTAGGTGTCATGTAACCTTTTGAATGCAACCCTTCAGTAAAGTGTGACTGTAAGAAACTATATTTTACTTTATTGTCTCTATTAGTGAAATTTAAATATGCAAATATTACAGTAACCACACTGTGCCTGATACACTCGTACCACTGCACACACTACTGCCATACCACCAGTAATTGTACATTAAAAAGCACAGATGTGTGACCTCTGTGTATTTATGTTCAACAAAACAATAACAGGGTGTGGCATACACTCATCCCCTGGGCTTCAATAATGGTTGCAAGAACCAGCAGGAAGGCAGGGCCCGAACCCCAAGAGAGAATGAAGCCCCACGAGGATGGTGGAGAGAGGAGAACCAAGCTGCAGTGTAGCAAACTCAGCCAGGGTCGCAGAGACATCCTGAGATGCAGGTGGCGCCTCATCTACGTCAACTGATGCAAGCGGGGATGTCAGTATGACCCCAGCTGTGTCTGAGCTCCTACCTAAACCACAGCTTGGTTCTCCTCTCTCTACTGTCCTTGTTGGACTTTGTTCTCACTCTGGGCTTGGGCCCCGCCTCCTGTCGGCTTTCAGGCAATTATAAGAGCCCAGGGGACAGGCACATGCAACACAAGGCCATCCAAACTTTTGCATATGACTGTGCATAGTGGACCTCTAAGGTAAGTGAACCTCAGAGAATGGAAGTAAAAAAAAAAAAAAAAAAAGATGGTAATTACATGTTAGGTAACAGGACATAACAGGAAGTGTTATAACACTAAAACATAGACACACATTTGCATGACTTACTAACGCTAGCATATGTTCTCACATTCTGTCAGGCCAACTACCTGTATCTTCTGAATCAATTATTGTCCATCCATTTATTAACACTTTATGCTGTGTTTCATGAGCCTCGAACACCATCCATTTGTAAGTTGGCCCCGGAGTGTGATGTAGGACCACCTCTCTGCATGGCATCTGCTGCCTTCATAGGCTTCAGGAGAACCTGCCATCACAAATGTACTCGGCCAGCCCACAGCTTCATGCAATAACCTCTACCGCCACTAATTAATCCTTCCCTGTCAGCGAGGCCAGTAGCGCATGCAAGCCATTAACTGCATAATCACAATGCTAATGGTCCTAGAGACGATCATTACTGCAATCATCACTCCAATGTTATCACACATCTAACATATTAGATGTGAATTGTGCTTAAAGCTGATTACGGTTTGAAGTCTCTTGCTGTTGTGGTGAAACACAACTGCCTCTTCTTTTTGGAGGTGATTTGCATGGCTTTCTTTTCTTTTTTTCTCAAAAGTAAATAATTTTACATTCACAATCGTTAAAACAGCTTAATGCTTCAACTTAATGTGAAAGTGGATCATTCTTTAAATGAACACACGTTGACGCTGCTTGAGAGTGCAACTGGAGTTTGAGAATAGCAAAGATCATATAGATCTGCTTTACTTTTACAACATCTTTACCAAAAAAAAAAGTTTTAAAATAACATTATTTCAGCCTTTTATTGCTTTTTTCATGTAGCTTTTCCTTATCACCTCCTGGGTTCTTGCTTGTCAATCTCAGTGCTTTTCATCCTGTGTTGTACTTCAGTGCTTTACTATCATGTGAAGTTGTCCCTTAAATTTACATTCTCTTATGTGATGCCAGAGGCTACCAGCTTCTAGCAATAAAATCTTTAAAAATGGACAACAAAATGAATGAAATTCAGGCTTCAAAATAACTACTATTCTTTTTAGCTGTGCAAAAAACTTCTGTATATTTTTGTAGATAACAGCATGCCACAATATAATCAAGCTGGAAACACTTTCTTTTACAGTTAGGTTCTAGGTCTTAACCCCTTAAAATCCCAGGGTTATTACATACTAAGTCTTATTATTCAGTAACTCCAGTGCAAACTGGTTAAACTATTATAGAAGTCTGTCATAAAACTCTGGGAACTGGCGGTGGGCCCTGGCCTTTGAATGGGCAATCAGTTAAGTGTGAGGTACAAACTACAGTCCTACAAGAGATAATTAATTAGTAATAATAAGATAATAATAAGATAATTAGATAATTAATTTGCCTCATATGATGATAAATTTTGAGACACTGAAATGCCAAACAGATTCTAGATATTTAATGAGTAAATATAGAGGACAATCAAGTGCATGCAATTATTTTAGGTAAAATGATAATGAGTACCAAGACAGGCTGAAACTAAATTACACTGAAATTACTAAAATGGTCCATGTATAAAGCTGATAAAGTATAGTATAGTGTAAAATATCTCGGTATTTGTAGTAACAAAGTACGTTAAAACATGCACTTGCCACATAGGACTGAAACACCTCCAAGTACTGGGTATGATATGTGGTGTAAAATTATGCCAAAAAGTAGAAAGATAGTTTTCTGAAGTAAATTGACCTATATTAAGAATGCTTTCTTTTACAGGCCAGATTCAGTGCTGTTTATCGGTAATAGACAGATTCTATATAATACTTTTTATATTGTATTTGCATATTTTTGTACATCATATAACTACCCAGCACTTTTTCACTGCAAGCACCGTGAGTTTGTGTCACACACTTATCCAGCTAATAGCCAGCGTTTTGGGCATTTCAATGTAATTTAGTTAGAGTGCTTAGGGGTTTGTCATCATGTTACCTAGAATATGTTCAAAAAATTCTTTGGAGTTTGTACCTTATACTTATCTGATTAATATTTATAGCTTAAAGGGACTGTAAAAGAAAGCATTATGTACAAGTCTATTTGCGATTACTTAGCAGGTCAGTATATTTGAGGTAGGTGAATGATGATTTAGGAATGCTGTCTACACAATGCTATTTCGTGAGTATATTAATTATTAGCTGCATTAGCCTTGTAGCTTCAGTGTAAAAGTAACGAAGCAAACTCCAGACGCCGAGCATGTCTTGGCTGATCGACTACATTTAAGGTAAGAAGAAATGGTGTAACTTTCATTTTTTTGCTTACGTTTTCTTTAAAAGGGATCTCACTTCCACTGTGTTTGCCTTGTTACATATCTGTGGAAATGATTGGCTCAAAGAGACTGTCGGACGTTGACTACCTGACAAATGATAAAACTAGCTGTGAAACATCAAATGGAGTGTAGTGCTCTTGTCGACGGATGAAGGTTTTGTTTACTTTCTTTCGTTCACTAACTCTCATAGTCTTTTTTGACTGTGGTGTCTGAGACTTGCATGATATCAAACAGTCCACTGGGAACTTCTCACCTTGACAGCATTTGTGCGACAAAAGCAGCACTTTTCTTGTTGAATCTGTGGCGAGCCACCTACTGAGAGAGAGACAGAGAGAGAGAGTCTGACTGACAGCTCAGAGAACCATCCCCATCTAACCTTCTTTCACACCTGACAGCTTCCTTAACGATGAAGAGGACAGTTAAGGCCAGTTTAACCACAATAAAGACTCAACTTTCAAAGCAGGTTGTTAACAAGGAAAATGCAGAAAGAGGTCCGCTGTGTTCCGAAAGGAACATCTAGAGATGTTTCTACTTATAGTTCTAATCGTGGACCATAAAAAATAAAAAATAACTCTGAAAATAGGACTGGAAATAAATGTACAAGTACAAAGAAATTTCAGTTATCTCTATCAACGACATGAGCCATTTCTAAAAAGGTGACTATCAAAATAATTTTTTTTTCTACATTTGCATGCAAATGTGGGGTAAGCTGTCAAAAAGTGCTATAATCAGGAATGATTAGCATAAGCATGTGACTCTGAAAATAAGGCAATTCTTAGCCTCGCCCCAGGCTGATTCGAAGAAACTAATCCTTAATTGTGTACATGTCTGGCATATTTATGCTAATACAGAGCAGGTCCAGCCTGGTGGGGCATGAAAAAGGCTCTAACGAGCTCGATGCTTTTCCACCTTCTCTGCTTTTTTAAATTTTTCCCTGTTTAATGGAATTACGATCAAAGCCTCGTGATTGTGTATTATGCGTTCCGACGTCAGTCACTCATTTCTGGGTTAAATTTGATCTTCTCAAGGCTTAAAGGACTAAAATAAAGTATGCAGACTGCACCCGAGGATAAGTTAAAGGGATGAGAACAAAATACATACAACCAGCACAGGGGGGGAGACAAATGTGTTTTCTTTTTTTATTGCCAGATTTATCTTTTTGTTTATGACTTTCAAGTGCCTTGAAGCGTGGCATTTTGTGTTTCAGTAGAATCTGATCTTTGGCTTTGAGTAAGAGAGCAGGGGAGGATAAGAAATGTGTAGAGAAGCACAAAGAGCCAAGTTAGTAACTGATGTACAGGAAATTGCTCTGCAAAGGTGGTGTGGCTTATGGGCTTGTGATAAAAACACATTTAATTCAATGACTTTTTTGGAACTATACAGCATATTTTATGAGCACTCACCCAACACACCATTACAAAGCCCTATGCTTGTACCAGTGCCACACTTATTACTGTTCCACTACCACATCAGTAAGAAAGGTCAACTACCTAAAGAATACCTGGCCAAAAGCAGTCCTGTGGGCAGAGACGGAACAGTGATGAATGAGGTAGAGCATGATTGTTGAACTCGGGTCCTAGAGGGCCACAACTCTGTAGACAAAAGATGAAGGCCTTTAGTTAATGAGTTGAATCAGGTCAGTTACTTGTGGTATAATTCAAGAACTTGTTCATGACAACAGATGTGCTACAGTCTGTAACTGCACGCCTAGTGTGATATGCCAAAGCTTAGTCTGCTTAAATGACAAGTTTTCTTGATTTTCTAAATGAAAATAACACTTCTACAGAGAACATACTTCTCAAGCACATTCTAATGCACATGCTCTGTTTGCTGACTATAACGCATTAGGGAAAAATTGGCATAAAATGTGGCCTGTGCAAAAGTTACGGCATGTTTTACATTGTGTTAAACTCAGAAAAAAGGGTAGACCTCATAGAAAGCAGACATCCAAGATAGGAGTTTCTAATAAGGTGGATGGTGAATGTATTTGGCTTTATTATGGCACTGAAATTCATATGATTGTGTAACTGGATGGTTACAGTATTAGACATGTAAACCAGTGAGTCACTGCCTGTTTATGAAGTGTACAAATGTTGAGTGTGGGATTTACTAGAAGAAACATTGAAAAATATGCAAATTAGTTTGAGCAAACACCAAAATATGAACTTGGTTCTGGATGTTTACATATTCGCTAATAGATGTTGGTGGATGGTGATGGAAGAAATGATTACCTTGCTTATAAGGTTCCAGCTGTTGCTCAGCATTCCTTGTTGTGTCTTCCATCATGAGAAATTTTATATAGCAGAAGATCTAGACTCAGAATAAAAAAGAAACCTCTTGTTTATGTATTTGTTTTCCTGTGCATCTGTCCCAAACCACAATTACATAACAGGAACCTAGTCTGTGCATCCAGAACTCCATTTTTATATATTTTTTAGATTGTTTTGGGACAGTGACAGTGACACACATTTCTGGTCAGTTTAAGCTGTTGTCCTGCAGAGTCCTGCGTTAATAAACATGAGTGTGTATGTGCATGTGCACTGTGCCGCCCTGGTCTCATATATTCAGACAGGTTCAGACATGTCCTCACTGCCTCACCTTTACCCTGGTGCTCCTGACATTTTTACAGCCCTTGGGGCCTTCATATAACTTTTGAATGATGGCACAGCTGGCACAGACAGGGGCCTGTCTGCCCACGAACAGACAGGGCCGTGGTGCTGGGGTCATAGAGGAGGGAGTCCTTGACCGTGAGGGTCCTGAGAGGGTCTTGAGGGTCCAGACAGCAGGTCAGCAGAGAACGCAGTATCACTGACAGTGCCAGGGTTGGCTCTGATATCTTTGGAAGACTTATAGGGGAATTTGCTTCACTTCTATGAAAGATTCAACCTATTCTGTGGAGATTACTAGGCTGTAATGAAGAGGCCCAAATGTTTGGGATTTCTTAGATTAGATTTGCATGGTGAAATGTATCTGCAATTTTCCTCGCTTTAAACCTACATTGTAGTTAAGTTTCATAATGTACAGCCACTTGCAATCCACTTAATCAATTGCAAGAATCTCAATATGAAACAAATTTCCTGAAGCACCATTACACATTGCATGATAACAGTGGATTTCATTGCACTGGATCAGTGGAAAAGAAAAGAAAACAGTAGATGGTGTATTGAAAAGAAGGCACTCATGTTTTTTAATTGTTTAATGTAACTACCAAATTACAAGGAGATTTTGTTTCAAGCAACTCATTAGTTGTGAAAGTGTCAATAACTAAAGCCATCTTCATGCTTTAGATCTTGAGATCCCCTGAACTATGCACTCTTATATCAAACGCAACCAAACATTTCAGTTTTTGGTGTATGATGGGTCAGTGTGCCGTGGCCTTTAGTCTATAATATAAGTAAGAACATCTTTTGGAGATGATGTAACTTATGTGACTGAAAGGTAACATGTTCTATGAAACTGCTGGTGTACGTTTAGAGACCATATCCTGTACATGCACAATCTGAGTTAGCCATTCACTCTTTCACTGATGGTCAGTTTCTGAGCACAGAGCAGCTCTTAACTGGATATGGATGGTGAACTATTCGTAACCTAGCAATGACACTGACATCTGTAAAAACTCCAGGAACACTACTGTAGCTAATACACTCATACCAACACTACACACTACCCTATCACTACCATCTCAGTGTCACTGCTGTGTTGAGAATGATCCGCCTGCCAATTAATATCTGGTCATCAGTATTCCTTTCGTCAGAAACTTACCAGTGATAGGGTGGATAGTGACTTGTGCAATTCATTTTGAATGAAAGGGTGAGAACTAGGGTCAGGGTAGGGCAGTGTGAGATGAGGCATAAGCTCAGGAATACTGAAATAGATGAAGTTTATGTTTATGAGTCTAGTCTTATTTGCAGTACTAACTCTTCTCACAACTCACTCTTTCCTGTTTGTAACCACACATGGCTTTTACCACTCATAATAACTTTCAGTGCTAAATTTATAAATATATATCATTATAAATCATATGAATTATTCATTACAAACATGGTCTTAAAAAGAAATGCTAAGTGTAATATAAACAGAAATCCAACCCTCACACTTAACTTTGTAATTAGTGGTTCGGATTAAGCTCATCTGTTCAGTTGACAAGGACAAAACTAGTGAAGGGAGCAACCTGTCGGGTCTGCGACTCACGAGGCAGATCCAGGACCAAATTAGTGGCTACTGGATGACACCACCTTGAGGCTGACCAAAAGACAACTGTTCCTGCTCTAAGACCCCGGTGACCTGGCTTTGTTAGCGCCTCCTTAATATTTTGGAGAGTGTTTTCTCCTTTCCTTTAGAGACAGCAGAGGGGGTCAGTGCTACCTCTGACAGTGCCAGGGTCTTCCCTCTGGTGCTTGTTAAAACGACAGCTCTTTGCTGTGTGAGTGCAAGCAGCTCCCAGAGAGCACAGAGGCTGAAGGCTGGTGTCAAGGGTCTTTGTCTCTTTCAGGGCTTCATGTGGCAACCTGTCTGACCAATGCACTGCGAAGGGACTGCACATGTAACAAGAAGCTTTGAGGGGCATATGTGCCATGTTCAAACACAGGCTTTTGGAAAAGAATACAGATGCCCAAACAATGATGCTTATATATATATATATATATATATATATATATATATTAGTATCATGTACACAACTTGCTGTATATAGATGTAAATTGAATGTCCACTTTATTAGAAACAATTCCTTTCTACTTTTGGGTTATTCTTATATACATAATAAATACTGGGCTCCAAATTCAAAAAAATAAAATGACTGAAACATAATGTTTTCTTTTTTAGGGATATGCAAACAGTGATGCCTGGTTGAATAATTAAATCAGCACTAAGTAAGGCCAAGTAAGAAGTCATTTTAACATTGAAAAAATGAAGTAAAGAATACTGTTAAAAGCATCAGAAAAGTAAAAAGTAAAAGAAAACACTATGGTGTCAGTCAGAGGTGTTGGGTCGGATTTCTCTTGGGTTTTATGAACCATGTCATAATTCTTTACTTCTTAAACTCACATGGACAGGCCTAAAAAGAAGGTCTTAAATGCAATATCAACATTATACTAATGAAGATGGATTGATTGTAGTAAATAGTTCAGTTATGTCCTCAGAAGATGAGTCCTTCACCCATCTTTAGATGTTTTCAATCATCAGATTAATCTGCTTGGGAAACAGGTCTGATGCACAATCAATCTTCTAAGCTACTTCTCCTGGATCGTGGGGGTGCTGGAGCCTATCCCAGCTGTCATCGGGCGGAAGGCAGGAAACACCCTGGACAGGTCACCATTTGATCACAGGGCAGAGTTTAACAGTTACAAGCAATACAAAATTTAATACAAATAAAAAAATGTGCATTAATGAGAAAAATGCTAAAAAAACACTAAAATTGAATTAATTGAAACTCCAAAAATGTTTGGTTGTACAAAATAGAGCTCCAACTGATCTATTCAATTAGATTTTTATATTTTGAGTCTACATGATGACGCTATAATATTTATGGACATGTTTTGTCAGAATGATCCTTCCACTTAGTGGATAATTTATGAGGTCCACCAACTCTTTACACTGACTGACTAGCAACTTGGTTCAGAATCACCCTTAAGTGACTAAGGCTGCTTTACTATAAAATTTCTTAATACAGTAAAAAATGTTGTAACGCGCCAAGCAGATTCAGACGCTTACAGACGTAAAACACAAAGGAGGCTTTCCTCACAAAACAAGCATGGGTCAATTCCAGAAAGTACAAAAGAAGCAAACACACAAACATAACACCAGGTGGAATGTCCAAAAAGGGAGAAGCAAAAACGGAGTCAGGAAAACAGGCAAAAGGTCAAAAATCAGAAATCATACACAAGGGCAAATAAGCTGAAGGGTTAAAAAGGGCAAAGTTGAGAAATGAAAAGCAAAGGTCTTAGGAATCCAATGAGGTATTCGGAGGATGTGTGACAACCAGGCCAATGAGGCCAACCAGGACGACCACCACGCTCACTGCCGGAATTCCTTCTCAGCATCAATTCTGCTCCCAAACTCGTTCACTTCTCTGCATTCAAGAATCCATAGCAGGAACATCAGAAGAAGCACCTGTCCATGGTGCTAGGGGAGGTTACACTGGAATGGCATTAAACCTGTAACAGAATTAGTAAGTGAATTTTGGGCCATCTCAGCCAATATCTGGACCAGTCTGTATGGTTCTCATGACAAAAAACCCTTAAGAATTTACCCATTTCTTGGTTCATCCTCTCACATTGTCCATTAGATTGAGGATGATACCCTGAAGTGAGACTAATAGATACTCCGATACTATCAAATAATGTTGCCCAAACTTGAGAAGTAAACTGTCCTCAGGTATCCCAAATAAACGAAAAATGTGGTTAAACATGGATTCTGCTGTCTGGAATGCACTAGGAATGGATATGAATGGGACAAACCTGACACTGCGGGAAAAGCGGTCAATGATAGTGAGGATGATAGTATTGCCTTGGGATTCTGGTAGATCAGTTACAAAGTTTATAGCAATATGTGACCAAGGTTGTTCGGGTAGTTTTAAGGGGGACTATTTTACCTGCTGGTAAGGACTTGGGTGTCTTGCACTGGGAACATGTAGAGCATGAAACTATAAATGAGTGTATGTCTTTATGCATGGATTCCCACCAATATTTGTGGGACAAGAGCTGACACGTTCTCATTTCTTTCAGGTGGCCAGAGGCTAGAAATGAATGTGCCCAAGTGATAAGCTGTGTGTGGCGTGGGTGCATATGTCTTATCAAGAGGGCACTGGCTAGGAAGTGCTATGTTAGCTACCTCCATCATAATGGCCTCATCTATTTGCCATCTAATGTATGAAATTGACACTTCAGGAGGAAGAAAGCATGTAGGGGTAGCTGGTTCAGTGACCGAATTGTCTTTTTGGTAAATACGAGAGAGTGCATCTGCCTTGGTGTTTCTGGAGCCTGGTCGATATGTAATGCTGAAATGAAAACGAAAGAGGAACAAGGACCATCGGGCTTGTCGGGCATTCTATCTATGTGTCTAGCATTACATAGATATTCTATGTTTTTGTGATCTGTCAACACAACAAAAGGATGATTCATTCTCTGCAGCCAGTGGCACCATTCTTCTGAAGCCAGTTTGACAGTTAGTAATTCTCGATCTCCTATTCCATAATTGCGTTCGGCGGGAGATAATTTATGTGAATAAAAGGCCACTGGATGTAATTTCTGAGGAGTCCCTCAGCACTGGAACAATATGGTCCCTATCTCTGTCTTGAAGGCACCCACCTCTACTATAAAGGGCTCAGACGGTTCTGTGTGTTTGAGAATGGGGGCAGCTGTGAAGGCTTCTTTTAATTTCTGAAACGTGTTCTCTGCTTGTACTGAGCACTTAAACTTCTTGGGACCACCTTTTAGTAGGGATGTAAGAGGGCAGCTATTGTGCTAAAATTATGAATGAATTGGCGGTAGAAATGAGCAAATCCTAAGAATCTCTGCAGCTCTTTAACTGAAGATGGAGCTGGCCACTGGAGAACTGCATCTACTTTCTGATTATCCATGATGACTCCTTGAGCACTAATTACATATCCTAAAAATGAAACAGATTCTAGATTAAATTACATTTTTCTCCCTTCAAAAAACAAGTTGCTGTCCAACAACCTCTTCAACACTGAACAAACATGTTGGACAATGGTGGCCTTATCAGGGGAGTACACTAGGAGGTCATCTAAATATGCAGTTACATATTTATCCAACGTCTTTTAGTACCTCATTGACAAATACTTGAAAGACAGAAGGGGCGATAGAGAGCCCGAATGGCATCACTAAGTATTCATAGTGCCCCCTAGTGGTCATAAATGCAGTCTTCCATTCATCCCCTTCCTTTATTCTAATCAAGTTATAAGCATTCCTGAGATCTAATTTAGTAAAGTATCTGCCACCTTTGAGTTGTTCTATTGCTACCGAGACTATAGAAAGAGGATATGGATATGTCTTGGTAATCTGATTGAGGGCACAATAGTCTATACAGGGACGTAGCCCACTATCCTTTTTCTTGATGAAGAAGAAACTAGATGCAATGGGAGAAGTGGAGAGTCTAATGAAGCCTTGTTCCATTACTTAGTGAATGTAAGTATCCATGGCTTTCTCTTTGTCTTGAGTCAGAGGCTAGATCTTAGCTTTGGGAAATGTGGGGTTATCTACTAATTCAATAGCACAGTTATATTCTCTGTGTTATTGAATATACACATAACACAACACCAGGCAGAATGTCCAAAAAGGGAGAGGCAAAAGGTCAAAAATCAGAAATCATACACAAAGGCAAATAATCCGAAGGGCAAGGCAAAAAGGGCAAAGTCGAGAGACGAAAGGCAAAGGTCCTACATGAAAAAACACACAATGGAATGAACGCTCAGTAGATCATGCAGTGGATACAATACCTTGCAAAGTCCCAATGCTAAAGCCCAGGCTATAAACTAAACTATGTTTATCATATGATTGTCATATGATACATGTGAAAAGTCAGGTGATCTCCCAGAGGATTCTGGGAGATCGAGTCTGAACTCAACGAGGTACTCAGAGGATGTCTGACAAATGTCATAATAAATAACAGTATGATGTAGCTATAAACAAATCAGTAGTTCATTTAAAAAAAATTTAAATTCAAATGTTTATAAATGAGCATTTATGTAGTAGGTAATGTGTGTATTCCTGTTTATAGACAGTGTATATGTTGTTTTTCTAATCATTTACAACAAACCATAAATAATGAGCCGTTCAACATCAATTCATGTATACCAGTAATAAAAAAAACTTTCTAATTGCAATATAAGCTTTATATTTTGTTCAGTATGGATATATGATCAAAAAATGTTATGATTAAGTAATTAGATGACTTGTGTTTAAAGTTATAACTCCTGTTAACAGATGTTTGTGAAATATGTATTTTTTAAATATAGATGTTATTGCAGTAGCTAAAAAAGCTGAAACTGTTCATAATTAGTTCTTGTTTTTAAAATAAAAGTGAAAGTGTAATTTCAGAGCTTATTTCACTGTGCTTCTTCAGCTGATCAAGGGAGTTTATCATATATTTAAAAACTTAAAAGTTTCATTTTCATTCAAGTTGTTTTTGTTTTGAATGACATTTTCATGTGACAATGTGATCTGGGAATCAGACACACTTTGGATCTCTCCATGCGAAAGGTGTGTTGTAATACAGAGCTATGCAAGACAGAAAACCACTTAAAGTGTTGTACAAAGTTTCCACTTTACTTTAGCTACTGCCAAAAGGTTTATTACTATAGAATATATGTTTATAAACATCGGTTAACAGAACTTCACATATGATTTATCTATTTTACATAACCACAAGATATTTTATCATCATGTATACATACTGGACATTA
The DNA here is from genome assembly GCF_015220715.1 of Pygocentrus nattereri. NCBI lineage: Eukaryota > Metazoa > Chordata > Actinopteri > Characiformes > Serrasalmidae > Pygocentrus > Pygocentrus nattereri. Next base: position 27,361,351 of record NC_051213.1, read on the forward strand.
TATAAAGCTTATGTAACTGTTAGCAACTTATACACACTTATACACTTTAGTACTTTTCTGCAATGATTTTATAAACATGATGAACTGATGACAACCCATTACTTATTAATGAAAGGATTGTCGTACAGCATATGTACAAATATGAATACACACATCAACAAATACCTGTCATTTATAAACATTGGTATATTTTCAAATCCTGATGAACTAAAAATTAGTTTACAGCTATTAATGGTCAGTTATTGATTTATTGACCACAGTTATTAAAAAGTGTTATCAAAATATATATATAATTAGGTTGAATACTTATACAGAATGAGAAACATTAGACATATTGACTAGATTTATTGTCTAAACTTCACTTGCTAAGGCATCCTTTTTGCAGTATTGTCTGCTAATCGTTGCCTATATATATATATATATATATATATAGTCTCTAAGGTCCCTGCTATAGCTAAGCTATGAGCCATGCTCCTAGTCCTAGTGTTTTCCTCTGTTGTGGCTTTTGCTTGTCTGTTTCTGATCATGAATTGGCCTCTAGTTATCCCTCCTACATGTGTCTGTGCCCATTATGCTTGAAATTTATTGACAGTGATTCCCAGAAAAGCCCCATTGAGTCTGTGCTTTCCTGAAGTCCACGGTCTTGTTTACGACCTCTGCTCAAATTCAGGCCTGCTGTTTTCACAATGCTAATTTGTAGAGTATAAACTTCCATTATTTGTTAATTAAATTAGCCTCAAGATCCAGTGCAAAATGAAAGAAACAAACTTTAGACAAATGTGTTTGATTACATATGGATGTACGTATGGTGACAGTTTAGTTAGTTCAGCCAAAAATATTTTATGTGACAAACTATTCCTTTAACGTCTTAGTTGTCCATACAGACCTATTTTTATCTCTAAAATTTTCTTCAGATGAGATTCAAATGTGTATGAATAGGAATGTTTTGAGTGTGATCCAAGTTCACCAATCCAAACCCTTCTAAACAACTGGTGCTTGGTTGTTTGAGTCTTAAGCCTCTGACTACACAATATCATTGTAAAAATGGTTCATTTGCTTTGCTGTTTGAAGCCTGGTATCCTGAAATCAGAATCACTGTAAACATCAAGTACAAGTACATGCACATGTGATGAATTTGTCTTTTGCTTTGGTAAATTGGTGAAACAAGTATTATATATATATGTGTGTGTGTGTGTGTGTGTGTGTGTGTGTGTGTGTATGTGTGAATGAAGACATTCTGTGGAAACTAAAGGATGTAGATGAATGTTACACATGATGTGACTTGCAAGTTGCTTAATTTATAATATTTTATAAATTACTAGTGTGATGATGATAGGCATCATGTCTTCTGTTTATCTCAGGTGAGCTGCAGATATGATAAAGATATGATAGAAACTTCATAGTCCATACCTTTACAAACAACCTCCTTGAGTTTTCAATGTGTTAGATTGAAGGATGTTCTGAGGGTCAGGGGTAAGACATTGCAAGATTATTGGAACCTCTTTCACAAGCTAGCTAGCTCCACACTGACCTATATAGGTAGCCCAAGGAAGATTGCCTGCTCAGATGGCATTAGGCCTCGCGAAAGGGCACGAGCAGATTCTCCTCTACACAAGTCTCTGTGGGTTAGCGTCGTGGGCCGCTCTCACGCAGGCCACAACCGGCAGGGGCGTAGCGGTGTTGGCATATGTTACCCAGGGTAAGGCCTGGCTTGCATTGTCCTGAACGGATGTCAGGACGCATTAGGGCCAGGCGGCTTGTGGCGGATCGCGGTGGGGGACCCCCTGCCGGGAGCCTCTGCTGTCACAACCTTTAATTACACACGGGCCGACAGCACCGCAGATGGCCAAGCAGATCCAGACTTGGATGCAAGGCGGGGTTCAAGCGCAGGCGGCTCTGAGCTGGAGGAGTGCTAGGGAATAAGATCATGCAGGAGGAGGAAAAACACATGAGGATGGCAAGACATGAGAGAAATGCTCCACACACGGGAGGTCCATTCAGTTTACAGATGTGCTTTTGTACTGGTTATATTGCGGTGACACTTATCACAGAAAAAGAAAACAGCCTCCACTAAGGCACCATGTCAGAGTCTGAGTCAGGAATCATTGAAAACAGGTTTGTAATACTGGTACTAGAGAGGCGTACAAAACTGTATAAGACTGCAGCCACTTAAACAGAGATCCTTGATCATTCATCATATACTACTTAGCCATCTTTTTATTAGAAACCACTATTTCATAGCTTAATCTTGCTGGTGTGCTAGAAACTGTAGCCTGTTGATATGTGTTAGCCGTCCTCTAACCCTTCAAAGTGTTACAGAAAAATAACAACTGCCCATTTCAGCTCATACACAAAAAATAAGAAAGCCTGGTTGTATTTAAAAGGTTCAGTTCTGAAAGCTCCCAGCCAGAAAGCTCTGATGAGTCCTGAGACATCAAGTTTAATGGAGAAAGAAAGAGGTGAATATTGGCTGTACACATGAGGAACATACTTTATCCAAACAGCCATCTTCATTCATTTTCAAATGAACTAAGGAAAACAGTATTGTTATCAGCTGCCAAACATACTTACAGAAACCTGCCAAAATCTCTGCTTTCCAGCCTGAGGAATCAGCCATTAGCTGAATGGCTATCTAATCCTATCTAAACAGGTACTGTGCTTTCTCTGTTCTACTGTGTTGATTTTGAATAAGATTCTATACTTAAAAATCTGTTGTGTATGCTTTATTTTAAGCGCCTGTTAGCCAGCTCCATTAGTTAGCTGGTATAAGCCCATATCTATAAAATACAGGTCTGTCACAAATTTGTAGGTAAGTGGCTAAATAAGGCTGTGACAGGAGAGATATGGTCTGGACAATAATTCTGTCATGCTTAGATTTGTTCTTCTCCTTGTTTTAAGACTCGCTGGCCTAAACAGTAATCTGATCAGACTGCGGGTTGGGGGCTGGGGGGTTGGGGGGGGGGTTATGATGTTCTTTTGTCTAATGTATGCTGTACATGGAGGTTAGCCAAAACATCAATGACATCAGAGCATCAAGTGTTGTTGCAATTTTCAGATCATCATCTACAACCCCAATTCCAATTAAGTTGGGACGTTGTGTAAAACATAAATAAAAACAGAATACGATGATTTGCAAACCCTTTTCAACCTATATCTCAATTTTATACACTACAAAGACAAGATATTTAATGTTCATACGGATTAACTTTATTGTTTTTTGCAAATATTCACTCATTTTGAATTTGATGCCTGCAACACATTCCAAAGAAGTTGGGACAGGGGCATGTTTACCACTGTGTTACATCACCTTTCCTTTTAACAACACTCAATAAGCGTTTGGGAACTGAGGACACTAATTGTTGAAGCTTTGTAGGTGGAATTCTTTCCCATTCTTGCTTGACGTACAACTTCAGTTGCTCAACAGTCCGGAGTCTCTGTTGTCGTATTTTGTGCTTCATAATGCGCCACACATTTTCAATGGGAGACAGGTCTGGACTGCAGGCAGGCCAGTCTAGTACCCACACTCTTACTACGAAACCACGCTGTTGTAACGCGTGCAGAATGTGGCTTGGCATTGTCTTGCTGAAATAAGCAGGGATGTCCCTGAAAAAGACGTTGCTTGGATGGCAGCATATGTTGCTCCAAAACCTGTATGTAGCTTTCAGCATTAATGGTGCCTTCACAGATGTGAAAGTTACCCATACCATGGGCACTAACACACCCCCACACCATCAGAGATACTGGCTTTTGAACTTTGCACGGATAACAATCCGTACACTCCTTTTCCTCTTTGGCCCGGAGGACACGACATCCATGATTTCCAAAAACTATTTGAAATGTGGACTCATCAGACCACAGGACACTTTTCCACTTTGTGTCAGTCCATCTCAGATGAGCTCGGGCAGAGTTTTAACTTGCACTTGTAGATGGAGCAACGAACTGTGTTCACTGACAGTGGTTTTCTGAAGTGTTCCTGAGCCCATGTGGTAATATCCATTACAGAATGATGACGGTTTTTAATGCAGTGCTGCCTGAGGGACTGAAGGTCACGGGCATTCAATGTTGATTTTCTGCCTTGCCGCTTACTTGCAGAGATTTCTCCAGATTCTCTGAATCTTTTGATGATATTATGGACTGTAGATGATGAAATCCCTAAATTCCTTGCAACTGCACATTGAGAAACGTTGTTCTTAAACTGCTGGACTATTTGCTCACACAGTTGTTCACAAGTGGTGAACCTCGCCCTATATCCTTGCTTGTGAACGACTGAGCCTTTCATGACACTCACCTGTTTCCAATTAACCTGTTCACCTGTGGAATGTTCCAAACAGGTGTTTTTTGAGAATTCCTCAACTTTCCCAGTCTTTTGTTGCCCCTGTCCCAACTTCTTTGGAACGTGTTGCAGGCATCAAATTCAAAATGAGTGAATGTTTGCAAAAAACAATAAAGTTAATCCGTTTGAACATTAAATATCTTGTCTTTGTAGTGTATTCAATTGAATATAGGTTGAAAAGGATTTGCAAATCATCATATTCTGTTTTTATTTATGTTTTACACAACGTCCCAACTTCATTGGAATTGGGGTTGTAATCTGATTGTAGAAAAAAGGTTAATGTTATTGCATCAGGAGGTTTGATTAGCTAAAAATGCATTAACAATGATACAGACACACACACACACACACACACACACACACACACACACACACACACACACACACACACACACACACAAAGTGCATAGGTGAACTTTGTACATACAATTTCAAAATGCGCTTATGTCCCACAATGTCATTACCTCTGGTTATAGTCTATTTCTAACAGCAGCACAATCATCACCATAAATATTACAACACTTCTGTCCTGATACAAAAGAATAGCTTGTACTGAATACTGAAAAACCTAAGCCCAAACGTCATAAGCAAAAGCACACTCCATGCTTATGCAGTGAAACATGTTTATGGTCTATTTATTTCTTATCTGTAATGACATGATGTGCTGAAGCAATGTTAGAAATTTGGCTTAACATTTGCACAAAGCCCATGCCAGCTTTGATAGCAAAAGAGTACTGTGAGTACCGAATTTGCCGAAAACTGAGATTTTTTACTTTTGTTTTTGAAATCAAATATTTTCTAGTTGTGCCACACCACAACTGATGTAACTGAAATCTGTAGTGAAATAGCACACAGTCAGCAGTAAGAGGTGGTGGGGAACATGACTTTTACAGAATGAGAAGAGAGAAATAGACCACAGCTGTTCCAGGAGAAACTATTTTATAAGCATTTTAAAGAACTCGTTCAATTTGGATGACACAACATTTAATGGAATATTTAATTCTTAAGTGGTAATTGAATATTTATAAAAAATTACAGTCCTGTGCAAGAGGCCAGCTTGAAGACTTACTTTACCCTTTAACTTAGTTAGAATCTGTGCTCTGCTGAAGATAACAAAGCTGTAAAAGGTTGTTTAGATATGATCTGTGCTATTAAAATAATTTCACCACTTCTTGGAATGGATATGGACTGTTATTGTTTGTCAGAGCATGACTTATTATCTTAATTATGTGACTGAAAAAAAAAGGAAACCAATACAATCATCTATTCTTTTCCATTTTTCTCCCTCTTATTAATTACTCTGTGTTTTATCAACCTCACAACAAACGCACTATTATACAATCCTTGTATATGTGGGAATATGTTTTAAGAACATGATGGTGTGCAAGGTTAGAATACTGAATGTATGTGTGTGTGTGTGTGTAGATGCACCTCCGGGTTTGCCAAACGCCTGCCACACTCACCCGGCTTTTGTTGAGTCTGGCGTGGTTGTCATGGAAACTTGGCAAATGTGAACCACCATCTCGTTCATATGCTATTTACATTTATGGCTGGAAAAAAAAGCTTTTTTTCTTTATTTCTTTTTATTTTTCACAGTGCAGAAAATCCTAAATATTGAACAGAACATAGATTAGATGCAGCATAATGCAGAAATGTATTCACCAGTATGGTTAATTAAGGACTTTTTAAAATACACTTTAGCTGCTTCATGTCTATAAACTTTCCCCTTATACAGTACAGTATTATAGCGTTTAATCCCCTAAGGCATCATTATTGTGGTGTGGTCATTATCTCTAAAATTGATTGAAGACACCAGTGAAAAGTGCAGAATAGTCAAAATACTTGCTGTCATAAACACAATCTAATATATAATACATTCTCCTATACACACATACAAGGCCCTTAGCCTGGAGTGATGCTCGGGATTGGTGTATGTGCAGTGTAGATCTGAGTTCAGCTCTATGCTATGGAAGAAAGCATCCATCTGAGTCATGTCAAGCACATAATGACAAAAATACAACAATAGTTGGTCAGCTTTGGGTAGTTTATGATCGGATAGTGACGTGAAATAAACCATAGATCATCCACACTTGTTAAGCTGATGCAATGAAAGCTTCATGTGCATCGTGGGACATGAAGTCTGAATAAGAGGCCGAGAAGAGGGGCAGCAGGTGACCTGTCTGTTGGCAGGTGAACAGGCCAATTAATTTCATCCACATGCTTCCATGAGAGAAAAAGAGCCAGACACCCCAAAGCTCAGAAGCTAAGAGCAGCTGAGTGAAATGGACGAACATATTGTGGGTTTTTGTTCCATTTGTTTTTGCTCTGAAAGCAAAGCATCAGGGTGCTAAAGGCTTCTACCTTACAGCTGCAGCCTTGAGTGAGGGAGTCCCAGGTGGGACAGACTGCATTTGCTTTCTACAGTATGTGAAAGTGGCTGAGGTCCAATTCTCCTTCTCTTCATCTCCACCCTTGTGCAAGTGAAGGTCTAAGAGGCTTGTCGGTCAATGCATTTTTCCATTCAGGCTCCATCAGAATGAGTTTAATGGTGTGTGCATTATTGCTGGACACACCAGCCCAAAAAAGGAATCCTCTAATGAATAATTTGGAGAACTGTAAAGCGCTGTTTCTAATGACCAAGCTTGTGACACCTGCCTTATTTACTTTTTGGCACAGTGTTTTAGGTTCCTAGAAAAGAAATAGTTTCTAGCAGAGTTTGGGTGCTGTGGTGACACATTTGTGGTGACATTTTTGACAATGTTAAGCCTTCTGGTTCACACTTTTCTGGTGAAGTTCTGCAACTGGAACTGGCATTTTCAAATGATGTTTAAAATATTTTTTTGTTACTTGTTTAGCCCAAATGAGAAATTCTCCTAGAGCAGACTAAAGTACTGAACGATGAGTCTCATCTCAATGAAGGCATGGAGTTTATTACCAGTTGTGTTCCTCAAACCCTAGAGTAAAACACATCTGTTAAAATACTGGAAACCTTTTGTATTTTAGATGCTGTACTCAGCATGAGGTACTGATTAATTCTAGATAAAGGAACTCCTTTATACAGGTGCAACACTGTGAGACAAAATTTCTGTCTGACTAAAGAGTGGTGTAGGAAATGGAAATGGTTCAACGTTTACTATTAAATCCCAAAGCTCTTTAATTCCTCATTTAGTATTCCAACCTCTGCTCCAACTGTTATAGCTGTTCAGTATGATGAGATAAAAAAAAACGTAATGCTTGTTTTCATATCTCAAACATTTCATCAATAATGGATGTACCTTTAAAATGTACTTTGACCTAAACTTTGTCAGTATCATTAATATAGAATTAGAAGCTTGTTGGGACTATTTTTAATTCAGAAAATGAAGCACTATAAACCTCTTTCTTTATCATGATATACAGTGTTGGGAGTGGGCTTCATGGTTCCATTGACTTACATCATGTCAACAGAGATATGTAATATGTAAACTAATATAACTAGACAAATTGTACTGGAATACAAACATTATTTTTTATTGCTATATCAGTAATGATGGTGATATAAATGAAGAAAGACTATATCCCACACATCTTGTAGTTCTTGGGTGTGTTGTATGTGTTCTATTTAGAGACTGAAGTGCCTTTGAAGACGGCTGTGCCCAGAGATCATGAGGAGTAATTTCAGGTACACACAAGAGAGAGAGAGAGAGAGAGAGAGAGAGAGAGAGAGAGAGAGAGAGAGAGAGAAGGTTAGTGTGAGTTTCGGTCCTCTACAGGGACGTGTTTGGGCTGCTTCCAGGTAGCAGCAGTAAGAGACCCGGCCCTATCTGGGTGTTCTGGCTAAGGCCGGGTGTTTGCTGGTGGAAAAGCCCACTTCCTTTGTCCTGCCTGCACCAGCCTGCAGGTGTTCAAACACACTCTCCTGTGTGTGGCAGGATTCAGTTCAACCCACTCACTGTTAAACTCCACTACAGCAAGCTCTGAATGGCACAGCACTGTAGTGAAGACAGCAGGAGTGACATCAGTGTGTTGCACCTTTTTTAGAGTTTAGCTTTAGCGGACTGAAGATGCAGTAATACATTGAGCAACTTAGTGTTGTGCCTCAACTCATTCCACACTGTTTTTTAAGGCAGCAATTGGCTGTTGCTTTTCAAAGAAGCAATGTGCTGTGTGTGTGTGTGTAGGTGTGTGTGTGTGTGTGTGGGTGGGTGTGTGTGTGTGTGTGTGTGTGTGTTTGTCTGTCTGGCATCAACAGACACATTGTTATGTTCTCTGTTGGCAGAGTACTCATCCCAGACAGAGTGAAATGCAATGAGTCACGCTTGTCTGTTTCTCTAAAGCGTTTGAAGAGTCTTCTCCACCCTGTGTGGAAAATCAGTTAGATTTTTTAGATAGTTTAGATTTTTTGTTTTAGATATTTTTACATTTTCTCAATTATATTGTTTATTGAAACAGAGTTAAGTAACAGCCTACACCATCCTTGAGTTTCAATTATAGTATACAGTTGGATTAAACAAAACATGCTATGCAGCACTAGCAAATACATACACAAAGAAACAAAGGAACAAATGTATGCATAAATAACTAAATAACTCAATAAATAAATTGGTGCTGTCAAAGTAAATAAGCAGCACTTGTTTTTTGACATTCAATGTTTTAAAAAGAAATTCAAAGAGCATCACTATTTGGACTATCTGGACTGTCAAAGCTAACATGTTAATAACATGTTAACACGATAAATGATTAAAACCTCAGTTTTGTAAATGCGTTTAACACAAGTTTCTTATTTGACCCTGCAGACCATTTACAGTTTGGAGCTGAAGCCCAGCTGCTCATGTTGTATTTTACTATGATGCAATCAGCAACTGTAGCCCTCTCTTTCAAATATAGCTTTGAAAGCATTGTCGGCAAGATACACTGGACAGTGCTTGTGGGAGACCTATGGATAAATCAATGAGTAGCAAACTAACAAAAGCAACAGCAATGTGGAGCTGCAGTTTCTCTTAAACACCTTCACTGTAACAAGAATCCACAAGCTGTATGAATGAGAGCAGGATGCCTATAATCATAGAAGAGCTGGAATCATTGACTGTATATGTGACGTATATCTTATATGTTATACATACTCATTGGTTGTAACGTGCAGCCAGTGTTGCTCTCAACTGGAATTGCTCTCAGTTGGAAACTGTGTTCACTCTGGAAATCATGTGATTTACTAAATAGATTTACTTTTAACAAATTTAATGTAAGTAAATAAATACATTCCGATTAACTTGTTTAGTCCATGTACATGAATATAAAACATGCACTGCTTTTAAAATTGCTCAGCTTCATGCAAATAAGACTGATGTGTTTTCTCTTGATTATCTACACCAAAAGATGTGAACTTTTTTTAAAAATTTATTTTAACTGAAAAATAAACATGGAAAATAGGTTAACAGAATTCAATTAAAAATGCATTTTAATACACAAGAAAAGCATACCTATGAATCTGTTTACATAAACAAATAAGGAAGTAAATTTTTAAAATCTGAAATGGATGAAGAGGAAGTAGCACAGAAATTGAAGAGGGAGAGAAAGAAAGGAGAGAAAGAGAAAATGCAGACAGAACAAAGAGAGAAGGAGAAAGAGAAAGAGAGAAAGGTAGGAGAAACTAGAGAGAAGAAGGTACAGGGTGTGTTGGGTATACAGGCTATAAAAAGGGGGAAGAAGGATGGCAGAGAAAGAGAGAATAAGAGAGAAGGAGAGATAGAGAGGAGAGGTAGAGAAGGAAGTAGAATGTGAGAATTATATCATCAAGCAACTCTGCTTCGCACCCTCATCTCTCTCCTGCCGGACAAAGCCTCCAGTCTGAGCAGCTCCGAGTTGTAATGCTGCCATCAAGCTAACATGAGTGGAACAGCATCCTGAAACCCACCTCAACCCACCAGCATCCACATAGAACACCCGGGTACACTTTTCATAAACCCCAGCACCAACCCTACCTTCACTAAACCCCATTTTACAGAATCCCTTTAAACCGAAAAGAGCTTTTCAGCTTAATGCTCCTTATCATTTGCCTCTTCTTATGATTTGTGGCACTGGAGGAAGAAAAAGAGGCAGAGAGAGAGAGTGAGAGAGAGAGAGAGAGAGAGAGAGAGATAGCTAGTAAGAAAGAACGAGAGAGATAGAGAGACAGAGAGAAATATCGGTGTGCCACTGTTACATCCTCATTGCCCTGCAGACGACACTGCTGATCCTAAAACTCCACCGCCCCCCTCTCTGGAAAAAAAGGCAGAAAGAAAAAGCAGAGTGAGTGGGGAAAGGCTGCGAGAGTGGTGGAAACAGTTGGAGAATACAGCGCTCCCAATCAGGACCAGCATTAACCTCATGTCTCTGCAATCTGTGCTGAGATATTTTAGTCCGGACTCTCTGCTTTACCCAAACAGCTTCCGATCTGCTGGCATGAAGGAAAAAAGAAGATTGTGATGCTCCAGAGTGACTCCGCATAGAATGGCACCTCTTCACTGGAGGGTTTCATACCTGCGCTCCTCCTGGACTCTGCTACGGGCTTATCCACGGATCCTCTGGACGGTTCTGTGTTTTGGATTCTTATTATGCCTGATTCAGAATCAGTTTTATTTTGACAAATCGGAATTTGTCGTGGTGAGTGTTTAGCATGCAACATACTAAACAGAACAAGCGGTGTGTTAGACACTTAACAACTGTACCAGAGAAATATAAAATAAATAAGGGTGTCATTAGAATGAAATGTAGGTAAAATTTGAGAGAGGTGTAAAGGGAAACAAGGAAAGGGACTTTTGGAATGCCCGAGAACAGGATGGCAAAAATGGAGAGTGGCATCAGATCCTACTGTCCTAGGACGCATCAGTGCTGAAGCGAAGACGGCGAGGATGACAAAGAGAATGTCCTCCTGCAGCAAGATGTTTTTAGTGAAGAGTTTGCTGAGGTGAAGTTACAAGGAAAATAGATAAACGTATACTCACGCTGATGTATCTGTCTTGTCAAAGCAGAAGGAGAAGGGGTTGAAGAGGGGTGGTTGGAGTCTCGGGTAGGGGTTAGCTGGGGGGGGTTAAGTGAAGCCTCATTGACTGCTCCTTTGCCACCAACTATTACACATAGCATGTTTCAGCAGCAGCGGATGAACCTGACTGAGCAGGAAAGAGCTGCGGGAGCTGCCGTTAGGAGCAAAGGGAATATGAGAGGAGGAAAAGTGTCACCCTACAGTGAGATCAACTCTGTACAAGCAACAGACTGAGAGAGAGAGAGAGAGAGAGAGAGAGAAAGAGAGAGAGAGAGAGAGAGAGAGAGAGAAGGAGAAAGAAGGAGGAGCTAAAGGCACAGGAAAAATTAAACAAGAGATAGAAGCAGAGAGAAAAGGAGGAGAGATAGAGACCGAAGTCAAATCAAATCAAATCAAATTTATTTGTACAGCACTTTTTACAATGGATGTTGTCACAAAGCAGCTTCACAGAATTCCAGAAAAGACAAAGTTTTAACAAGAATGTAAAAAATGTAAAGATCCCCTGGCAGGCAAGCCATGGGCAACAGTGGCAAGGAAAAACTCCCTCAGAACTGAGGAAGAAACCTTGGGAGGAACCAGGCTCACCAGGGGGAACGCATCCTCCTCTGGTCAAACTACCTACAAGTGATTATACTACTAATATTAATAGCAGTAGTATTAGTAGTAGTAATAACTAGGAGTCTATGAAAACATCAGTCTGTTTGTACGTAAAACAGTGGATGTAAACATTTACAGAGTGTAGCTAACGACTCCGGCAGATCTGACTATGACAGCTTAGCTAAAAAGAGAGAACCAGAAGGACACACAGAAACGAGAACAATCAAAAAGTTTGGCATCCCTCCGCTCCACCGTCCACAAACCTGAGTGACCAGGTGCGAGCAGCGGGACGACAGCACCAGCGTCTCAGTTTACTATAATTCCCTGTGTCCATGGACCCCTGGATCTGCTGCCTTTATCTAAGGGGGAACATTAACTACCAAAAGCTAAACTGAACAAGTGAGTTTTCAGCCAAACTTTAAAGATTGAGACTGTGTCTGAGTCCCAAACATTTTCTGGAAGATCATTACAGAGTTTGGGGGTTTTCTAAGAAAAAGCTCTTCCCCCAGCTGCAGCCTTTCTGAATTCTAGGAACTATTAATAAGCCAGCACTCTGGGATCTGAGTAGTCGTGATGGCTCATTATGGGAAATAAGGTCTTAGTAAGTACTCAGAAGCGAGCCCATGTAGAGCTTTATAAGTCAATAAAAGAATTTTATAATCAACGTGGAATTTAACAGGCAGCCAATGAAGTGATGATAGCACTGGACTAATATGATCAAATTTTCTAGTTTTAGTGAGGACCTAGTTAAAGTTGGACTAGTTAAAGTTTACTTAAATTCCTGCTCGTACATCCTGACAGTAGTGCGTTACAGTAGTCTAGCCTGGAAGTAATAAAAGCATGTACTAGTGTTTCTGCATCACGCAGGGATAGGGCATTTCTAATCTTGGCAATGCTGCGAAGATGCAGAAAAGCTGTCCTAGTGATGCTGCCTATGTGTTGATCAAATGATAAATCTGAGTCAATTATGACGCCAAGATTTTTTGCTGCTGAGCCAGGTGTAACCGGAAAGTCGACGGGATTTAAAATTAAATCTGGTAGTTTATTTCATGCTAATTTTGGACCCAGAAGGAGAACCTCTGTTTTGTTACAGTTTAGTAGGAGGAAATTCTGTGACATCCAGAATTTCACGTCTTTTACACAGTCCTCCATTTTCTTTAATCTGTATTTGTCATCATGCTTGGCTGTTATGTACAGTTGCGTATCGTCTGCGTAACAATGAAAGTTAATACCATGGTTACTTATAACTGTGCCCAACGGTAACATATATAGAGTAAATAATAAAGGTCCTAAAATAGAGCCCTGCGGAACTCCAAATCTTACTTTTGAATAACTGGAAGATAAATTGTTTACACTAACGAACTGATAACGTTCTGTTAGGTAAGATTTGAACCATGATAGGGCTGTGACTATCCCTGTGACTCCAACCATGTTTTCTAATCTTCCTAGGAGAATAGTGTGGTCTATTGTATCAAAAGCTGCGCTGAGGTCAAGTAGCACTAACAGGGATACGTAGCCTTGATCAGAGGCAAGAAGAAGATCATTAGTTATCTTAACTAGAGCTGTCTCAGTGCTGTGATGTGGCCTGAATGCAGATTGAAATTTTTCATATATATGGTTCTTATGTAGATATGAACTAAATTGTTGGGCCACAGCTTTTTCTAAGAAGGACAGAAAAAGAAAGAGGAGAGATAGAGAGCATAAGAGAGAACAGAGAAAAGGTCTGAAAGCAACAGACATGAACAACAGAAATAACAGAGAGAGAGAGAGAGAATGAAAGAGAGAGAGAAAGAGAGAATGAAAGCAACAGACATGAACAACAGAAATAACACACACACCACGCATACACAAACACACAGAGAGAGAGAGAGAGAGAGAGAGAGAGAGAGAGAGCGAGATACTCTTTGTAACATCAGCAGGCGTTCCCAACTGCTGGCTAGCAGATCTGTACCGGGCTGTAGGTTGTCTCATCCTGGGCTGCAAGTGTACAGTGGGAGTAACTGCTGAACTCCACTATAAATATATATATATATATATTTTTTTTTTTGGGGGGGGGGGGGGGGGGGGGGGGGGTTAAACAACAAATTATTGCCCTTAAAATGTCTATTAACAAATAATTATACAATAATTGCAAGTAATTGCGAATATATTGGCTGAAGGCAAGTGTGGCCTCATGCTTGTGTGCAGGCTGTTATTGGCTGATTGGCACTGTGAGAGAAGCAGTCAAAAATGAAGAAACTGAGAAACTATTAAGGTTGCGAATCCAGAAAAAATCAACGACAATAAAAAATAAAGTCATCCAATCAGAAATATGACAGCTGTATAAAATGCATGAAGATGCTAATGCCCAAAATCCCTTGAGTGTGGATAAGCTAGTGAATAAGGCTATGAAACTATCACTTCTTCAATTTAAGACAAAAACCTCAGCTTAGGACTGCAGCTCAGTCCGCACTGCTAAAAAGCTTGGGGAACCCTGTGTTCCAGTCTAAAACAAACTCTCTGTGCCATCATCAGTGTTTAAGAAGTGATGGCCTTATCTGCTCTCTGCTCTGATTTTTAACCTTTGAAAATCTACTTAGATTAATAATAAACAGTGTCTGCAGCTCCTCAGGTTATACCCAGTCTCTAATGTTAGTGTGTGTGTATGTGTGTTTATGTGCTCGTGTGCAGTCCCTTGTCGTAACCCATCACCCTCAGCTGCTGTCTGGAGATAATCATGCCTGTAAAAGCGGTCAGCTGGACTTCAGGGGCTTTTCACTTGGTTGCGTCATCTCCTGCAGTCAGCCGTTAATCTAATTGCATTTGTCTGTAACTGCAGGGGAAAGAGAACACAAACAAAACAAAAACCACTCTCTGGACTCTTTAAAGGACCACTCAAGTATTTTCTTATCATTCTCCATCTGCTTCAGCTGTAGCGTGCAGTTAACAGAGGTAATAATTTGGAAACATTTCCTTGTACTTAGAAGAACAGAGAACCCTTTGACTCAAATCATACTTGTAGAAGGAACACAGTTATATAATGAAGCAGCTGCCTATTGACTTCTGTTGTGAATGTATTATGAGTCTATGGGTTTTCTGTTCTTTTCTAAATACAGGGAAGTTACTATCTATGGTATTTGGCCATGCGCTGCAGATGGTAGACGGCAGTCAGATATTAGAATGAACAAAGCCAAAGTATTCTATAAATGGGTTTCATTCTTGGGAGTGTTGTGAGCCTCATAATGAGCCCAAAGAGAATGCTAGTAAATGTCTACAGTTTATTTTCTGCATTTGTTGGATCATTTTTCCAGAACATTTATTCACTTTCTGTGCCAATGTGACAGATATTTATATGGCAGAAAGCTGGGACAATGTGCTTTTTTTTTGGATCATTGCACAGAGCACAATGGTATCGTTTTCAGAACTTCCCAAATTGTCTTTTCAGGAAAAAATCAGTCTTCAGTTTGTTTAAAATAATTTGCAATGGGAATGACTCTATTGTGTCTGCCTGAGAAATCTGCTGATACAGGCTTAGACCCACAGGTGCACAGAAGCATTGTGGGAGATAATATTTGCATTTCCCTCATGTGTCATTACAGTGACTGTCACTTTGGTTACTCTCTGAAGTACACTCACTCTCTCTTTAACACCGTGATGGTCTTATGGAAAGGTCTTTATCAGTTCTTTTCTTATTACAAGACTTTGTGGATGTCAGATGTCTTTACTGTTGCATGGCAATAACCACTGGAACACACCTGACTGAATGCATGTTTTTCATAATCGCAGACATTTTGATCTGAAGGCTCATGCTTAAATGCTTCAAATATATTTAGAACCAATATAAACAATAGAGCTGTCAACTTAATAAAATAAATAAATTATGATTAATCGCATCATTTTGTGTCATTGATGTCCACAGGGTAAATTTTCCAATTTTCTTGACGAATGTCCAGTGAGAGCAACAGTGGCTGCATGTTCCAATCAATTATGTTGATATAATATATATATTTCTCCACTGGGATTGTAGCCTCTCACTTGAGTACTCATTCATACATAGATCCTTGTGGATTCTTGTTACAGCAGAGGCTCTCTGTGAAACTGTGCTGTTGCTTTTGTTAGTTTGCTGCTTGGTGATTTATCCATAGGTCTCCTACAGGCTCTGTCCAGTGTAGTCTGCCGAAGGTGCTTTAAAAGCCATTTAAAAGC
Organism: Pygocentrus nattereri; assembly: GCF_015220715.1. Lineage (NCBI taxonomy): Eukaryota > Metazoa > Chordata > Actinopteri > Characiformes > Serrasalmidae > Pygocentrus > Pygocentrus nattereri. The sequence goes on from NC_051213.1 coordinate 27,377,466, forward strand.
TGTATTTAAACAAGAGGGCTCCAATTACATTTTCTTTTATAGCAACAGTGTGTGGCCAGTTGGGCTTCAGCCTGTACCTATGGATTTTTTCAAAGGGTCAAACAAGTAAGTTGTGCTAACCACCTTAAAAAAATGTGTGGTATTAATCACTTATCGTGTGTACATTTATTAATGCATTGGCTTTGACAGTCCTTACAAATAGTGAAGTTGACGCTGCCTGAAATCATTTCTAATATTTTAAATATGAAGAATGTTTTTAAAAAGTCACCAAAACAAGTGGTTTTCATTTAGAATTTAAATGAACTTTATAGTTAGAAAAAACACAATCATTACTATGTGACAGTAGTGGAATATCTGTCCTCATTAATCCGTTTGAATCGGTCACTGTGTAGTGAAGTTGAATGGATGTAAATAACTCAATATGGTTGAACACTCTTAGAACTCTCTTGGCATAGAACATTTATATTATGTTGAGCTTCTTTAAATTTTAAAAAGTTCTCTTTTCCATCCTAAATCTAGGTCTTCTATGGGGTCACTCCAAATAACCAAGGCCAATATTTCTGACTGTAGTGGAGACATATGTATAATTTCACAATTTATCTGTCTTCAGTGTTATTCTCAATTGTGGAAATAGTTTAAAAAACACTTGAATAGATGTGTCCAAACTTTTGGCTGCTACACTAGGTCTGATGAATAACCCAGACTGACTGGATTAACTGTTCTCAGGGAGATTCTACACATGGATGAGGAGCTGGTTAAGTAGGAAAGCAGCCGTTTCTCAGTGTGAGATCATGTAACTTCTCCAGAATCCCTGGCCGGTTCTCATGCCTCTAGTGAGACATTTGCAGACTGGAGAGTTTTACAGGAACATTTAATAACACACATGTTTCTCACATATCAGAAACTCCATCTGCAGAAGTGGGTCCACTGAGAACTCTAATAACCCGTTACATATTACACAGAGGCTGTTTAGATGCTGGTATGTATTGCTGTATTAAAAGGCTCCATCCCTCTTACAGACATTACAGACATTTCAAAAGTGTTTCAAGCAATTGTTTTTGACCTGCTTAGCCAGGATGGAGTTTCTTAAAGTTGTAATATTTCCTTACATTTATGCTGAACCTCTTCCACATGTTCTTTACATTTACATTTTTTTATTTTTTGGCATTTGGCTGACGCTCTTCTCCAGAGCAACTTACAATTTGGTCATTTTACACAGGTAGGCCAAGGTGGTATTAGGAGTCTTGCCCAAGGACTCTTATTGGTATAGTGTAGGGTGCTTGCCCTGGTGGGGGATTGAACCCCAGTCTAGAGTAGAAGGCAGAGGTGTTAACCACTACACTATCCCAACCATGAGATATGTTCTCATATCTAAACATCCTGTATGAGTCCCACACAATCAGACCTTTAACAGACTCTGCTTAATCCTCCCTCTAAACATGTATTACTTGTATCATAACTCCACTATGTGATGTAAAAATACAGTAACATGTCTGGCATTAAATTTGTTAACTGAAAATTGTTTAATACCAGTGTACTTTTGCATATGAGATATAAATGCAAATCCCTAAATAAATAAGCACAGTGATGTACCTTTGATTGGAGAAAAAGTGTATTCTTGAAATATGTTTCATATGAACTGACAATATTTTTCTGTAATTTCACTCAAAAATAAGATAAATAAACAAACTTACAGCATTCATCTATGAAAATAGCTTTCATAGTGTAATTCTGCTAAACACTCACAGATGGATGATACATTTTACAAATAGTGTCTGTATCAGTTTAAAATATTCACATAAGAGCTTTGCAGTTGGTGCTTGTATAGCAATACATAAACACTCTGCAAAATCAATAAAACAGTGGCAACAGTAACAGCAGCCGAGCTCTTGAGAGTTATTTCTGGAGAGTTATTGCTAAAATGGTCTGACAACTCAGCCCATTAAGGGTCTCGCAGTTCTCTTAAGAAGAACAGCAGCTGATTTGGTGTGTCAATCATGACACACTGTGTATACACACAGTAATGATGACACTGTTTCTGATCAAAGTGCTGCTCTGATTCTCTTGTTATGGTCTTTCTAACAGAGATCTATCTGTTCTCTTCTGGTTTGGATTCGTTTACTGCAACGTGAACTTTGAGTTGTGATGATGGAACAGAACTGACATGGAATATCTTTTACTGTAATGTGTAACTATGGAACACTCTCATTGTAACAGTGACACTGATGGGTGTTAAAACTAAAGCAGAGCTGCTGTGATACATTTACACCAACATCACACACACTACCATGTTAGTATCACTGCTCTGTTGAGAATGATCCAATTCTTAAATAATATCTGGGAAGCAGTGGTCATGTGACCAGAAGCTGACCAATGGTGAATGGAGTAGAAAGTGGTTTACAGATTCTTTCTTTATTTACATTAGTGCAACTTTCATGTTGGGCATAACTCAATGATATTATCATAACCACTGCATTGCACTGTGTTAGCACTCGCTCAGTCGCTGGCCTGCACCAGCCCTTTGTATACATGTGACTTTTTCTTAAAGCATTTTCTTAAGCAGTGCTAATCTTCATCTTCCTCTTCCTCTTGCAGTTCAGTTAGCACATGTATGTTGTGGCAACTTACAGGCAGTACCAGTCCGTTCATAAATTGAATGACAGTTATGGCCAGTTTAATTTTACATTCATATGAAACTGAACGGATGTTAAATAAAAATAACAAACTAATAAGCTCAACTGTCATTTCTGTTTACATTTCTGTAGATAACCTTTAAGAGAAGAAAAGAGTAAAAAGCACAATCACCCCTACCAGCACGAGACAGACGTTCGTAGTGGATGCCGAGTGTACATCTTTCTGCAATGATCTCAACTTTGAATATTTCTTTGAATCTAAATGAATCCATCAGCCCTCTGCGTTCACACATATGGAGGAAACTTCATTTGAGTGGTATCTCCCCCTGTTGGTGGGGTCATTAATGCATGCTATAGCCAGTGTGTGATTGATGCATGCTCCTCTGCGGATGTGCCAGACTTGTGGAGGCCCGTCAGGCAGGATGGGGGCTGGACGGCTGCATCCTGATGAGACTGCAGCTCTAACAGGGTACTGTGTCATCATGTCAGCAAGCAATTGAGGTTATTATGGGGCAGGGCAGGCAGACAGGCTGGGAGGTCAGCAGACCGTGACATCATTAGAGATTCAGCCTGACCTACTTCACACAGACTGTACAGGACACCTTCTCTTCTCTTCTCTTCTCTTTTCTTCTCTTCTCTTCTCTTCTCTTCTCTTCTCTTCTCTTCTCTTCTCTTCTCTTCTCTTCTCTTCTCTTCTCTTCTCTTCCTTTCTACATTCCTCTCCTTTCCTCTTTTTTGTCTTCTCCTCTATACCCCTTTACTCCTCTGCTTTGCACTTGTCTTTTCTCCTCCTATCTTCTGTTCTCTGCTCCTTTCTACTTTCCTCTCCTTTTCTCTCCTCTCCTCTGCAATCCCGCTTTCTCCTCTCCTCCCTTCTCCTCCTTTGTGTTCTCTTCTGTACTAGTTAATACTCTTCATCACTGCAGTCCTCCCTACTCCTCTCCTCTTCTCTTGTCTTCTCTTCTCCTTCTTTCTACACTTCTCCATTCTTTTCTCCTTTTCTCTCCTCTCCTATCCTGCTTTGTACACTCTACACTCCCTTTCTCCTCTTCTATGCACATCTGCTTTCTCCTCTCATCTTCTGTCCTCTCTTCTTTTCTACTTTCCTTTTCTTTTGTTTCCTCCCCTCTCATTCTTTCTCCTCTTTTCTCCTCCTTTGTCTTCTTTTTCGGCACTAGTGAATCCTTGTCCTGTCATCTCCTTCTCCTTTCTACACTTCTCCTTTCTCTTCTCCACTGCTGCTTTGTCCTCTACTCTATACTCCCTTTCTCCTCTTCTCTTCACTCTTCCTTTCTCTCTTCTGTGCACTCTTCTGTCCTCTCCTTGTTTCTACTTTCCTTTCCTTTTCTTTCCTCCCCTCTCCTTCCTTCTCCTTCTTTCTCTTCTCTTCTGCACTGGTTCATTCTCTTCATCACTTCTCTTCTCTCCTCTCCTCTATCCTTCTATCTCCTTCTATCTATTCTCATCTCATACTTTCTCCCCTCCTTTTCTCCCCTCTTCACCTTTCTCTTCTGCATTCATACTTTCCTCTTTCCTCTCCTCTCTAGCACCCATCACAAAGGAAGGAAATAAAGAAAAGCAGGAGGAATTAACAGAGTAGGCAGCACTGTTGGCATTGTTGCTATGGCGATAAGGATGCTGAGGTTGGAAAGCTGTTTTTTATGTATTTTATCAATGTGTGCGGAGGGCAGCGGATGTGGTATCGGTAGTGTAAAAGAAGACAAAAGGCACTTGTGTTCAGGCACCTCTTTCTCTCTTGCTGTTAGACAGACATGTTTAGTGCTTATACTGTAGCATGTAGGTCTCATTTTAACACAGAACATATTTCTTCATCCATTTTCTGCATTTTTATCTCATCCAATAGTAATTTTTCCTATAAAATTTAACAAGCATAGTGCTTTAATATAATGGCATGGAATACATTGTATCTATGTTGTGGTTTCCACATTGTAAGAGTATGAAGGTATAGGAAAATCACACCACAACGTATGGGCACCAATTTCTGTCTTCAGAATGATTACAGTGGGTTGATAAGAATTCTTTATGAGACACTGTAAAATATCATATTTTATCAAAATATTTAAAAAAATACAGTCAATACACAAATGCATCTGAAAGCCCTGTTTACACAATAGTAGAACATAAAAACAATACACCAAATTATAATTTTGGATTTTTTGAAAATAGCGAAACAATCAGTGCATATCATATTGATTATAATTATAATATATTATAATTAATTCTAACATTCCAAAATTAGTGCAGTTTAATTACCTTTCAATGAATACATAAGGAGGTACCAGGTGAAACAGGCATTACATCATGCCTCTGTCTGCTGGCCATCCTTCACTGACGCTGGTCAGTATCATTCCAGAATCATTTATATGTGATCTATACACAGATAATGTAGTAGAGCCATATGTAAACTATCAGGTTATTTGTGTAAATGTTCATTTCTTAGACAATTTATAATTCCTCTTACGATGAGTATTGGTAGTACCGCTTATAACATGCTTTTCCAATCCTTGAGATGTGGCCAGAAACTCATTGTTTCAGTGAAAAATTAAAGCTGCAGACACAAAATCTTAGATAACAATTTGGGTGTTGTCCCATCCATCTGTTCAGTGTTTTGGGTAAAACTGCTGAATTTGGTAGAAAGATTCCCCTTCCCTGTCTGCATATCATACAAGTAACACAGTGAGAGTACACTGGTCTTTCAAGCTAGATCATTCCCATTCTCTTAGTCCCCATTATCCTGGAGTTGGCTTCAGCAGGATGACTTCAAGCTTTTACAGACACTTTTCATCATAGCTCTTTTTGTGATTTCTAATGCAATCAATAAATCAGTTTATGTCACCATTAATTCTATGTCATTTACACCAGTTACCTGTCCTGCTTCATACCTAGTTTAATCTCCTCCAGCTAACATACAAATCTCTACATGGCCTAGCAAAAGCCTTTTTAGCTGAGCTCTTGCACCCTTTTCGCCTTGCACGAACGCTTAGGTCCTCTGAGGCAGCTCATTTGGCTGTCCCAAAATTTAGATTGGTCACTTTTGGAGGCAGATCTTTCAGCGTCATGGCCCCAAAACTATGGAACATGTTACCATAATTTCTTTGTGACTGTCCACCACTTTCCTCCTTTAAAGCTCAGCTTAAAACATAACTCTTTTTTTCTCAGCACCTTCATTCTTCTGCTCACTGATGTCTTTTTTTACTCCTGCCTCTGTAAAGTGACATTGGGTTTGAGAAAGGTGCTATATACAGTATTATTATTATAATTTATTTGTTTTTAAGACATATATATTATGGATCAGCAGGGCAAATATTTATCCCAGTGATTTTGCTACTTCTTTAAATTGTAATTTATAACCAGTAGTATACTGAAACTTCAATAAACATTTTCTAAACTTCAGTAAAGTTTCTGAAAATTTCCCAAATCTTAATTTCTGTGTTTAGTATCTATATAATCCTGAATGTTCACATAAGTGATTATCCACCCTTCAGAGAATATAATTAATAAGCTGCTGGAAGTGTTATGTGAGGAGGTATAAGACTCTATAAATGCACTGCAGCAGATGATAATGTACTAGAGAGACTGTGTTCATGAGCCTCACACACATCAAACTATGCCATTAAGTGCTGTTAGACTATCTCTACTCCCAGGTGTCTTTTACACTCATCATTTACATTACATTTATGCTTGCTCCTCTCAGTGTGAGTGTGTGTGTCACCTACATAACAATGCACTGAGTGCACAGCAGCTGACAAAATTGCCGCCTCGGGCTTTTTTGAATTAAAAAAAGAGAGGAGAAACAGATTAAAACAACTTTATATAATAAGGCACAACATTTTGCGCTAGACTAATTCTGTGCAGTGCTGACATTAGACATTATTCTGGCTGGATTCACCGCCCGCATTTGCTTTTTAATTGGAAATGTTTCCTCTAATCATTCCCTGAATTCTTGTGCTGGATCTGAAAGGTAATGAAACACACACACACACACACACACACACACACACACACACACACACACACACACACACACACACACACACACACACACAGAAGGGCAGAGAGAATGTGGCTGAAAATAGTAAGGTTGATACGCTGGGTATTGCTCTCAGTTTCTGTGATGTTATAAGGACAATAAGTTCATATGGCAGTTCATAAAATGCCTTATATAACCAAATGACTATTATGCTGAGCTGAAAAATCATTAACCCTTAACAGTCTAGAGTTGTTATTAGCTATGTTTCTATCTATTAAATGATTTTTTTTGAGAAAAGTAATGTTGGTTGTAGTTTATGGAAACGAAAAATAAAATTGAATTAATTTTAATTAATTTTATAAACTTAATGTCATGTCATGTACACGTTGTTCAACACATTATGTTGTGTGCTACAGATTGGCCCATCCTGGTCAGTCATGATATTTTTTGGGTTAATTTATTATGTGTTTTAAACTAGTATACATCTTACACATCAAGTTAAACTGGAGAGACTGACGATTAAGGCTATATCATAACATTTAACCTGCATTAATATGACTAAACAAGCTATAATCCAAATGTGAAATTGTACTTCTTTACCTCAGAATCAAACTTTACACAAACACATCACTGCTTCACACTTCTTCAAACTTCTCTGGTCAGCCTGGGAGGGGGTGGATGTGGGTAGTAGTGATATTACTCCTGAGGCTTTTTAGCTCATGTCACAACCATTAAGGATGTTTTTTCTTTCAATTAAAAACAATAACTTTTCAAACAATATAATAAAATATCTTTTTTTATACTATGAAATGTGATATCAACACTAAGCCTGGAATCATTTTTCCCACATCTTTTAATGAGCTCTGAGTAAGAAATAATTCATAGAAAATTACAGCATGCTTTTGTTACTGTGAATTTTTTTCTCATTTATTAACTGAAAAAGTTAATAAATGAGTTTATTGCAATTAAACTGAGTTAAATTGCATTTACTAGCAAAGGCAACAAACTAGAATGGCTCAATAGCTTTCTACTGTATGCACAAAACCTTTCAGCCAATGAGGCCTACAGTCTAGAAGAGGGGCCAGACCGCCTGTCAGTCCAACCGTGATATTTCCATGTTTTTTTTTCCCCTCCGCCCTTTGGTTGCATTAACGCAACACTGTTGTTTCAGTCATACATCACCAAAGGGACCAGAGCTTCATCATCCACAGGCTGCTGATGACAGACGATGGCGTCTCAGTGTGAGCAGGCCCTTTAATTCAACGTGCAATCAGTTTGATGGACAACCTTTCAGCTGACTACAGATGAATATGAGCCCACTATTTCATACTTGTTTGCTTTCTATTTTTGGAAGCAAGTGTATGTTTTGTGTTATGCTATGTATATGCACGCATGGACTTGTGGATGCTTGTGTGTGTCTCAGTCTTTGCTGAATGAAATCAAATGCACTGAAAAACACTGACGCTTTGGCTCATTTTCAGGTGGAATAACTGAAACATAACTCTCTTTAGAATGACTGGATGTAGAAAATCTCAAAAATAATCTCTGTCCTTTATTCAGAACAAGCACAGAAAAAGAGTTAAGTCCACAGAAAGCAGTCTGAGATCCTGTGTATTCACACTAGAGGTCTGCATAGACATAAAGTTGAAACCTGGATCTGAGACCTGACCCAACCAAGCCTGACTGGTACAGCTGAATTTGAAACCCAAACCTGACCAGAACCTGTTCACACACACAACGACAGATCATTGCGTAGTTTTCCACTGCTTTGCTTTCTTACTCTACTCAGCACTGGGCTTAAAGTGACAGAAAATGCTGGGATAAACTGGTATTTTGCGCATCTCTAGTACAAAATAAACAGTTTTTCTTTTTTAGTTTTTTTGCAGAATTGCCAGTCATGTCTGGCAGAGGACATCATCTCTGATACACTGTTGGCCACTGCCACTGCTGCTACTGCATAAATAATAATACACTTTACACCCAAAGCTTAACGAGTGATGCAAAAAATCTGCTGTGACCTTTCCACCAACCCCTAAACATCCCTCTCATTGTCCATGCTGAGAGCAACTGATGTTCTGCCAAACTTCGTTCTCAGTTTCATTTACTGGCAGGTCACCCTTTAATCAAACTCTGGAGCTTTTCTGAACATAGCTGTAGACTATAATGTTAATGTCTCTGGATAGCTAAACCTAGGGAGTACTAAATCTAAGTGTGGTGTGATGATTATCTGTTTTAGGTTTGAGATTTATGGCTCTATAAATGAATAAACTAAATTACCAAAAAAACTGTCTGACCAGTTATAGTTAATAAAAACATTATTGCTGTAGTACGAACTTGTAAAATGGACGACATTACACCTTTTCTTTCATCATTGTACCTAGAAAATGTTATAAAATTGCTTTTTGAAATTAATTTTAAAGTTCTTTCATTAGTTGCATTAGTTTAATGCTGCATTTACATCATGGTGGTAGTTGGCATGATGGCAAACTTGATATACCAAGTTTTTCAATATGACAGTGACCAAAAATTCTGCCACTGCCAGCAGCAAAGGTAGTGTACCACAGCAGTCAACCATCAGCCGCAGCAGTGGAATAATCAGAACGTTTATTACTTTCAGAAACAAACACAGCATAAATGGCAGCCTCGTTCACTCTTCACTGCAAATCAAATCTTAAGAGGAGCAAAAACGAGATAATTTTGCTGTAAAACTGCTTTTTGTTTCATTCTCCAAAGATTTGATGTTCTTTATGTGTTCAGATCCAACAGTTAAACAGAACCTGAAATCACTACAGGCGCACGTTCTAAGTCATTTTGGGTTCAGTTGAAGTGTACCATAAATTTCCACTTAATTTGTTTAATCCAAGGGTAAAATGAGCAGCTTCCCATTAAGACCATTAAGACCAAATATAAATGTTTCCATCATGACTTACGCCCATTTATTAATCATGCATGTCACCATACTCATGTATGGTCATTTATAATAGGCTAAAACATAAGTTTAACAGTACAACTGATCCTAGATCAGCACTCTTGCACTAGGTCTCTTACTGTAGCTCCTCAGAGCTTTGTGCATGTTTGGCATGTACAGTACAGCACAATCCCCCAGTGTCATTAAAAAATAAGCTACTGAGAGGGAAAAGTCAGAACTGTGTTTATATTGATTAACTGCTGAATAGTAAGCACATTTAGATGCTTAAAAATATATCAAAGTCTGCGTAATAAATACTTTTGGGGATTTTGCTCCAGTGATCGAGGAGCACAACAATTAAATTTGGATTTTAATGATGTGTTTTATTCAAATTGCATCGGGTCCCGAAGGCCCTTTCGAGACAGGTGACTTATTGACTTGGAGTCTGCGCATTCAAATGCTACACAAAAAACTGGTGTTAACGTCGACAGATTTTGGTGATCCGCAACCATTTCAAATATACGAGAGCTTACCTTTTGCATGAGAGCCAGTGCCTGCCATGACATGCATTAGTCATGCATGAGTGCACTTCTGAAGAAAATTAAAATGAAAATTAGCTGCAGATCTTTAATGTCCTTAGAGATTATGCATATTTGCAGAATTACTGCTGACTGGTGGTACTAGTCTTGTCAGCTTGGAATTTGAAAAGAAACAACACGGTAGTGTTACAGCACGATGCACCCACCGTCAATTCTGGGGTCTCACTGTATTTTCCCTGCTCTAACACTCTTGATCTAGCACATGAGGAGCTTTATAATTAGTTCATGAGCTGATAAGGGAGCGCATAAAACTGTATATTGTGTGGGGACTGACGTTGTGAACCCCTGTTATAATATCCTATGTATATCATAGGTCATTATATCATTCTACCAAATTCGTCCAGAGGTCCAGAGCTGAAAACACATTTCAGACCTTTCACTGATTTGGTCATTAGGTTTTTGTTTCGAATGACCTTACACCTTAATTATGTTGATGTTTTTTCTGAACATGTACAAATCATAACATGATCAAAATGTTACTACATTAATGTTTCTGTAGTGAAGTATTTGAAGTGTAAGTGAAGTGAAGTAAGTGGTGTAGTTTTGATAGAGATCATTTTTGCTAATTTTACACAGAACTCAAAAACGCTAGGCAGTACATGACTAACAAACACCCAAAAAAGTTTGTTTAATTGCAGAAAAGATTTGAGTTTGAGTTAAACTGCATTGAAGAAACTAGGCTACAGTTACCAAATTTAGCACTGTCCTATGAAAACACCTCGTTCGTAATCCATAATGAAAAAATTAAAAACTGTCGAACCTACTGACAGCAGGTGCATTTCACCCATCAGATGGCTGACAGACACGCTGGTAGCATTCTCCAAAACTGTTAGAACGTTGACTGCATTTCTGAATCTGAATTTCTCAGTGGTGTTTAAAGCATCTTTCTGATTCAAAGAGCCTTTGATGATGTAGTAGTCTAGAAATGCAGCCAACATATACTTGATCTGCTGTGAATTTTTTTAAAAGTTGCTGTCACTTTTTTTGCATTTACTTGTATATATATATTATTAAGGGTGCACAACTCCTGGAGTCCTGGAGGGCCAGTGTCCAGCACAGTTTGTTGACTGCTCAACCACACCTCATTATACAAATCTCAAAACTGTGCTGTACTCCGCAGGACTGGAGTTGTGCACTCCTGATATATATATATATATATATATATATATATATATATATATATATTTGCTGTAGATGGTTCTATATAAGAGTGTTCTATATAGCACCAAAAATGCTACTATTGTTATGATGTCAAGCCTGTATATACAGAAGAACCCATTTTGGTGCTACATAGAATACTTATCAAAAAGGTTCTATATACAACTATCTATAGCACATTGTCCATTAATCAGAAGAACCCTTTAATCATGCAAAATGTTCCTTGGTTCTATAGGGAACCATTTTCTTTACTAAAGATTAGTTGAAGAACCATCTTTTTGTGATCATATAGTTGTCATGTTCTTAGCTACACTGTAACGTGGAGTGATGAGGCTGACGCACGTGCGGAGATAAGCAACTTTTATTGAGGGCAAATCCAGGGTCATGGTCATGACAGTCCAGGTTCATATGATGAACACAGAGAGATCACGGGACAGACATGACCAAATAAACACAGACTGAAGTACAAGACAGAGGCCGCAATAACAAAACATCCAACAAATATACATTAAACAAAGACCAGCAAAAACAAAGGGAAAACACAGGGCTTAAATACAACAACGGAAAGACGAAGGACAGGTGAAAACAATCAGGGGCGGAGTCACAAAACAAGGGGGCAGGACTAGGGATACCAAAACAAAGAAGCATGTGGACTATCAAAAGGTAAACAAAAAGCACATGGGGGAGTGGGAGGAGCCAAGCATGACATACACCCACATACACCCACATACACACACACACACACACACACACACACACACACACACAAACCTTGTACTGTACATCTGCCAGGAAAGATCAATCCTGAGGCTGGGAGTGTTTGCAATTACATTGTCTGCTTGGCATGGCACCACAGTGCAGAAGATAAAATCTTGTAGGGTAATAACGCAATGCTTTATCATGTGCCAGGATGTCAAACTGATGATATATGGTTCTCTTCTGATCTGTACTGAGAGATTAAGACAAGTCTCTGGGACCCAGCACCAAGCTCGCTCAGTCTGGCCTTGTACAGGACCTGAGAGTTCATGGGAGATTGATAATACATCAGTGGTCTTGGGTGATGCCCTTGTTTTCAGTTGTTTCCCCTCATGAGAGATTGTCAGTCCACTAGACAAACAGAAAAGTGGCATGGAGATGAACACAGCTTTATGTAATGCAAATGTTCACTGAATATTGCCTGAACATTTGTTTTCCATCCATTTGCAAGACTAATAATTGAAAATAAAAAACAAACAAACATGTGATTTGAGTATGTTTATTAGAAACCATAAGCAATAGTCTTAAGGGACAGAAAATAACTTTCAGCTCAAGGTTTTAACCCCCATGACGTCCTCATATGAATGAAATTTGATTTTAAATGAATATTGGGAATACATGTCTAGTTTTCAATCCATTGCTTTCAGGGTCTCTTCAATTATTTAATCTGTTTGTTTACAATATGCAAATTGCACTGACAGTCCCCAAATAGCAATGTAAGCTTTGCGGATCTCAATCCTCTCGTGTGCTCTCTCACACAAGATGTTTTGGTTGGAGGTTAGTGGAGCATTTAATTGAATTATTTTAAACTTTCAGCTTACTTTCAGTTCTACACTCAACAATCCACTTATGCACTCACAGTCCATTTCATTTGCAGCACCTACAGAACTTTGTGCTTTCACACACTGTCCACTTCATGAGCTCCACCTACCTTATATGTCCACTATACAATTGCAGAATTACTCATATTTGTAACTTTTAGCTAATTTTTTTTCATATAGTCTTCAAGCTTTTTGTTTTTAAGGTTGGAAGGTTTTGGTTGGAAGCAAAATGATTAATTTCTTGAAAAGCCCAATGGAAAATGATCCAATGAGGATTTATTTTCTCCATGGTATCCAGGTAGATACAGACAAGCAAGCTCTCCTATTGGTTCGATCTCCAGGACCTGAAATGAAGGTCAATTGTGTATGGAAAATGCCACTCTAGGCCTTCTGAAAGAGTAGATACATCACTGACTGTGAAAATGAGCAGTATCCTAACAGATGTTTCAGTCAAACATGGAAAACAGTGGCAGGTCTATTCCAATGTTTTTTTAGTGAAGAACTCACTGTAAAACTGGGTAAAATGTATGTTAATATGTCTGTTACAAACTTCAAATAAAATGTAGAATGTCTTGCACAAACTTCTATTGTTATTCTCAATCCAGTGCTTAGTGCTAACATACTACTAGAAACCCATAGGGATGCTAGGGATGTTTTCACATTTATGTCACAAACTGAAGGCCTACCTTTAATAGAACTTGACAGTTACAGGCTGTAGCTCATCACAACATAGTTTATCAGTCATCATCTACTCCAATCAGCTTTGGTCATTTTCTTTCCACTGGACCACTGCTGACTAGATATAACTTGGGTGCTGGACACTGACATGGTAGTAGTTTGGTAGTCCCTGCTAGAAAAAAGAGAATGGCCAAGTTTGGCTGGTCACCAGCAAAACCAGAATGTGTTGTTTTTTGGATGCTGGTGTGCTGGTCAGCAGCAATGGACATTATTAGGCTGATATATGCTGTGCTTTGGATGCTGGTAAACCAGCACTAGACCAGCATAAACCAGCTTAGACCAGCACAGAATTCATGCTGGTCTGTGCTTGTTTTTTACAACAGGCATTGAGTGGTGCTGGTATGAGTGTATAAGGTACAGTGGTGTTACTGGGATTTTCATGCATGTCAGTGTAACTGCTATGACAGTGATTTTTAATCAGACTTACTATTAAAATACATTCAGTTTTGTCCCATTATTACAATTTTAAGCTCAAAAATATCCAGCCGAGATGGCTCTGTGGTCAGAAACAGAGCTAGAAAATAGAGGATGACCAATACAAATTATGTATCAATAGATTAAATAACTCTCTAGTTTTACACCAGCAAGACAGCCTTACAGCATTGGAGATAGAAATGATAAAGTAATTATAAGTCATGAAGTAATAAACTGGATAGAGGGTATATAATAAGATTGGTCTATTTCACTTCTGGCAAAAAAAACATTCATCTTATTAGTCATAGTCAGTGACTGAGCATTGTCCAAAGTATTCACAACCATAACATTTCCTTAAGGAGGCCGAAGTTAAAGCGAACAGCCAGAGCTAAGCACTGTGTTTCTCTCTCTCTGAAACAATGCCCTGGAGCTAACATAGAAATTAACGCCACACAGCAGAATGACCTTTTCCGTTTACCAAACAACCCACCTCAGATAACGAGATGCAAATAGAGGGAAAAAATTAATTAGGAATCACACGCTGCTGGTTTGAGGTTTTTCTCTTTTTTAGCAGGCGACATCAAGAGGAGCGCCAGCCATTTCATGTCTGAATGGGAACCTGCCTGACTCCTAATGAGGCAGGGAAGGCTGTTTACTGATCGTCACCTCTCGGCAGCTTTGTCCAATTTGTTTGTGACCCCTGCCATCCTCAGCCAACATGATGAAACAGCGAGACATTCAGAGCCCGTTTCAGGTGCGGTCCACCGCACGCACGGCGTATTCCCCACAGGCTTATTAAAATCAGATTTGCATTTCAGATTCATCTGAAAACTTCTTAAGCGTTTTTTTTTTCTCCCTCTCTTTTTTTTCCACAAGCAGGGAGATTTTTGAATAATGATCATCTGGAGACTCGAGACATCGAGTCACTTTGGAGTTTAAATACAAATTGCAAATCAGGTGCAGCTTTGAGTTTAAATGTCAGCTTTTAAAACGCTCTTTACTTTCAAGCTTTACCGGTGAGTCAGACCATGACATCAGCTGCTGCTTTATTTGCTCTCTGTGCTCAATAGTGCAGATTTCCTTTATTAGCAACTGGTGAGCTTTAATAGGGTTTCAATTTTCAAGCACAGTTTTAATGGATGCAGTTGAACAAGACTCCAAAACAAGTGAGGCAAACTTGAAAAAGATGATATATAGTATATAAAGGACTTTCAATTGTCTCAACTAGTCATAAACCACACTGTAGTGTCATGAGACAAATATAACTTCAATAGCATAGAAGCATTGTCACTTTCATATCTCAAATGAGAGTTTATGTCAGCATATCTAATTTATACAATGATGTAAATAGTCGTCCTACATACTCGTCACAGATGCAGATGTGAAACACATAACAGTAAAGGAAAGGCATCTACAATATCTTAGAATTACACACAGTCTCAAAGCTCTGTTTGTGTTACAGAAGAGCCAGGGGAGTGGAATGAGTATCTGAGACTCACTGCAGGCACCCAAAGTGACCATGTATTTTCTACTAGAGGCCTGATATCTATGCTGCCAGTGGCGGGGGAGAGCAGGCCAAGCCTAATGCAATGATTTATGTAATTAAAAAGGTCAAATAGAATGTGCTTCTTGTATTCCCATAGTTTGTTATTTGCTAATTTTCACATATATCTGACAGATATTTCTTGAGATTTACCCTAAAAACTGTTTATGATAGTTTTTTAACTGTAGGTATTTTTGAAGCATCAATTTGAAGCATCAGCTAAGCCAGATGAAATGCAGCCTCCACATGGTGGAGTTTTAACACAGGCAAGCCCCCAAAAGTGAACAATGAGAGGAATTCCCCCTCAATTAAAAGTAAAACAGTTAATCTTGGCACTTTTTTCACAGATTCATCAAAAATATTTTATACAAGTTATATAGATTGAGTTTACTGTGTTTACATCACGTTTTCAAACAGACATTTCTAGTGAATGTTACAGCTACACCCTCGTTCTGATGTGAGCTTCAGTGTGAAATTGTCATTTAATGTTATATTTGTTTTCAGATTTGCTCTATTTTGTTTCCAGTTGATTTTTTTGATTTTGCTGTTATATTTTTGAAAAAAAAAATATTTTCATTTAAAAAAATATGTTTCATTTAGAGTGAAAAAGGAAACCTCATTTAAACCTGATCAATGGATCTAACCTTCCCGTTATTGTAATCTTACACTGCGTTGAAGGTTATTTGTGGTGCTAGATTTGCTGAAATGGGTTCAGTCTACATCATTTGGATCTCATGTCTTTACAGGAATGCTTGTGTGATGTTACAGAGCTCTGTACACTTACCTCCTTCCTTTTAGCCCAAACCCTTTCCAGTTAATTGTTGGCTATATATAGAAAACAAAGAAGCGATTGGACCTACTGAAGTGTTTTAATAGTGCATTGAGAAGCTATGTTTGACTAATTTGAGTTCACTTGCTATCCTACTGCTATTCTGAAATAATGAGAGAACCTCTTTGGCCCAATTTGGACAGAGAAAAGCACATTTGACTTCTTTTAGCTTAAGTTTAATGCACGGACCAATGGCTCCGAGGTCCCATGTGCTTCACATTATCATTAAAACAGCAAGATCCAATTTTACAGGACGCGTCACATAGTGCTCTGGCTTATAAATCCGGGATGTCTGAGGTTTGCAAGATGTGAGTTGATGATAAACCTCAGCGGAACTGGAGGTTAACCGTCTCTCTGTTGAGGGGGTCTATCCTTCCTGCCTGCTTTCCTCCTTACTTTTTTTCCATGGTTCCAGTGGACTGTGGCCTGAGAGATGAGGTCAGCAGCTGCATGCCTGTGGCTGTTTAACACCGCAATGTTCTGCTGTTCACTCCTTTTGCACTGCCCGGCTGACTTCCAGCAATGCTAACAAGTTAAACAGGACTCTCTTTGTTGCAGGTGATGGGAATTGCCTTAATTATCATGAAGATCAAGGGCCTTGTTGATTGCTTCATAGTTTAGATGGTAAGGTCAGGGAAAAGAACCGTGACCCATTAAAGCCCTCAACTATTTTAAACATTTAAACTACATAAGTTTAGAGCATGAAGGACTAGGGGAATGGATATGTAACAGTGAATGGAATACAAGCACCTGGGAACAAGGAAATAAATCTAAATAGCAAAACGTCGGCTTTTTTAGACACAATAGGGTTGTGCAATTTTTCAATTTTTCTCAAGCTCATGTTGTACTCATTTGAAGTAACTTGGGATTCCAAAGAAGCTACACACACACACACACACACACACACACACACACACACACACACACACACACACACACACACACACACACACACACACAAAGAATAAGACAACTTATTCAACTTGTCATTTTCTAGGAACACTGCAGCTCATTTCACAGTAATGACTTGCCAACAAAAGTTTTTTTTTCTTTTCTCTCTGTAGGCCCGCTACCTCGGTAGCCATCAAAACACAAGTCCAATATGCTTAGCTGGCAACATAAACTTGCACGCCTTTGACAGAACCATCAGGATTTCATACACAGTGTGAGAACGTCGCCTGCACTGCTTGATAATGACACGAGCCATTCCATCGTAACTCACAGAGACTTCTTCATTTATCCTGTCCCGTACCCCCTACTGAAAGACATTCATACTTCAGGCCCATTCCCTGGGCATTTCCACCATCTGATATGACACGCCATAAATCAGAAGATGCCGGCTGACACTTTTTCAGTGGGCTTCGAGTCAGAGAGAGAGAGACAGAGAGAGAGGGAGGGAGAGAGGGAGAGAGGGTGCCAGTGGAGATTTCTTTCCCAGATAACAACTTGCTGTGGAAACCTTTTATTCATGGTGGATCAACTCAGAATTTTCTGAGCTCTATAAATCACTTGGTCAGTAGGTGGTATGGCAAGCTTGACAGTCGTTCCATCCTCATGATAAACATGCTGGTGAAGAAAGGAAGATAACTAGACATCACCCACCACACAGTCTCCATCACGCACCTTCCTCTGTTGTTTAATGAAACACCTTGAAAGGTGAAGTCACTCTCTTTTAGCATAAATGTCACCACTTGGTCTTTTGCCTACTAATTGTTTGTCGATGCAGAAACACACAACAGCTTCAGTTCACATTTCCATACGTTGTTCCATATGTTGTGACATGATTGAAGTAATAGGATCATTTGTGATTATACTACATTTCTGTTTTGCCCAGCAGATCAATAGATTTTGACATCATTCACCTTTTAGAAGTGCAGATCGATCATAAAGGGTCTTATATGTCCATTCAAGTCTGACAGTTTCTCTGGAGAACAGAATTCTCAGTTTGCTTTTAAAGCATTTTAAAGCCCTTTTTGCATTTAGTCATTGGGTGGAAGAAAGCATCAGGTTGGGATTGATCCACAGTCACTTAAGTCTTTCTCCCTGGAGAAGGGCTGGAATTGGTTAAATTAAACCAACTTTGTGCTCCATTAAATAATTAGGCCAGACACAGAGCAGAACCCTAGAGATTCTCTCCGGCGATCAGTGCTTTGAGACGGTGTCCTTTGGGTAGAACTGCCTTAGAAATCCTGAAACAGCAAGGTTATCCTTACATGGGGCTGGTGAAAAGCTCTTTGTTTATGCTCCTTATCTTTTGTTCCTTATCATGTTCCTTATCTTTTGTAGAGATGGACCATAAATAAATCTTAGCTGAAGGGAAGTACATTTAAACTGTTAATTTTGCCAAAAATTACTAAAATTGATCTGACCAGTAAAGGCAGCTTGTTTTTTTGTGCAGGGGTTTAATGTGCACATCTCTGAAATCTCCAAAACCTACTTTATGAATCTGTACATCAAGCAGGTATATAAAGGCAGTATATCCAGTAGTGCTGGAGCTAATATAGAATTAAACAACTTACAGCACGATAAGAATTCGTCTTTATTTTGTCACTACTTACTATCTATTATCCATTCTCTTTCTACTACAATTATATGCAATACTTTTCCCATTGAAATTGATTGCTATGTCTAAATTTCTTCTTTATTCTTTGATTTGGTAAATGTGACACTGCCCCATAACCTACACATTACTGTGGGGGACTGTGTAGAGCATCCTGAGAAGCTACAGCATCGTTTGGGTTTGGGAATTGCACAGCCTCAGACCACAAGACCCTACAGTGTACAGTGAGGACAGCTGAGAAGATCATCGGGGTCTCTCTCCCCCACATCCTAGACATCTACATCACACATTGTATCTGGAAAGCCACTAGCATTGTGGACGACCCCATCCATCCCTCACACGGACTTTTTTCACTGCTGCCATCTGGCAGAACGTACCGGAGCAACCGTGCCATCACTGCCAGACTCTGCAACAGCTTTGTTCCTCGAGCAATCAGGTTTTTAAACTCACAAGGACTGAGCTAACCCCAACCCCCCTCACACACATACTCCACACATACAACTCTTTTGATGCTCTACTTGCACTATCTGGAACATTGCTGCTACACTGTGTTTACACTGTTTTACTCAGGTTTACTACCTCAGTAACTGCTGTGTTTATGGATGCTATCTGACAGAGTGACTCACAGATCACAGCATGTTAAATATCTCTGCACCTTATTCCATATTATCTGTTTACTGTGTCTAATGTCTGTTTAATTTATCGTATTTATTGTTTCTAGTTAAATTTTTTGTCTGCACGTTTGCACTTTGTACTTTTTGTTCCTTGTTGCACCGTGATGTTCCTGGAGGAACGTAATTTCACTCCACTGTGTACTTTGTACATAGATGGTATGACAAATAAAGCCTCTTGACCTCTAGACTTGATTTATGCTAGCTATATGCTATAACTACCACCTACCTGCTTTCATCCATTGAAGCACAATTTTCTCAACGATTCTTTAAATTAGCTTTAAAACACAAAATCTAGTGCATGGTCAATGGTTCAGTTAAAATCAGATAAACAGTACACATGAACAAGTGAAATGTATGTATTATCCAAAATATTAATATGAAGCTGCAGGTATTCACTGATTATTAGTGCTAAAAGGTCTTGGCTGACCTACCAAACAGAAAATGCCTTTAGAAAGCATCTGTAAATGTGACTCTGGAGGCCTCGGTCTTGTTAATGCTGTATAGGAATCACAAGGTGGATCTGAATAGTGAACACTGAACTCTATAAATATTCATGTATTTGTTCACTTCCTGTTGAGCTGAACTCTTGCACGATTTGTCTTATAAAATCTACTATATTTCACAGTACCTCATTGAATAATGTACCAAAATATTCGCGCAAGATTGTTGATCCAAAGCCACACAACCTCCATCGCCAATAAAAACATGACCAAGCTCAAAGGACCTACATGGTAATAAACATGCATGAAAATCAATAAATATGTGGCAGGAGGAGAGAAGGAGAGCACGGTGGTGCTGTATTTCCCTCCATTTATTAAAGTAATTTGTTTAGTTTACAGGGACATTATTACAGTGGAATGACCACTTAAAAGGAAACAAAAAAATCCTCTGTTTGGCAAATTAACCATTGTTTCAAGTTATGTTCTTCCTACAAGTACATACTGCAATTATCAGTCTGGTCCTCAGGCAATAAATAGATAGACAGAAGATGTTGGGAGAGCAAGACCCTCAGTTGGCTTTTTAATCAGATCTAATGTTCCTTATGTATACATGCATAGATATTACTCTATGAACAAAGGTGCAACTTCTCAATTAGCATATGACCAGAGGAATATAAATCTCACATAGACAATACAATATTTTTGTATGGAGACCCCTTTCTTCTGTGGAGCAGAGTGTATTTTTTGCCTCTCTGTTGCAACATTATGTTCATATTTTGACTTATAATGCCAAAGGTTAGTCTTTTCTCCTCAAAATAACTTGCTTTTTTCAATATTTTGACTCATTTTGATTTAGTATGTTGTGACAATTATGACTTCTTATACTTGGATGAAGTGTAATTATTTTGTAGCAATAACTCATCATTTCATCCTAATAATTCAATACGTCAGGATAACCCAAAATTTAACATTCTGCTTCTAGAAGGAAAAAAAAATGATTAAACTTCTTTAACTGGCTTCCACTTTGTTGGATAGGCTTCTCTGGTAAACAGCAGTCAACAGCACCAAAAACAAGACACAAATAGCAGTTAAGTACTATCACCATTAGTAAATTAGTAAAAAGCAGGAGGTTCATTACAGATATAGATAATGTTGAATAATTTCTCTTTTGTCCCTTTTTTGACCCCACCTTCACCTCATGGAACCTGTTTATGCTTGTGCTTGAAGCTTTGAGGAGAGTATAAGTACAAATGACACAGAACCATCAAGTTCAGTCCTTACAGATAGCAGTTGTGTGCTTTGAGAGAAAAACTCTCACTTTATCACACTATTTTGAGTGGCTCTTTTTAGATGAAACGAACACAGGTTAGGATTTAGATTAGGGCCAGGAACAGGGTCAGATTTGGATATGGCTGGGTAGGTTTTGAAAGTAACATATTAGCAATACTTACTACTGTATGTAATTAATGTATCAACAGTACATCTAGAAGATATTTACTTCAGTGTATTCAGATACTTCACTACAGCTACTTCACTGATATGTTGTTGATGTGTTACTTATAATCTGTTAAAGTTTATAAATCATCAATAAAGGACCACTCCAAATAAAGTCTTACTGTAAATGCATATGCAATGAGGTCAAAATCGCTGAACAGTAGTATCTGCCCTTTTGCACTTACATAGTAAATTGCGACAGTCACGTTTAAGCTGCTTTTTCTTAAAATAAATTCCAAAAGAATGATAATGGAACCCTCAGAGTATTACAGTCACCTGTCATGTCTGACATTTTACAAAGGATACATGCAAAGAAAAATCTATGATCTACAATCTATGATTTTAAATGGTTGCCTCATCTACATCACTAAACCTCATTAAAATGACTTTTCACTGAAAACAGTGAAACACTGTATTTAACCAAGTCACATGGGTCCATCGTTTCCATAGAAATAGAATATATTATTAATATTAAGTGCCGTCAAGTTGTTTCCAACACTTTGCGACTGTGTGTATAGTGTTTCTTCAAAATATTACAAAAATGCTATAATTTTGTATTTCAGTTGACTTATGTTTGTCAATAATTTTAATAATTGGCATAATTATAGCCTAATGTACTGAATACACAGGGAGATTATTCACACATTTGAATCAAGTCAACCACAAACAGTATTGTGTAACTGGACATTTTGAACAATGCTAATAAACTGAGTTAATTTAACTGTGGCAAATAATGAAGACAGCAGTGGGGGTTGTCATGTCCTGTTTGACTCAACAAACACAAATCCTTGAAGACAGTGTCTCACCTCCCTGGATGGTTAATTGTTTCTAATGGGCAGGAGGGTTGCTGGGCATGTTTATCGGCTCCATGGTGAGAGTATGTCAGGATGTTGATGTAATTCAGCCCAAGATAAGTGTTTCTTAGAGGATGAACAGCATGAGAAGTCACCACATACTCTCTCCTGTTTCTCTGTTGCAGGTTGTCAGGATTTTATCCTGGAGGTGTTCTCTGAGCCGAGGTTATCCACTTGGGTTTTACAGTAAACACATCATTTATCCCACACTAATTATCTGTTGAATATGATAGGTGAATTTGATTAAATGGAGCATTTGCAGAGGAAAAACAAGCTTTGCATGTGCAGGTATTACAATACACACTGTTTTGTTCATTAGAAGCCTGCTAAGGCATGAAGATCTATACACATGGAAAAATAGCTTGAATGTATTCGTTCATTCATAGATTGTCAGTATTTTGTTTAAATGTGTACCTTGATTCACCATAAATAAATTATATTATTGTCAAAGCATAATAAAATAAAAGAAAGTAATTGTATATATTCCATTCATGTGCAATGCACATATTTGAGTTGAGTGAATTTAAAGCAGTATTTTTTCAGCATACTACAGCAAAATTATACAAATTCATTGATTTAATTTCCAGCCAAAACAGCCTTTAGGTAAAAGCTATTCATATTTCTGTGGTGGTAAGACATAAAATATTCTACTTGCATAAGGAAAGGGTAGAAACAGAACTTTCCAAAGCTGAAGTTTGAAAAATTATTAAAAAAAAATACAGAAAATATGACTCCAAACAAGCATGCAAAGCCAGGAGACCATCAAAACTGCCATCATCAGATAAATAGCTTACTTAAAGCTTTCATCTTTGGGAGAGAGGAGAAAATGAAGGTTTACTCTTGTTTCAGATCTGAAAAAATCCACAAGCGTTTCTGTCCATCCATCAACAGTATGGGTCTGAAAGAATGTGAAGCCATTAACTGAGAAGTGGAAATCAATAAAAAAGAAAAACATTTACGAATCAAACATAAAAGCTGTTGAACGTGTTTGGAATTATTTGGTTTGTAAGAAGCTGAAAATGCAACTGACCTGTGAAACTGAACTTTGCAGGTGCACATAAATACCTTTGCAGATTCCTTTGAAAACTCAATGCAATGTTAAATATATGTTTTGTGTGTTTTCCTCACACTGAGAAATGAATAACTTGTACTTAATGGAGGCTGGAAATTAAATGAATTAAAAGGAGGTCTCTGACTTACGCACAGTGCTGCTTAAGGTGAGGAGGGTTTCAGTATTGAACAACTATCTCAGCAGCAGAGATTGACTCTGCATTGCATACAGATTTCCTCCTTTCACTTACTCCGCTAGTGTTATCTGACACAGCCTAATAACGCATGTCATAGAGATTAGACTCCCAATTGGCCTGGCATCATTTAATTAACTGCAAGGATCCTGCTTTCTGAGACGTGACCGTCGCACTGGCATCCAGATTAAAGATGGTCTCTGGTCAGTCACTGCCAGCATTTACACTTTTGTTATGTCTCTCTGGTTTAATTCTGGTAGCTCTGACGTCTTTCAACCCAATTTAAAGCATTTAGTCGTTATATGAGTGGTGGCTAAAGCACATAATTTCAGTGGTGGCTGAAATGAAGAGTAAATATATATGGGTTACAAAACAATATCTAAAACAAATTAAAGTTTGTTTAAAACTGAAAAATGTACGCATTAACTTTACTGCTCCAATGTCCAGTATAAGCACAATTTCCACAATAAATATGTGGGGTGGCCTGCAGAAACTCTTCACATGGTAAAATATGGCGTTTTATACTTGCTCCATTATCTCAGCTATGCCAGTTAATCTGCTGCAGATGACCTCTTTTCTTCATAGACATCACTCTATCACTCCTGTCTCTGGATGCACGCTCATTTTCACTTTCACTCTGCAACTTATGAAAAATGATAACATTGTTTATGTCAGTTTGTTTATGATGTTCCTCACACACATTTATTTACTAGCACTTGTACACATGTCTTTTGGAATATTGGAATAATAACCTGCCAGTGTAAGAAAAGCAATAGTAATGAACTAAAACTAGAGGAAATACACAATGAATTTTTTTTTATTTATTGTTTTATTTATTTTGCTTTTCTGCAATATATGTGTGAGTAATGTCCAACAGATTTGTGCAAATCATCACACATATTACATCAATACAATTTTGTCTTAACTAACTATATTGCTGTAATATAAAACATGCACATCTGAGTGTTCTCTGAACAGTATGTGTTATTATTATTTTTACTTAAAAACATCAACAAAACTCGTTATTTGACCAAGGACACCTAACTTTTGCATACAGTGGTTTTATACACAGATCAAGCATAACATTATGACCACCTCCTCGTTTCTACGCTCATTGTTACTGTGTGATATGCTGGTGCAAGCTAATCAGACACAGCAGTGCAGCTCGAGTTTTTAATCACAGTGTCACTTCTGGACTGAGAATAGTCCACCAACCAGAAATATCCAGCCAGCAGCATCCGGTCCTGTGGGCAGTGTTTTGTGACCACTGATGAAGGACTTGAAAATGACCAACACAAACTGTGCAGCAGCAGATGAGCTATCGTCTCTGACTTTACACTTACAAGGTGGACCAACAGTGTTTAAAAACTCCAGCAGCACTGCTGTGTCTGATCCACTTGTACCAGCACAACACACATAAACACACCACTACCAAGAAGTCACTGCAGTGCTGAGAATGATCCACCACCCAAATAATACCTACTCTGTGGTGGCTGACCACTGAAGAGCAGGGTAAACGGGGGCTAACAATGTATGCAGAGAAACAGATGGACTACAGTCTGTAACTGTAGAACTACAAAGTGCACCTATATAGCTGCTAAAATGGAAATTGAGTGTATATATAGATATTTTGGCTGTACGTGCTACTAAATGTCATAAGATTTATTTGGACACAGAGGCAGATTATCACTTCGATTCATCACAATATTGATTGGAGATGCTGGTTCAGATACACTTTTGCTTAAGTGTCAAGTTTTTGGATGAAAACAGTTCAACATCATTAGTAAGCAGTGCATGCATTTTAAAGGCACTGACAGGTACAAAAGCATAAATCATGGATGCCCTTTGCATGTTTCATGTACAGTGTTTGTGTTTACCTCTTTGTAATTTTCCATTGGAAGCAAGAGTCCATAGCTATGTTTGCTCCCTCATTGCCTCGTTAGCAGCAGTGCGCCAATGCCCTTTAATATTCATGTACTTTATTTACTTGTACACTCTGTATGCAGTTTGTTAGCTGTTGCTGATGAACACACCATCAGATTCGTTTTTGCCCAGGCCGATTTTGACCAAGCAGTACACATGGGAAAAGAACAGGCACTCCATTAATCTTTTTATGCATGTGCTACCTAAGCATGGTGGTAATTGGATAACGCATTGTTTCTTGTGCAAACAGGACATCCATAATATCTATTATCTTTAGATTACTCTTCCGGGAGTGTTTCCCTCTTGCTTAGGAGAAGACTTGTCCTGGATATCTGTCCTCCCAGCTCACGTAAACTAGTCTTTAATAAACAGTTTGGTGGGGGTGGGGGTGGTGGATGGCATCTCTCTCTGCCAAGGATGATACAAGATGAATACGTAATTAGCTAATTAACCTGCAGATCTGCGGGGTTTCATTTGTCTTGATGCACTCTTCATAATAAAATGTGCTTTAGAGATCCTACGTAATCACATCAACTCTGGGAAATGTATAAATAACCATGTGTTGTAAATTCACTTTCTCCTCATGACCAGGGGGCCATCTTTTTACATCACTCAGGTCCTCTGCAGTGTCAAGGTTCATCTTGACCCTTGTTCCAAGCAGAGCTCTATGGGCTTTATTTATATTAGAATCATAAAACATGCTCTGCAGCCTGTGTCCTGAGTGTCATGATCAATCTTGTGGGAAGTTGTGAAAAATCACATTAAGATCTAAAATGTAAGGAGAGACCTACTGTTGGCCTCGGCTATGAGACCAGACGATAACAAAAGCATATCATAATTTTAGCTGATTATTTAGCTCATTAAAACAAGCAGAAATATTCTGTTGAAATGGCAGGTTGAACATTTGCACTTGTATTTAAAATTTTTGAATGTAAGACAAATGTATTGCCTCATTAATACACTTTAGTTTTGCAGAAATAAAAAAAATTGCAATGTTTCTGACAATGAAACAGACAAAACGTGCAGACTTCAGGCAGACAACACAAAAAAGTGTACATCTAATATAAACATAATTAATTATGTAATTAACCATGTAGTTATAGTGAAGTAATTATAATATAAACTGTATGTATAGTAATGACAGTAATGAGTTTTTAAGTTTTTAACAAACGGTAGGTACACATAACACTTCCCCCCCTCAAAAAAAAGCACAGGATGCTAAAAAGAATGTCAAAAACTGTGATCTGATAATGAGACGTCAGCATTATTGCTAGAAGAAAATTTTAATCAGTTAATATACTGACAGTCCAAAATCTTCATTTTTCTCTTTTACCCAGTTTATCTTCTCAATTTAGACAATTCCCACCAGCAAGTTAGGATTTTTGGGACCTTCCAATGATGCTAACACATGCTCTGTTGGTCTACAGGCCAAGGTCGATAAAAAAAAAAAATAAAAAAAACCTTTTAATTTAACTTTTAATTTTAATTAACCCCTTTAAAATCCCAGGCTTATTACATGCTTAGGCTTATTATTCAGTAATTACAGGGACAATGCAAAGTGACTGATTTATTCTTGGGCTCTGGCCATTTAAGGGGTTAACTTTTAAAACTTTCTAATTGAATTAACTTTAATTGTCATTAACTGTAAACTTACAACCCTTAAACTTTTACAGGATGGACATGATAAATGATGCAATTTTATATGAATCATTAATATTTTTTGTTTGCAGTGTTTACATTGTATTAGCAATTTATTGTAAAAATATATTTGTCAAATCATCATTTAACAGTAACGCAAAAAAAGGCTTACTTTCTTCTTCAACAAGGGAAATGACAGACAAAAATGAACTTAAATTTACAGCAGCTACACTCATTTTTAATAGTGTAAATGCATGTTGTCACTCATTTTAAAGTGGATTGCATGTAAATATGTTTTGACAGTGCTGCTCTGATAAAAGAGAATGTCATTAGAAAAAGTTTCCCTTTAAAACAAAGATGGAAACTCCTGCCCTTCCTTCTGAAGCACAAAGTGTAATTTCCCTGGCACAATCACACAATGAAGACTTTGAAAGATTTTTTTTTAAATGAAATAAAATATTGCACTTCTCACTGTGCAGAATTCAAATAGGTCTGAAGGTATGACAGTATTCCTGCAGCAGATTCCATGAAGTGTCCTGTCACATTTCCGTGCTATTTGGACGCCAGATCGGGAGACGGCCTGAGAATAAGAACAGTTGGCAGTCACATTTGGCGGGTTACACACTGTTAGACAGGAATGGGTTAGGTCTTGAGGGGGATGCCGTTCTAGATGATACCTAGTTATTAGTGCCGTTTTGGAGCATCGGCAAGCTGTCGTGTCCAACTGCCTCATTACCCCAATGGTGTCCCGGGCTCAGACTGCACCAAACACCATAAAACTCCAAAGCGTGAAAGCCAGGTTTTTCTTCCCAGGATCTTGCCCTCTTGTCGACTTTCATGAGATGACTTGCGGGCAGATGGATGGAGGATAACACAAGCAAGCGCTCCCCAAACACGGACACCACCATTAGCAGATGTGCCGACCGTGTTGCCTCATAGTATCAGTCTAAACCCCCCTACTTACACATATTTCAGTGCTATTAAAACAACATACCAACTAAGTTACCCAGGCAAATGTCTCTTACTGCATAGGTGCTTAATTGTTCAAATTAAAGAGCCTGACCTTGTTGGAATCTAATTAATTAGTGTAGTAGGAAGGTTAATTACACCTGTGAGAGGCTCATGCATCATGAAAAAACCCTCGTCTTTATTCACCTTGTCAATTGTTGTGCAAACTGGTCATCAATCTGTATTTTCATATGAGATATAAAAACCAGGGAACACTTTATTCTACAGTGCCCTTATTACAGTATAAATAACAATGTAATTACAATGAACTGCTAAGTAAGCAGTAGATCAAAATGGTAAATAACGCCTAATTCAGTATCCAATTACATTGTGTAACTAGATATCGAAATTATGAAACAAAGTCACATTACATTAAAAGCATTGAAGCCTGAGCCCAGTTTGATGTCCATAGTTTTTCATATTGATATGATATATTAGAATTTAGTGACATAAAAATATCCAGTGACAACCAGAAACGGATTCCTTTCACAAAATTGTTGGTGGTTGCAAAACAAAGTTTT